>NC_062998.1:55068718-55397781 GCF_023078275.1 Leguminivora glycinivorella
ATCCCTATCCCTATCCCTATCCCTATCCCTATCCCTATCCCTATCCCTATCCCTATCCCTATCCCTATCCCTATCCCTATCCCTATCCCTATCCCTATCCCTATCCCTATCCCTATCCCTATCCCTATCCCTATCCCTATCCCTATCCCTATCCCTATCCCTATCCCTATCCCTATCCCTATCCCTATCCCTATCCCTATCCCTATCCCTATCCCTATCCCTATCCCTATCCCTATCCCTATCCCTATCCCTATCCCTATCCCTATCCCTATCCCTATCCCTATCCCTATCCCTATCCTATCCCTATCCCTATCCCTATCCCTATCCCTATCCCTATCCCTATCCCTATCCCTATCCCTATCCCTATCCTATCCCTATCCCTATCCCTATCCCTATCCTATCCCTATCCCTATCCCTATCCCTATCCCTATCCCTATCCCTATCCTATCCCTATCCCTATCCCTATCCCTATCCCTATCCCTATCCCCCTATCCCTATCCCTATCCCTATCCCTATCCCTAATCCCTATCCCGTCCCCCCTATCCCCCCTATCCCTATCCCTATCCCTATCCCTATCCCTATCCCTATCCCTATCCCTATCCCTATCCCTATCCCTATCCCTATCCCTATCCCTATCCCTATCCCTATCCCTAACCCTAACCCTAACCCTAACCCGTCCCGTCCCCCCCGTCCCCGTCCCCGTCCCCGTCCCCGTCCCCGTCCCCGTCCCCGTCCCTGTCCCTGTCCCTGTCCTTGCCCCTGTCAAATTATCATGCTAGGAGGTGAACTTTGAAAAATCCTTCCTATAAGGAACTTCCGTGTCAATTTGAAATCTTGAACCAGAAGTATAGATAAAAACTAAACCTACACTTATGGCTATTTTGGATATTTTAACCCCATTGCACAACAACAGGGGAGAAAATATCTTTTCCACCTCATTAGATTTTAAAATCGTTGTATTTATCGTGATCAGCGACCCGATAAACCATAAAAACGATACCCATATTGATTTTTTTACTTTATCACCCCCTTTTCACCCTTTTAGGGGTTAAATTTTCAAAAAACCTGAAACACGTATTCAGTCATATGTCTTAAGGAATCTTCCTGTGAAGTTTCGAATAAAATAGTCAAACTAATCTTGTTTCCCCATACAAACTTTGAACCCCCATTTGACCCCCTTAGGAGGTGAATTTTGGAAAATCCTTTCTTAGTGCTCCTCTACACTACATAAGGAACCTACGTGCCAAATTTGAAATCTCTAGGACCAGCGGTTTCGGCTGTGCGTTGATATGTCAGTCAGTCAGTCAATATCTTCTTTTATATATATTTTTGATATTTAAACCCCATTGCACCACAACAGGGGAGAAGGTATTTCACTTCCGCCTCGTTAGATTTTAAAAACGTTGTATTTATCGTGATCAGCGACCCGATAAACCATAAAAACGATACCCATATTGATTTTTTGACTTTATCACCCCCTTTTCACCCTTTTAGGGTTAAATTTTCAAAAAACCTGAAACACGTATTCAGTCATATGTCTTAAGGAATCTTCCTGTGAAGTTTCGAATAAAATAGTCAAACTAATCTTGTTTCCCCATACAAACTTTGAACCCCCATTTGACCCCCTTAGGAGGTGAATTTTGGAAAATCCTTTCTTAGTGCTCCTCTACACTTCATAAGGAACCTACGTGCCAAATTTGAAATCTCTAGGACCAGCGGTTTCGGCTGTGCGTTGATATGTCAGTCAGTCAGTCAGTCAGTCAGTCAGTCAGTCAGTCAGTCAGTCAGTCAGTCAGTCAGTCAGCTTCTTCTTTTATATATTTAGATAAAAGATTTTCTTTTCCAAATTTTTTTTTTTAACAAGCAGAAACGTCTGCTAACGATTCCAAACATTTTTATATTTCCTTCATTTGTTTTTTATTATTATTGATTTTCTTCTGTAGACCCTTTCTGGGTAAAAGCCTCCTCCAGCTGTTTCCATTTGACTTTATCTTTTGCCATGTTTTGCCATTCCTTCCCTGCAGTATTCCTTTATTATATGCCTTGCTTCTATTACTTTCGCTGGTGTCTAAACTTGTAGAGTAAGATTAGAGTTTAAGATTGAGACAGATCTAAACTCCATTTGTGAGTAGTATGATATTGGAATTGACAAACTATGAGTGATCTTCAAATTATGACGGCAACACATTAAAATATAATTTTGACAATACGAGTATATAGACTGGTGCGGAAAAAGAGACACACAAATATGTAAATACTTAATAATCACAAATAATATTATAATGTCGTCATTTGTAGTCATTAATGTGTCACGTGAACATTGTCAACAGTAAAGAAATCATTATATTTTTCCCTAATTTGGAAAGCCAGATCAGCAATGGTCGCACGACGGCTTCCCGTTATTTTCATCTCAATAAGCTGGACTGTAGATGTTTTTAAACTTCTCTAAATTTCGTAACTGTTAAAATTTTGCTGAAGGTTAGGGAAATCTCGGTGGTCAAATGTCTTCTTTGAGTAACGCATGTCTTTGAAGTTTGGAAACTTTGGAAGGCGCGATTCTACAGACTTGCTTGTTTACTTGCTTGCTTGCGATCATGACGTCATGATAGGCTTGAGCTAAATTTAATACAGCATTATTTAAAATATTGCGATCATGAAGTGCAACTGGCTGTTCGATATTAATAAAATTTGTAATGAAGAGCAGCAATAGTAACGAAGAAAAGAAATCACTGAATTTTTAATATTTTTTGCTAATTTAATGTAAAAATTAGAAATAAAAGAGTTGAAAATCCTTTCGTAGGTACTTTTGCCGCTGATTGTAGAAAAAACATACATAATGAAACGCGCAAAACATAAACTGATTATGATTTTTGCGAGATTTGTTATGCAAGTTACTTACTGCTGATCTTAAGCTAAGATTTTATATCTGCTAAGCGAACAGCGTTGCGAATTTTGCCTTTCACGTCTAAATCTTTTCAGGGTCACCACTTGTCTTTCAACAGCATACCCATGTCTCTAATGCGGACCTTCGCAATGATGCTAGGGGAGATAGACTTCGTCGGGACGTACGTGCAACCCTACTACGAGTCTGAAACAGACAGGATCCTGCCTTTCCCGATGCCGACGTTTGTGATCCTGGGGACCTTCATGGTGCTGATGCCGATTCTGCTGATGAACTTGCTCATCGGTTTGGCGGTTGGCGACATTGAGAGCGTCAGGAGGAATGCGCAGTTGAAGAGATTGGCTATGCAGGTGGGTACCGTTTTATTGTTGAGGGTTAAACTTGCTGAGAGTCGAAATAAATCCAACGTATAGCAAAGGGATATCATGTCTCGATTTTCAAATTGTTTGTTACAGGCGATATTAAAATTTGACATTTGTCGTGGAATTGTTCGAACGTGAAATTTTTATACAAAAAATATATCTCTATTTTTGAACACTATTTTCTGGCATCATCAATATAAATAAACATAATTTGTTCAATGCCAACCCCTCACATGATCTGTAATGTTTGTCACTGTCCCAAACTTTCCATTTTGTACCAGTGTTATATTGCTTAAACTCAACTTCACATCCAGCGCCTATTTAGCGCTAGATTTTTAAACTACAGCTCATTCAAACAAGATCGATGACGTTTAACTTTAATAAGGGCCAATCCAGTCAATCTATCAGATCTAGAGTAACAACGAAGTTTACCTACAGGCCCTTTAGCGCTGTAGTTTCAACAGTATAACCAATAATTCCAGGTGGTGCTACACACAGAGCTAGAGCGGAAACTGCCCAGCATTCTGCTGGAGAAGGTGGACAAGAACGAGCTGATCGAGTATCCCAACAACAAGAACTGCAAGCTCGGCTTCCTCGACCTGCTGCTGAGGAAGTGGTTCTGTAACCCCTTCACTGACGACGGTGAGTACTGTGCTGGACAATAGAAGAGAAGAAGTAGAAGCTGGTAGTGTTATATATGGAGTATGGACACACCTCGGACACCTGCGATGAAATATATGAAAGAGGCGCATTCCTAGCACACAGTCTAAGTTCGTGTAAGTGAACGCGTACTATGCTTGTATAAGTGAAATATGACAGGTCGACTGTTCGCGTTTTTGACAGTCGGTAACTGTAAGGTTACCGAAAGGGGGTGGGCAGCACTTTCAGCGGTGAGCGGGAGTGGCCATACTGTACGATAGTACTCTTTATTATACTGTGATATGGAGCTGGGGCGGGAGCTGCCCAGCATACTGCTGGAGAAGGTGGACAAGAACGAGCTGATCGAGTACCCCAGGCATCCATAAGCAACGAAGACTGATTGCCATCAGGCGAGCAGTATGCTTATTTACTACTAACGTAGTCTAGATAGTTTGTGATTTGGAGAATTGTCTTAAAAAAGACCAGGTCGGGAGCACCTTAATATAGCGAGTGACTAGAATGTCATGACTCATGAAAGCGAAAGAATCGTAAAGAGTATAAGTGAGAAAAGCCGCGATCAATGCCTACCACTCAAGGATACAAGCTTGACTATATGTAACTATGTGAGATTGTGTATCTATGTCTTTTCAGTAAGCCTCTTTTAATCGACTGAAGAAGAAGCGGACACAAAAACGTATAAATTGCTGTTTATAGTCACAACTCTTAACCTTTGCTTTTTATAATTACAGCCAGCTTAGACCTCGTGCTAGAGAGCAGTGAAGACTACATCAGCGCAGAACTAGATAAACAGAAGAGGAGGTTACGAGAGATGTCACAACTTCTAGAACAACAACACACGCTAATACGACTTGTAGTACAGGTAAAATTATAAATAATGTTGCCCATACTTGTCATCCTTTTGAAAATATTTTTCTCACTGCACCCGCAATCGATTCCTAAATATTTTTCCATAATGACTGGTAGATAATACTTTAAGGCATAAAGTCTGTCATTTGTACTATTATTTTATTTTGCAATCTTTAGCGCTCACTCACACTACAACAAACATTTGTTTAGATTTCTTTTTCACACTGTTCATTTTTAATGTACCTTATATTTATGTGTAAAGTATATTTTTTTCTAGAAAATGGAGATAAAAACAGAAGCCGACGACGTAGACGAGGGCGTGTCGCCGAGCGACACCCGCGTGGTCCCGCGGTGGAGCTCCCCGCGCATCCGCAAGAAGCTGCGCACAGCGTCATCTTTCAACAAGAGCTAAACAACTTGCAGCGCCATCTGTGACTGTGAGTGCTGAAACAACAAGAGCTGAACACTAGTAGCGCCATCTGTTAGTGATAGTGCATAACTTTAACAACGCCCGCTATTGACAGGGCGTGCTTGTATCTTTTGTTAAATTATCTTTGGAGTCGGGAGTTTTAAGATTGGTTTTCACTAGAATCCGTCAATTAGCGCCTAGCGTCTTAACCAGATATGGCAGCATATGCACTGTGACGTGACTAGGTGACTACACATTTTATTTTGACAGTAATTCTCTATTCAATTCAATTCAATTTATTGCATAAAATTAACACTGACAGTTAAACCTTACGTGCTAATTAGTTTTGTCTATTATACTCCATCCTCTATTATACCTCTAGTGTCAGCGAACTCTATGCGTCTTCAATATTGTTCACAATTCACAAGCGTCTTTCGGGAAAATCGTAGTACCTATTCAAAACATAGCCGAGTTTGTCCTTTTTTTTGATACAGTTTTTGATTTCTACTCAAAAGCACTAGATTTTTCAATCCTAAATAATAGGTAAAAAAGAGTCCCACACGCCTTCTTCCTATTCTGTTATTTTTAACCCCCGACGCAAAAACGACGGGGTTTTATAAGTTTGACGTGTCTGTCTGTCCGTCTATCCGTCTGTCTGTCTGTCTGTCTGTCTGTCTGTTTGTCGGTCTGTCTGTGCCATTGTAGCTCCCGAACGGATGAACCGATTTCGATTTAGTTTTTTTTGTTTGAAAGCTGAGTTAGTCGGGAGTGTTAGCCATGTTTCATGAAAATCGGTCTACTATGTCGCGGTCGGGGTTTTTTTCAAAATTTGAATCTATATCGTTAGTATGTATAGGGTAACGAAAGAGGAAAGTAACAAAATTTATGGAAATAATGGGACACTGTTCTTTTCTATAGGGATGAAAATGTTCGTGATTTTGAATAGAACTTGTAATGTATCCAGGAAAATCCTAGGGATAATTATATTAGCGGGAGCACAAGAAAACACAGCCGTTAGGAATCAATATGTATTGCAAGAATACTCAATTCTACCCGCACCTGTCATACGTTTTTATCGAACTGTAATGATCTACCTACATTACATCCCTCCACACTTAATTACAAAAACAACCCCGACAATTACTCGGTAACTTAACCTAAGGACACCTTAACTTAGTACTTATACTTAGGAGGATTGTCTACACGACATTGTCTCACATGACGCTCAGGGCGAGTCTGGGGCGGTACAGGGGCGCAAGGCGGCGACGCGAGTGTCCTAGCCGGGCTAGACTGAAGTTCCTCGCGATCGGCATCATGCCCCGTTTCGTCTTCTCCGTCCCCACCGGGCTCGCCATTACCTACACCCCCACCCAACTCTGCGGACCTAACCACTGGTTCCTGTGCATTAGTAGGAAACGAATCCTCGTTTGGCCCTATAAGTGAACTTAACCTACTAGTCCTCCGTCTCAACTGATCGATATGCCTGTGCACTTCCTTGCCATCGTTATCCAAAACCTTATAATTTGTTTTACCTATTTCTTTTGAAACCGTACCTGGTACCCACTTTTCACCTTGCAGGTACTGTCTATACCACACTTTGTCTCCTGCCTCCACCCTCCGCTGCGATCCTCCCGCCGACTCAGTTTGTTTTTTCTGTGCGACTAAAACTTTGGCTCCTCTATCTGGCTTCAAAGCATCTAACCTAGTGCGCAGCCTACGATTCATTAGCAGCATAGAAGGCGTTTCACCCGTCGAACAATGTTCTGTGTTACGGTAGTGCAACAAAAAGGTACATAGAGATTCCGAAATGGATCTCTGCTCAAATATCGCTTTCTTTATCACTCGTTTCACCGTTCTAACTGCATTCTCACAGGCCCCATTAGATGCCGGATGATAAGGGGCTGTGAAGATGTGCTCAATGAAGTTACGACTGGTATGCTCTTTAAATTCCTTACTAGTAAACGGTGGGCCATTATCGGTGACCAACTGTTTAGGCAAGCCATACCTACTCCAAAGCTCAGTAAGTATATTTATTGTAAAGCTAGCGGCCGTACTGGGAACTGGAAATACCTCAATCCATTTCGACATTGCATCTAGCACGACAAGATACACTTTGCCATTAATAGGTCCCAGATAATCTAAATGCAGCCTCGCCCACGGGCGCGCGGGCCAGGGCCAGGCGCTGGGCGCGTGGCGCGGCGGCTGGTCCGCCTGCGCCGCGCACACCGCGCACGCGCGACACGTCGTCTCCACGGCCTCGTCGAGCCCGGGCCACCAAACATAGCTGCGGGCCATCGCTTTTGATTTCACGATGCCCATGTGTGGTTCGTGAATTATTTCTAATACCTTGGTTCTGCAACTTTCAGGTATCACCATCCTATGCCCCCACATTAGACAGCCGAGCTCTTCGTACAACTCTTGTTTCCTATTAAAATATGGCCTCAAGTTCTCGATATCGCATTCTGGTGGCCAACCGTCCCTCACGTACGATAGTACCCTACTGAGCATCGCGTCCTTAGCTGTTTTTAATTTTACTGCATTGTAATCTAACAGTAAAGCTTCTTGAGCGAAATGCAAATATGTCTGCTCTGGAATTGTAGCCTCCTCAGACCGCCCCGCCTCCGGCAGCCGCGACAGACCGTCCGCGCAGTTATCTGTAGTTTTGACATATTCTATCTCGTAATCGTACGCTGACAAAATGACAGCCCACCTCTGCAACCTACTAGCGGTCATTTGAGGAATGTTTTTATGTTGCCCAAATATAGAAACCAAAGGTTTATGATCGGTGCGTAATAAAAACTTGCGTCCGTATAAATATTGGTGAAATTTCTTTAACGCAAATATTATTGCTAATCCTTCGCGATGAATCTGGGAATAATTTCTTTCCGCGTCACTAAGCGACCTTGACGCAAACGCAACTGCTCGCTCGCGCCCCCTGTCGTCCCTTTGTGAAAGCACTGCCCCGACGCCCTTCGGACTTGCGTCACAAGTCAGCACCAGTTGCAGGTCTGGATTGTAATGAGCCAGGACCTCCGCACTCGTAAGCAACTTTTTAACTTCCCGGAATGACCGCTCACACTCTCCGTCCCAGTTCCAGACCACATTCTTTCGTAACAAGTTATACAATGGTGCTAATATAAAACTAATGTTTTTAATGAACTTCGCAAAGAAATTTACCATCCCCAAGAAAGAACGTAATTCGGACATGTCCTGAGGAGCAGCCATTTTCAAAATTGAATTTACTTTTGACTTATCTGCCCTTATCCCTTCTTTGGAGACCACATACCCAAGATACGTTACCTCTTGTGTTAAAAAAACGCATTTACTTTCTTTCAACTTTAACCCGTTTTCTAACAAGCGTTGTAGAACCAATTCCAGAGAGCGTATATGCTCCGCCTCTGACTTACCCCCTATTATGACGTCATCTAGAAATACCTGAACGTTAGGAATACCCCTTAATAAACCCGTCATTATCCTCTGGAAAATACCTACACTTGATGCCAGTCCGTAAACTAAACGATTATACCTGAAAAGGCCTCGGTGGGTATTTATTACGGTATATATTTTAGACTCATCTAGTTCTATCTGGTTGTATGCTTGTGATAAATCAATCTTGCTAAAATACTGATTACCGTTTAAACCTACTAACACGTCATCAATTTTAGGCAAAGGATAACGATCGACCAGTAAGACGGGGTTCAAAGTAGACTTATAGTCCGCACATAATCTAAGTGTGCCGTCCGGCTTAGGAATAGGTACCAGTGGCGAGGCCCAGTCGGAGTGGTCCACGGGCTCGATGACGCCCGCGCGCAGCATGGCGTCCAGCTCGGCGTCCACGCGCGCGCCCAGCGCGTACGGCAGCGGCCGCGCGCGGTGGAACACCGGCGCCGCGCCCTCGCGCACCGCCAGCGTCGCCCTGCCGCCCGTGTACCGTCCCAGACCGCCACTGAACAGCTCCTTATATCTGTCGAGCAATTTTACAATCTTGTTATTTACTTGCGACACAAAATTACAATTTACTTTGGGAATAGGTATATCCGGAATTTTAATACCTAATTCTGCCAACCATTGCCTTCCTATTAACGAGGTCGTGGCGGAATCAATAATAAACAGTTGCAAAACTTTTGTAATATTACCGTAACTAACTTTAGGTCTAATCAAACCGAATGGCTCGTATTTAGTATTATTTATAAATGTAAAAACCGTTTTACCGGATTCTAACTCACAATGACTAAATAGCTTTTCATACATATCTTTACTAATACAGGCCATAGCCGTGCCCGTGTCTATCTCCATAGTAACAAGTATATTGTCTATATACACAGAAACACTTACTGGTTTATAGTCGTTCAAGCACAGATGGTTTAATTCTTGCTCGAAGTCATACTCATTTCCGCCGATACCCTCGTCTCCCCCTTGTTGCGCATCTCCGAAATGTAGGCCATTTCTCTCCGCCCTACCCCACTCCGGGCAAACCCGGCGTAAATGGCCCGTGCGCTGGCACTTGCTGCATACGAAGCTCTTATAACGGCAGCTCCCGTAGGTATGGTTCTGTGCACCACAGGCCCCACAAGACGAATAGCGCTGTTGCGGCCCAACTGTAGGGCCCCCACTGGACCGGTTGGCCCTGCCGAAGGCCGCCCGCTGCTGGCCGGCCCATGCCGGGGCCGCTCCGCCACCTCCGCGCCTGCGCTGGCCGCCCGCGCCGGCGCCCGCGCCCGCTCCCGCGCCCGACGCCGCGAGCGCATGTACCGCGGTCGCCTCCGCCCCGCCTGCGCCGCTCGCGCCGGCGCCCGACTCCCTCGACGTCTTCGCCTCCACCGCGGCCGCGTCCCGCTCCGCCGCCTCGAGGGCGGTCGCGACCGTCACCGCTCGCGCATAGGTCACGTCGTCGCTCTCGGCGAAGAGCCTCTGGCGAATAATGTCACTCCTGATCCCACACACGAACTGATCGCGCATGTTGTCATCCAGTTTTTCTCCAAACTTGCAATATCTTGACAACCTTTTTAACTCTGCCACATAACCGGCTATATTCTCATCCGCACCCTGCCTCCTCTGTCTGAACCGGAACTGCTCCGCTAACGCCGATGGCGCCGGTTGCAAGTGCTGACTCATGCACTTCACCGCCTCGTCGAACGTTAACGTCGATAGCTCCTTCGGACTAGCCAAATTCACCAATAGTTCGTATGCCTCGTCCTCCATAGACGCTATAAACACAGGTAATTTCATGTCATCCGCCACTTTATTCACTTTTAAGTACATGTTAAGCCGATCCACGTATGACGACCACACCCCGCACTTGACATCGAACACACTTAATTTACCGATTGACATGACTTTGATATTATTTTTATTGTCCGTCGAGATATACTTTACTTATATGACTCGTCGCCACTGTAATGTATCCAGGAAAATCCTAGGGATAATTATATTAGCGGGAGCACAAGAAAACACAGCCGTTAGGAATCAATATGTATTGCAAGAATACTCAATTCTACCCGCACCTGTCATACGTTTTTATCGAACTGTAATGATCTACCTACATTACAGAACTGACCTAAAATTCACTGAAAATATTAAAAAAACAGACTTACTTAAAAAGCGAAACGCGCAGCCTACACTTGCTACCTTTTAACTTGGGGGGTTAGTGACTCAGCGGTTCAGTGTCTACGGTGTGATTGAGCTAGGCTTGAGACTGATTTATAATATAATCAGTAAATATATGACTTACATTAATGTTTATAATAAAATTACATTAAGTATTACGAGTAAATAAGTCTACTAAAAATATACTAGGTACAATAAATATTTTATGGACCGCCTTGTAAATAAGTCACTAACCGTTTGAGCTATTTGGGGCGTCACTTTGTACAAAAAATCGGTGGAAAATGTATTCACTTTTTTACACAATATTTAGTCTATTTGCTTGCGGTTTTCGCTAGTCAGGCATTCTGGCGGCAGAATATTGAACTTATATTGATTTATTTTATATATTTTTCTGCACCGGATTTGTTTTAATGGCAGTATTTAATCTAAAATTATTATTTTTGTTGTTTAATTAAATTTTACATCAAATTACTTTAACACTGTTTTGTATAAAATGCAACTTTTTCACGCTTTTAAAGAAAGTCTTAGATAGATAGATTAGATATAAATTGTTAGGCATAATTTGTATTTTAGTAAAAATTATATAAACCTGTATTTTAGTATTCACCTACTTTTACTTTTGTGGGTAATTTCTTATTTATTGCGTGCACGTATTTTAACAGTTTAAACTGAATTGTTACTAACCTATTAATTTTTTAATTAAATTTTAATTAGTTGTATTTTCATAATAATTGATTAAACTCTAGGAGAATGAAACAAATAATTATATTTATTTCTAAGTATAACTATATTCCATGTAATATTATTTTTAAGAAACGTTTCCGAAGGATTTTCACCTCCAGGCGTATAAGCCCAATGTGGCCAATTCCGAATAGGGGATATCCCTATCCCGGCCACCAGATATATTAAACTTATTTTCTTTTGGTGACTGAAATGCTGCTTATTTTCCCTACGGCGGTAATATGGCTCATTTATCTTAAGTACTGATTTTCATTGTTAAGAATTCGTTCTGGATTTGTTTTCTTTAGGGTTTAAAAAAATATGGTGTCTACATTGACGTTCCTGATTAAAAAAAAAAAAAAAAAACAAAATACCCTGTACCTAATTAAAATAATGTTACCCATCCTGTACTTAATTAAAATAATTTTATTTAGTTTATGACTACTTTGAATCGCTTAACATTTAGTACATAATTAATATAATTATATATCTTAGATCTATTAAGACGCTGTTAAATAATCTAGAATACGAAATATTGATGTTTTTAGACATTTAATGATAAACGTACGACCAGTTTTAAAAAATATAGGAAAGTAAGTTTAATTAAGACTATATTTGTTTTAAATGAGCGTGTCTTTTTTGTCCACTTTTTAAGTGAAATATTTTTGATAAATATTATGTTATTTCTACTCAGAATCACTATATTTTTCAATCTTATAGGTAAAAAAGTGACCCTATATAAGAGTTTTCCTATTGTTTTACCATTTCCCATAAGGGGCAATAAAAGACAGTAACAAAAATATTTGGAAATTCTGGGCGATTTTTTTCTCCTACTGATAGAAAGTGTTTGTGATTATGTGCAGAACTGACCTAAACTTCACTAAAAATATAAAAATAACAAAATGGACAGAGAAAGATACGCTCAATCGCACTTTTGTTTTGTCTTCAAGTGTGAGTGCTAAACAAGGAGCCCCAAATGCTTGTTAAGTATATTTTAATTCAAACCAATATAAATAGGTTTTTGAAATCTCTGAAATATTTAGAGACAAATCGGTGAAATGGGGTATTGTTATACGCCGTGTTTTTTCCGTTTTCCGTTAAATTGGACACATCGTGGGGCTCATTAACAGGAACCACCCGATAACACTTTGTGAAATTAGAAAGAAATAACAAATGGTAAAATATTGTTCAATAATTCGTCGTTTGTCGATCTTTATTTATTTATTTATTTACATGAACATTAAACTAGTTTTAAAATACGAGTTGTTAATCATACATTATAGAAAACAAATAAGTTATTACGGATGTAAGTCAAGTGTTAAAGAATGCAAGGTAGCGCCACCTAGGGACTTCTGTAAGAAGTTGTCCGTTTTTTACTAAACTAACCAATTGTCTTCTAGGTTGGTAGTGCCTTTATGAGATGTATTTTTGGAGTGCAGTTTTTAGTATAATTCAATTTATAATTAGGGTATGACATTTGTCTATTTTTAACTGAAAGGGATATTACAAAACCTTCGCAGTCTTTTTCTTTCTATATACTTTCTGCTTACTTATTTGTATATACCTAGGTAGTGTCGGTACCGCATAGGTGACTCTGGAGTTCCATTGGCTACGGTACCATCAGGCGTGATATAAAAATACGCTATAAAAATATTTTGCTGAATAGTTATTTACAATTATATGGTAATCTTTTTCATATATTCGAAATAATTATTGTACAAAATATATTCTATCATCATTTACATAAATTGAGCTACATGGCAAACTTATCCGTGTAAGGGATCTCTTCCAGATAATCTTAGTGTAGATGGGTGGAAAACTTTAATTAGATAGACAAACTTATAGAATAGGTATATATACATATATATATAGTTACAATACAATAGTCAATAATATAAGAAAAATGTAATTTCCCACAAATAAATAAGTTTCCTGCGTGATTTTTAATAGGATACTTTAATATTTAATAATTAGACAGGCAGTTTTATGTCAACTGATATGGCTGTATCCTATACCATCAAGAAAATTATCATGAACGAGTTCTATAATAGATAGGAACAATGCCAAAATATGTATAACGAGTTTATTGCTAAAAGGTTAAGGTCGTGGATACAGATATTTGGCACTTTGTCCACATCTTAATTTCAGACCTTGATTTTATCTAGAAAGAAGGGAAGAAAAAAATTACTTATTTGGTGTAAAACATTTACTTACCCATACATCTTAGACTAGTATGAACTTACACCAAAATGCCAACTCAGCATATGCCGATGTAAGATGCTTAAAAGTCATGGCACTGGTTTTCAGGGCACCCATAATAGGCTAGTTTCCTATAGTTAAAACAAAATATTTTATGCAGTGCACTAAATAAAGCACATAATTAGAAGAAAAATATGGACAGTAGTTATGTTTTAAGATAATTTCTATTTAATAATAATAAGTCAAAGAGAAAGATATAAAGTAAATGAATTGACCGTGACGTCACTCCTCAGTATTTCATAGTAATTCCATATTAGCAAAGCGTTTTGACAGTTCTTATAAAGAAGCTGATTTGACTAGTAGGAAACTAGCCTATACCTACGCTGTGTGTAATATTTAGAAAAAGTCCTTAAACTTCATTAGGATCCCACAATCCTTTATCTAATGACAACGGGACCAAGTGTGAATATAGGTACAGTTTCAAATGTTTAAAACATTAGATTCGCGTAACTTGACAAATAAATGTACTTTGGTTAGTTAGTTAATGGATGAACTTGCGGAACTTGTTAGTTCATATTCTGCCAGGGTTTTGTCGTATCGTATTATAATTATGTACCTATACCTAATTGTTAGATAATAGTTATTTGTTATACAAGGGGGCAAAGTTGTATTTTAACGCCGAGTGTGGAAGAACACACGAGAAGTAAAATACATTTGCACCCGTGTGTAACACAAAACTTTCCCCCTCACTATAGCGAGGAAACTACAACGCAAAAAATGCGTTTATCACTGCTTCCAGTAGTTCCACAGGTGGTAAATCATCTTTATTACTAAGATTCACCTACTGTTATCAATTTTAAAACAGTTAATTTGACTTTATTCAAGGTAAAATTACTTTACCCACTAGTGGATAAAATGCGTTTTTACCCGCTGGTATAAAAGGAAAAAAACACGTGTTTCCGAGCTAGTGAGGGGAAAAATAAATAACGGGTGTCCCTAAAACCAACGCCAAAATGAAAAGAGGTGACAGGACATCTCATTGGCTATCATATTAAGCAAAGACTTTAATGAAAATGTCATGGTTTTCGAGATAGTGGCACATTTTTATTTTTTTTCTTTACCTACGTTTTATTAAGCAAAATTAGTACCCAAAACGATCAATAAATATCTAAAAAATATTCGATTAATGTGACAGCTAATGAAATGTCCATCACCCCTTTTTATTGTGGCGTTGGTTTTAGGAACGCCCGGTATAATTTATATGGGTGGTATTTAAACGAAAATCAAAAAAATTACTTTTTTTACGCAAATATAGTCCAAATTCATATCAAAAATACTAATTGAACAGCAAAATTTGCAACTCAAAATATTACTAAATACACTTCAATAATATTCGTGGCGTGCATCTATTTTAACTTTTAGTAAAGCTTTTTCATGATTGCATCGCTAATAATTACTAACGCACAGTATACCTAGCAACGCTTTTTTTTTAAATGTAGCTTCTATTTTTACATAATATACAGCAGTTTAATCTAAATGACACAGCATTTTATTCTAATTGCAATCATTTTTTTTATTAATTACAACATAAAGTGACCAGCAAAAAAAAAAAAATTTAAAGCGCATTCAGAAAAGAACGGCTTTTTTAACCGCCGCCTAAAATATCTTAAAAGAAGGTGGTTCTCTATTAGTTTGTATTTTTTCTTAATGTTTGTTCCTCGATATCTCCGTCGTTACTGGACCGATTTTGAAATTTTATTTGATTGGTTGTATATACATACAGATTGGTCCCATTTTTCTCAGAACCCAGTTCTGATGATGGGATCCTGGAGAAATCGAGGGAACTCCTCAAATCTTCAGATCTTCTTATGCCTTTCAAGGCATACATATGGCGATTTTTGTGTTTTTAAAAGAACAGCATGCATTTACGTACGGAACAGTGACATTTGGTGCAGTGGAACTGCTGATGATGGTCAGAACGGAACTCCTCAAATCTGAACGGCACGCTTATACTGACTTTGGTATTTTTATAAAAACAGCATGCACTTACGTCCAGAACAGTGACATTTGGTGCAGTGGAACTCCTGATGATGGTCAGAACGGAACTCCTCAAATCTGAACGCCACGCTTATAGTGACTTTGGTATTTTTATAAGAACAGCATGCACTTACGTCCAGAAAAGTGACATTTGGTGCAGTGGAACTGCAGATGATGGTCAGAACCGAACTCCTCAAATCTGAATGGCACACTTATAGTGACTTTGGTATTTTTATAAAAACAGCATGGATTTCAGAACAGTAACATTTATTTTGCATATTGACTTTTCAAGTCAAATTTTGTCAAGCTTCTATTTCTTATAATCGGATTCATGAGGAATTGAGGAAACTCCTCAAATCCCGGTATACGTATATTGATTTTTGTTGCCATCAAATAATTAAAGCATTAAAAGCAGTTTAAAAAAATACCTACACATTTCTACATAATCCAACATTCGCAAGTAGCTTTCACCAGAACCCCAAAGGTTTTTTTCTCTTAAAACTTATTGACTACTTCTAACCTAACCTAACCCACTTTTCTCACAAAAGTTTGTTTCCGTGAGGGTCAAAGTTCTAACCTAATCTAACCCACTTATCTCACAAAAGTTTGTTTCTCTGAGAGTCGCAGTTCTAACCTGGATCCCACTGGCCCGGGAAAGACAAGTGGGTATGTCCGACTCCCATGGACTCCCTTGGGGTGTTCCGACGCTCGCCTTGGGCGGGGTTTCGGGAACACGGTTGTAGACCACCGTTGCCCCGCCAGCGTTGCCCTTGCGGGCCCGGCTCTTGTGGCTGGTCATGCAGCCTACTCCGCTGAAGGTACCCTTAAAACGCTTGAGGGCCTTCCAGCACAGAAACTCTTCAGGCGGGTGATGTAGCTCCCGGTCCATCACCCGCAAGTTTCAGTTAGGGCGGCATCAGTCTCTCTGCGAAGACTCTTCGCCGCCTGCCTGGCCTTCTGCGGCGCTGAGCTCGCGCACTTTTTCGGCGGCCTCCTTTTGCGTCATGACAACGACGCTAAAGGTGGTCACTGCCTCCCACTCCTCTTCACTGCTAAGCATATGGCGTATTAGCGCCGGCAGTGAGAGATCACCCCCTATAACCGTGAACAGGGCAGCGCGAGGCTCATCCCAAGCAGGGCACTCTTCGCGCGTGTGTTGGGCCGTGTCCACTGCTCTTCGATCACAATGGTGACACGCTGTAGTAGGCTCCCTTCCCACCCTCTCACACAGGTACCAGCCGAAGCAGCCGTGCCCCGTCAGGAGCTGTGTGAGATGGAAAGAAGGTGCGCCGTACTTACGTTCCACCCATTCTTTTAGAACGGGCCGAACAGCGGCCGCTTCTTTCTGGTTCCCGGCTAGCTCCCGGAATCTCGAAACGCTCGAAGAGCACTTCTCGTGCTTCCTCTCTCCACTTTTGGATTTCTTGAGGGGCAGGCCAGTTCTCTTCCCTCCTTGCTGCCGTCACCCGCCAATAGACCGTGGTTTGAACCTTGGCTTCAAGGTCCCACGGCGGGCTTCCGGCTAGTAGGCTAGCTGCCGCGTACGAATTGTCGCGGTACGCTCGAGCCACCCTGAGAACTATAGCTCGTTGAGGACGACGCAGAAGGGCCTCACTTTTAGATCTCAGGGTGTCCGCCCATATTGGCGCCCCGTAGAGGGCCATTGAATGTACCACGCTCATATAGAGTCGTCTACATGCTCCTCCTGGCTCGTCCAGATTTGGGAGAATACGCCCAAGCGCGCCGGCAGCAGCCAGCAATTTTGGGGCCAGACGCTTGAAGTGTTCCTCGAACCTACCGTCGAGAACGAGTCCCAGGTACTTCATCGTCGACCCGATAGCTATGGAAGTTCCCCCCACTGTAATTTGGGCTCCCTCCGGAGGTTTATTTCGAGGCCCGTGGAAGACCGGAACCTCGGATTTGTGCAGTGCGACTTCCAGACCTAGCGCCCGAATCCTATGCACTACGTGTGCTACCCCAGCTGTGGCTACATAGGCGGCCTCCCTGTAGGTTCTGCCACGGGCCGACACGAGAGTGTCATCAGCATAGCAGGAGATGCTGACCCCCCGCAGAGTGGCCCCGCGTAAGACCCAATCGTATCCAATGTTCCACAGGAGCGGCCCCAACACCGAGCCCTGTGGAACACCGCACGCCATTTTCCGTCTTCCCCAGCCATCTTTAGTTGGGAATACCACAAGCCGCCCGGCAAAGTATTCCGCCACTGTGTTTTGTAGATGATTGGGCACATTGTGATATTTGAGTGCCGCCTTTATTGTCTATTGTCTCCCAGGGTAAGGTATTGAATGCATTCGAAATGTCTAGTGACACAGGCATCACAGTCCCACCCCCGGGAGTGGAAATCTCCTCTTCTGCGAAGTCCCTTACGTGGGCAATTGCGTCTAGTGTCGAACGCTGCGGACGGAAGCCATATCGGCAATCGCTCAGACCCGGCTGCATGCTCTTAACGAGACGGGCGGCGACTATACTTTCGAAGACCGGAAGAAGGGCCGGAGCTTTTGCCTTACGCTCCGATACGATCTGCCCCATGGATCCCTGTTGAGCGCTTCCCTGGCCTCTTTGGCCTGCGCGATAGCATTATGCAGCGTTTTACGAGCGGCCCTGTACAATTCGTAAAAAGCATCTTCCTCTTCTTGAACTCGGATGCGCCTTCTTCTACTTCTTGTGTATTGACGGCGCGCAGCCACGCAAGCGTTTCGCAATTGATTCTGGCAGTGAATTCTAGCAATGAGTTCTGGTATCCACCAGTACACCCGTCGTTTCGTCGAAAGAAGTTTTGCTCTAGGCATCGCTGCGTCGCAGATGCGAATCAGCGCAGCTCCGAGTTGTTCCACCTCATGCTCAACCCTAACGTCCACTGAACCATTACTTTGCCCCCAAGACTCAACGATGGCCGCCTCCTTGGGCACAGTTCTAACCTTTTTTTTTTTGACCCAGGGGAATCCGTTAATATGGATCCCACTGGCCCGGGAGAAGCTAGTGGGTATGTCCGACTCGCACGGACTAAACCCCCTGGGGCGTTCCGCCGCTCGCTCTTTGGACGGGGTTTCGGGCACTCGGTTGCAGGCCTCCGATACCCCGTCAGCGTTGCCCTTGCGGGTCCTTCTCGAAGACTGCTTAGGCAGCTTACTCCGCTGAAGGCCCTCGGAACACGGGAGGGCCTTCCAGCTCGGAACGTCGTTTAGGTGGGTGATGGGACTCCCGATCCATCACCCGCAGGTTCCATGGGCGCCAGAAGAGTTCCGGCGCCCGGCGGTGGACATGGTCTTTGGTTCCACCGCTAACCTAGTCGGCCGCAAAGGATAGGGAGAACGGCGCACCGTAATACCGCTACAGCGGAGCGGCCCCGCCAAGGTCGCAGGGGGTAGGGAGAGTGGCGCACCGCTATACCATCACGCCTCTCCTCCTGCGATCCCACCTCGGCTACCGTGGGAGGGCACAGAGCGGCATCCCATACTGCCGGATCTTCCCTCCCACGGCAGTCCTCCCAAATGCGTCTCAAGTGGGCTTTACAAGCCCATTTGGAGCATCCTCCTCGGGCCAGCTCGCCCAGCAACAAGCCGGCCCTGGGTACCTCTTAAGCTTCGCCGTGGGTGACCAGTCCACGGTTACTAAGCCCCCCCACCACGGCAAGGTGGGCACCCTCGGGAGGAGGGGAGGGGGGGGGGCACAGTTCTAACCTAACCTAACCCACTTTTCTCACAAAAGTTTGTTTCCGTGAGGGTCGCAGTTCTAACCTAACCTAACCCAATTTTCTAGCAAAAGTTTGTTTTCGTGACGGTGACAGTTCTGTTCCTTAGAAATAATGCAATGAATTAAGATATTGTAGCTATAATAATTATTAAATTAGCTGAACGTGAATACTTAAAAAATAAGAAAAAAGGATGTATGCTCTTCGAATTGAATAATTTGCTATGAAGACGGGTAAATTGCTGCGCAATTAGTATTTTTGATAAGATTGTTGTATTTTTGTTCCTAAAGGAATTTAATTGTCTTGCATTAGAGGAAAAAAGTAATGTCGTGCTGATGTGTATTTTGGAATAATCTGCATTACTAGTTTTGTTAATCATTTAGTTTATTTGCAGTGAAGTAATTAATTTGATGTACAGAAGTATATTATTGATGACGATAAATTGATAGGCGATTATTTTTTTGCTGTGCGCTTAATAATATCCCAATTTATATTAAGTAAACATAAAATGTATGAATTATTAAGAGATTTAAGAGCTTATTATTCCGATACTAAACATCTCATTATGATTTATAACTACTTCGAACTAAGCATTTATTTCTGTTAAGCATTATTATTCTAATATTGTATGTTACGAGACTTACGAAGATATATCTAACTACATTTCAAATGGGTGTTTTCAGAAACCTTTTTTTTTTTATTAAAAAACGTACTAAAATTTATAAAAGTCATTGTTTGAACCCTGACTAGAAATATACGACTATTGTCAAGAGGGCGCTGTTGTTTTTGATGTATGTATGCGTTAATTGACAGTTCTAGAAAGGTAGTATGAAATGAAGAAAATAATTCTAATGAAATTCCGCAACATGGCGCGTAGTATAAACTTATTTCTGGAATGTCCTAATTAAAAAAAAATATTTAATGTGGTAAAATATAACTGTGAAATCACCCATAAAAGTAATAAATTAAATCTAATCCATCTGTTCCTCTTCGCTGTCCTTACAAATAATTAAATTATTTATATTATAAGTAAGTGTCAAATTACACGTCAAAGACATATGTATACAAGGATTTATACTAGTCATTTAGTGATATATGATAGTTTTATACAATTAGGTACTTATATCGTTACATTTTTAACAGGTATCAATATCAATAGTTATACGGAATATTTTGTGTATACCAAACTAATAAAAATAGCTACAAAACCGTGTTTGATTGCCAACATACACATAATTATTAATAATTTTACTTAATTTTATTTAAAGCTAATTTTATTTTTTTATTAAATTTTATTTTAATGTTATGGAATAGGTAGTCATTAGTTTAACAAGGGACCAAAGTTGTTGTTTAGCTGCACGTGCCAATATTGATCCCCGAGCTAGCCGAGATGTTTTAAAATTGCGAGGGATTCAAGGCACGACAGTTACACCAACTTTGCCACCTAGTGAAACACAACAAATTTTCTCAACACCAACACGAGAAAAATAATAACTATAAGACATGAAACCAAATCAAATCCATAAGTTTATTTAACATTTATGTTTCAATATTATTTCTTGTCCGTTTTTGCCGCGCTATGACAACTGGTTCTTCAAGAAGCAGGTTGCTAGGCAGAGTGATGGCAGATGGACTAAAATGGTGGCCGCTCACAGATGTAAGAAGCGCTTGGCATCCGTTAGCTCGTTGGGTGGACGACATACGGAAAATAGCGGGTCACAACTGCATGAGACTAGCCCAGGAACGGGAAAAGTGGCGTAGAAGAACTATGCCCAGCAGTGGGCGATAAAGGACTGATGATGATGATGATGAAGAACCAGGTGTTGGTTCTCAAAGGTCGGCAACGCGTAAGTGGCTCCCCTGATGCTGCTTATGCCCATGGGCGGCCATGACTGCTTCCCATCAGGCGGCTCGTCTGCTCGTTTGCTCGTATTTCCAAGGATTATTTATATAGGATTTACATACTTCATACTAAGAAACGTACCTCGATTTTTTAGCGCCATCTATTAAATACTATCATAACTACACTGATGATGCCTACATTTTTTTTAAATGCGTACACTGAGAGAAATTTGCATTGTGAATTTAACAAGTTCGACTTGTTGCGGTTTATCCGTTTGAATCAGCCAAACGTATGTTTAAAACAATATGTGTCAGGTTGTTTTTATAAAATCGACTTGTTGATTCAAATATATTGCCGATTTAAATGACAAGTAGCTTGTTGTTTGAACCAAAGAGCACGTAGGCGCTATTTTTAGATGATCAAACGAACTTACCTGAAGTGAAGTTCGATCTTAATTGTCATGTCTTCGCTGAAAGATTTATATTATTTAACGAAGGTAGTTGCCCTGCAACTTCACGACGTATTCGCACCTAGTTCATCGGTATCGTAGAAAGAGAGAAAAGATACCGCCTCCTCTTCTACGATGCCGGTCCCGGTAAGCCTCATTCTTTTCAGAGCCTACATATTTCAACATTGTAATCACGGGGCTCAAATAGGGTGGGAGGGAACCTAAATCTTTCAGCGAAGACATGACAATTAAGATCGAACTTCACTTCAGGTAAGTTCGTTTGATCATCTAATTGTCATGTCTTCGCCTCAAGATTTATATTATTTAACGAAGGTAGATGTTCAGAGCTGAACAATGTTGAAATATAAATAAAAAAACCAATATTCAAATCAAGAATTGTATATTTGAGAAATCATAATATATCTACTGTAGAAACAGTAGCTAATATCTCATTATTTAGAAATTAATATTTAGAAAATATTTGATCAATCAAATAATGCTAAAGCAAAACAAGCACTAGAATTTGCAATAGGAAGTTTATTAAAAATCACAAAGACCAAAGATTGACGTCCCGCTGTCTTCCTAATGGTATCGACATTAACACCAGCTCTCTCGGTAGCTGAAGTAGATGCGTGCCTCGTGCACGTTGGTGTCGATACCACTAGCCGACAGCGTTTGCTTAATCCAGCGTGCTACAGTTTGAGAATGACTCCATGATAAGGGCCTTTGGTGTTAAAATCAATTTAGTATCTTTGTAAGTCTTTTAGTATATTAATTAGTCTTATTGAATACGTTAGCTTTAAATAAGTAAGTAGTCTATTATTTATTACCTTTTCTAGACATATACTTGGTCGTTGATTGAATAAAGGTAATTCTAATACAGATTGTTTTCTTATGAATAACATCTAACTAGACCTAAAATCTCATTAGGGTAATAATAACTAAGGTGATTTAATACTTTAAAGGGATCCCAAGTACTTAAGGAAAGTTGGTTTTAATTTAAAAACTCCCTTAAAACCCTTTTTAAGTGATCGTCTTGAGTCAAATTATTTTGATAAATAAGTGACAAAGCCGAAGGATGATTATTGAGAATATCATAAGAAGCTCCTTTCCCTAAACGCACTGTTAGAAAATCTAAAACGTTGTAATTTTTTATATCCAGTGCGTCAATGCCTTTTATAATACAATAATGCCACCAACGAAAGCCTAGAAGAATAAATAAGCCAAAAGACATTGCCAACGCCTTCAATGACTACTTTATTAATATAACTCATAAAAATGCCAACGCCGACATAAACTTAAGACACTATAATCATGACCTAAAACCGAACAGTTCAAATATGTTTCTCTCTCCCGCTGATTCGACAGAAGTAGCCAAAATTATAAGAACACTCAAAAACACTCAATCTGTGGGTTACGATGAGATTGCAACCAAAATAGTTAAGTCAACTGCTGGTATCATTGCCCCAATATTTTCTCATTTAATCAATCTAATGTTTGAGCAGGGCATTTTTCCGGAAGTGCTGAAAGTTTCTGTTGTTAAACCTATTTATAAAGCTGGGGACAAAATAAGTCCTGGTAACTATAGGCCAATTACACTTATACCTATATTTGCAAAAATAATAGAGAGAGCTATGTTTACTAGATTAATGAGCTTCATAAACAAATGTAACATAATTTGTGACCAGCAATATGGCTTTCAAAAAGGAAAGTCCACAACATTGGCCACTTTCAATATAATTAATAAAATAGCGGACCAGATAGACAAAGGGCAAAATACAGTCGCAGTATTTTTTGACATGAGTAAGGCGTTCGACCACGTATCTCATAAACTTCTATTGCATAAATGTGAGAAATATGGCATGAGAGGCTTAGTTTACTCATGGCTTGAGAGTTATTTAAGCAATCGGCGTCAAACTGTGGAGGTAACAGATCTGGACACTGATAATGTTCAAAATCAGTACAGGTCTGACATAAAAAATAATAAAGTAGGAGTTCCCCAAGGAACTATCTTAGGACCCTTATTATTTCTATTATATATCAATGACCTGCCCTCTGCTACTGACCACGACTGTACACTATTTGCAGACGACATATCCATTGTCATATCTGATACTTCTACCCAACATTACAACCATGTCATTAATGAAGCCATCATTACTATAATGAATTGGTTAAAAGACAACCACTTACAAGTGAATGTCGAAAAAACTAAATTTATCCAATTCACTAATCAACGGGGTAAAAAAGAACCACTTACTTTAACACATAATGGCAAAACCTTAGCAGAGTGTGATAACACCAAGTTCTTAGGTATTGTTCTGGATGATAGATGCACGTGGAGCATGCATGTCGATAAAGTTTGTACCAATATTAGTAGATATGCCTATGTTTTAATGCGCCTGTCAAAAACTGCTGATAAAAACACAGTCATGAAAGCATATCACGGATTTGTGGCATCTAACTTAAGATACGGATTACTGCTCTATGGCAATTCACCTCATATAAATCGTACCCTTATTGCCCAAAAGAAGTGTATAAGGGCAATCTGCAACACCTCGCGACGGGCGTCTTGCAAAAACCTATTTGTGGATCTAAAGTTGTTAACAGTACATGCCCTGTATATATATGAAGTGTGTGTCTTTGTAAAAATGCACCCTAACATGTTCAAAAAAAAGGGGAAATAACACACTTTAACACAAGATTTCCAAACAAGCTAGTCCTACCAAAAATAAACACTAAAATGAAAAATAGCTGCTGTTACACAATGTGCATTAAAATATTTAATAAACTGCCTGAAGATATGAAAGAATTACCCCTTAATAGATTTAAAAATAAATTATACATATACCTAAGTCAGCAGAGTTACTACAGTTTAGATGACTTCTTAAATTGCAATAACGTACAGACTGATTACTGAAACTTAACTATTAACTATTTAGGTACTTATTGTTTTAAATTAATTGGTCTGAATTGTTGTACCTACTGACATCTAAAAACTGTGACATTCTTTATACCTTCTAATTTACTCAAATATTGCTCTTTTCTTATTTTAATGTTTAATCTCCTTTTATAATAGACGTATCTTTATGAATTTTAATTTTTTTTTTTTTTCTCATGTTGAACCTAAGTTGCTAAACAATATTTGAGATACCAAATAATGTAAATTGTTATGTAATTTAATTATGGTGGGCCTAGCTTACTGTTTTCTTTTTCTCCCCTTGTTTGACATATAATTATCGTTAAGAATTGAATAATAAAATTATTGTTATAAGTAACTTAAGATAAATTAGCTAGTAAGGAATTAATTTGCATGACTTTTTGAAGTCTAAATGTACGCTCATATAACCATTGTAACATCTTATTGTACTACATTTATAGCAAATAAATATATAAATAAATATTGCTAGTTAGTATTCTGAGATAAGGATGAAAGTATAAATAACCTTTAACATTAATTCCGGTACCTGCAGCAGTCTTACATACGCTTCTCGGTGTCTAGCTTCGGCGCGACGCTCGGCTAGCATCGTGTAGTGGGGATAACGCGCCGTGCGCGTGCGCGTCGGCGCCTGCGCCGAGGATCGGCGAGGCGGCGGGGCCGGTTACCGGCGGCGCGCCGATGTCTGCGGGGAGGGGGCTAGCGGACCACCGTTGCGGTTCAGCGGCGCTCTTGTATTGCGCTGAAAATAACGGGGCGGTGGGCCCCTCCAATTTAAAGTGGAAGTCGAAGGGGCCTGAATTAACTGGCCAGCTTTTTTAATTCCCGACGAGTTTTTGATAAATTCGCCGAGTTCATCGCCAAACAGATATGAATCTCGCTTGCGGTCCTTAATGGGGTCAATAAAACTTTTTTCCAGCATTGGAGTTATTAAAGACCGCCTGGTCTCAGTTTCAGAAAAGTGAGAATCTGCTACTAACTTCGACGCGTTACTAAGTAACTTGATTGCATCCTGTGTACCCAGAGATTTTTTTAACATACCCGTAGTGATTTTTCCGAGTATCGATAAAACACAGCCTAACTGGTTTTGTTTTTTAGATATCCGGGTGTTTTTTAGATATAAATGGGCAATTTACTGGTAGTAAATTATTTTTCAAAATTTCCTCCTTAATCTCTTTTTTGAGCCCATCTCTTAAAATAGGCGTCAATATTTTTGACAAATTGTCGTTAATTTCCTCGCCCCATTCCGTCGCCTCAGCAACAAAATCACCTAAGATTTGAAGTAGCTCCGGGTCAATTAGTTCGACTTCGAGCTGTTCTGGTGCAATGGCGGGCTCGGCGAATACGGCAGGCTCCGTCGCCGATGAGGGTCCTGGCGCTGGTTGCACCGGAAACGACGCAGACGAGGGTCCAGGTACTGGTTCCACCGGAAGCGACGCTGACGAGGGCCCAGGTACTTGTTCTGGCCCGGGAGGTTCCTCCGAGAACCCGGCTGATACACCCAATCGTTCGTCTAGCCCCTCGGTTTCTAGATTTTGTGGAGGTGGCGACGGTTCATCTTGAACAAAAACAAGGAAACAGGTTAAAACCCGTGTTTTATTTTTTAAATTTAACGGTTAACATCTCGTGTTAACTCTGCAAAATTGCTACTGGTTATTATCTCGTAATAACTCGGAGCTGTACTTTCCACTGCCTAACATCTCGTGTTAGATCGGGGAATATTAGGATCACTTATAAAAGTCACAATAAACTGCATCTACTCACCTCGTAAAATCTCCTCATCACTTGAGTAAATAATTCGTGACGAATTCAGTCTTAATTTCGCTTCATATTTCCTAATCTTTTTCTTCCAACGTTCTTCATCCGATTTAATTTTTCTCTTAGGCATGCTTGCCCTTGGCAAATTCACGAAACGAAAATGAATTTATTTAATTAAAGCTTAAGTTTAACCAGGTGCGTTCGCCGCGCGCGCACGGACAAGAATGAGGTGAGGCTTAATTACCGGGACCGGCATCGTAGAAGAGGAGGCGGTATCTTTTCTCTCTTTCTACGATACCGATGAACTAGGTGCGAATACGTCGTGAAGTTGCAGGGCAACTACCTTCGTTAAATAATATAAATCTTGAGGCGAAGACATGACAATAACCAAAAAACTTGTTGAACGAACATGAAAACTGGTTGTATTTTTTCTCAGTGTATTGACGTGATATAATGGTTTTAAAATGAAAAAAATATGTCATTTGTTCTTATAAAAAATTAAAACTCGCAAAAATATTTGGGTAAAATATGATTTTGGCCACTTCCAGGCTGCGAACAGCGCCATCTAGTTTTAAGCTTAAAAGGCCCATACATTTCAGGGGTACGCTTTTTTGTATGGGCTTTGTCAGTCCAGTATAAATCATTCTTGGTATTCATAAAAAAATCGTAAACGATTTCCGTAAGTACTTGAGTTGAGTGCGGATGCGGTGGTGAGACTATGTCAATCATATAATTCATATAATGGCTATTTCATGCGCGTTTATTGTGGCACCTAACAATATTGGATCGTTTGACAACTTTAATATTAACAATGTGTAACTTTGTCTGTACAGTCGGATCTATTAAACTTTAATGTGGTTTGATATATTATGTGGGTTGATGGGTTCATATTTCAGGTTTGCTATATTTATTCTTATAAAGCAGATAAATCTTTTACAATATAAAAGTAGAAAACGAGCCATACCTACATACATACATACATAGAATCACGCCTGTTTCCCATAAAGGGGTAGGCAGAACACATGAAACTACTAAAGCTTCAGTGCCATACCTACACCACAAAGAATTTAATTTATCTAAATATAATGTTGTTCTCAGTATCCAATATTGCACGTAGTAGTACACTGCGATACAAGTGTGGAAAAAGGTAAGTTCGAAACGAGTGGCGATAAATTAAAACAAGAAATGAACCACTTCTCGCACTAGTGCGTAAAAAAAACACTATAAATATATGTACTGAAAATAAACATATTTTCCCCTCACTAGCTCGGAAACACGTGTTTGGTCCTTTAATACCAGCGGGTAAAAACGCATTTTATCCACTAGTGGGTAAAGTAATTTGACCTTGAATACTGTCAAATTAACTGCTTCAAAATTGATAAAAGTAGGTGAATCTAGTAATAAAGATGATTTACCACCCGTGGAACTACTGGAAGCAGTGATAAATGCATTTTCCCCTCACTAGCTCGGAAACACGTGTTTTGTCCTTTAATACCAGCGGGTAAAAACGCATTTTATCCACTAGTGGGTAAAGTAATTTGACCTTGAATAAAGTCAAATTAGCTGCTATGAATCTAGTAATAAAGATGATTTACCACCTGTGGAACTACTGGAAGCAGTGATGAACGCATTTTTTGCGTTGTAGTTTCCTCGCTATAGTAAGGGGAAAAGTTTTGTGTTACACTCGGGTGCAAACTTCTCGTGTGTTATAAAACTCGCAAGTGTATTTTACTTCTCGTGTGTTATAAAACTCGCAAGTTCAGGATTCTATTTTCGAACCACTCGCTTCGCTCGTGGTTCAACTATAGAATCCTTTCACTTGCTCGTTTTTCAATTCCACACTCGGCGTTAAAATACAACTTTGCCCCCTTGTATAACAAATAACTATTACATCCCAGTCGGAAGAGATAAGCGCACACACCGTGCCGAGTGTACGCTAACCGGCGTTTACGCGGCGTGACAATATTAACACCAAATTACCCTTTGTGCACACAATAGAGAAAACTCATTGTTCCCTCCCGAGTGCACTCATAAACTCATAAATACTCCGTTCGCACTTTCCAACGACCATTTTCTCGCACGTTTTGATAATAGAGGTGTCTAAAAAGTTTGATTAGTCACTACCGTGTCCAGTTAGTGTCTTTAATAAATAGGTACACGGTAGTCCGATTATGCTTTAAAAACGGATGTGAACGATTTATAGAGTGGCATTGACCCAATTACTACATATTCGGACAACTAAAAATAATTGTGACATAGTT
Source organism: Leguminivora glycinivorella (assembly GCF_023078275.1). Taxonomy (NCBI): domain Eukaryota; kingdom Metazoa; phylum Arthropoda; class Insecta; order Lepidoptera; family Tortricidae; genus Leguminivora; species Leguminivora glycinivorella. The sequence continues at coordinate 55,097,418 of NC_062998.1, forward strand.
TGAAAACTGATATAGTTCAAAAGTGTCCTAGTTTTTAATATTAATAATAGTTTTGTAGATTTTAGTCATATTTGGACATCAAAACTACATTTGCGACTTGCGACATAAATACGTTGAAAACTAATCATAATAAAAAGTGTCTTAACTTTTAATTTTCATATTTTTTGTTGGTTTTAGAGCAACAATGATAGTTTTGTTAGTTCTTATATTAGTTTTCGGGAGCTGTGAAAGTAATGATAGATTCGGTGTGAAGCAAAATGGGTTCCCGAAATGGCGATTCGGGAATTTCAAAAACGGTGAAGAGAAGGCGAGGTTTTGGCCGCAAAAAGAGAACCGATGTAAGTTCTTATTAAAATACATACAATATAATAAATTAAAAGCAATTTTCGTTTAACGTTTTTGTTCTGTAGTTAAGTAACAAGTTTTTATAAGTACACCCATAGACCGTATTTTTAGTGCTACATAATTTAAACTGTGATATTTAACTACTTATTATTATACTCATGGGCCAGTTGCATCAACCACATTTGACAGACACATCATCGTCACGCAGCAGATGTCTATGGAACTTCCCATACTATGAAATTCAACGAACGCTTTAACGTGACAGACGATTTGATGCAACCGGCCCTTAATGTGAATAAATATACGTAGCAAACGTGCTGTAAGCGATTTAAATCAGGGAACATTCAGTGTTACAAGTTTAATATTATTAGCCTTAGCGAACGTCAGTTTATTTATTGCATTAAGTAATTAACCTCCTATCTTTTAATCATTTTGTGGAAAATTTCGCTACATTGAAGTCTTGGTGGCTCAGGTGGCAGAGCACTTTAGTAGCTTTGTTCCTATGTTTCTACTGCTACCAATTTTCTAACGTTCACGTTTAGTCCTGTCAGTGTTCACGGTGGTGACGTTTCCGAACGGAGGCTGCGCCGGCGCGTCGGGCGACAACGGCACGTGCCTGGCTGCGCGGGAGTGCAGCGCGCGCGGCGGCTCCGCCAACGGGTACTGCGCTAACGGCTTCGGGCTGTGCTGCATCTGTGAGTAGCTCTGTTACCACGGCAACCGCGGCTGCGCGCGAGAGCAGCGCGCGCGGCGGTCCGCCAACGGGTACTGCGCTAACGGCTTAGGGCTGTGCTGCATTTGTGAGTAGCTCTCCTGCCAATCCCTCAGCTGTCAATCATCCTGTCATTTGACATGTGTCACAAGTGTGTGAGCGTGCCGCTAGCGCCGTGGCTTGCGTGGACGACGATCGCGCGACCGCCGCTGTCACATCGCACCACATCGCCTATCATCCGTAGTTTATCTACGTTGCCCACCTAAGACACTTCCATACAGATCGAAGATTTAATTTCGTCGCGCCGCGTTGCAGCGAATCGCCGTTGCGTGCCCGTCGTCCAAGCCACGGAGTAGCGTACAAGCAGTGACACAACAACAGCAATGAACTTCCTGAGAGTCTAACGCGCGCTCGCGACGCAGACAGAAAAAGCGCGGGCAGATCTTATCGCGCCTCGTTTACGCCACACTCTCAAATATGTTACAGTCATGACATCCTGCGGCAGCAGTACGTCAGAGAATGGGACGTACTTCGTGAACAGCGGATATCCTTCGTCGTACGACGGGACTGGATCGTGTGAGCTCACCGTCATCAAGTCTCACCCGGATGTGTGCCAAATAAGGTACGACTATTATTTATGATAAATAAAATAAATAAATATTATACGACATTCTTACACAGATTGACTGAGTCCCACGGTAAGCTTAAGAAGGCTTGTGTTGCGGGTACTCAGACAACGATATAAATAATATACAAATACTTATATACTTACATAGAAAACATCCATGACTCAGGAACAAATGTCTGTGCTGATCACAAAAATAAATGGTCTTACCGTGATTCGAACCCAGGACCGTGGCTTAGCATGCAGGCATGCAGGCACGCGCTGGCCAGACCGGTCGTCCAAACAATGATGATAGCAAACATGCCCCGCCTGCTTCATGATAAGCATTCTCTGCCATGTAACTTCATTTATGTGATACATCTGGAGTTACCCATAATCCACACTTTCTGGCGACTTTACTCACCAGCTGACAAAAACTCATAATGTCAGAAGGATCAAAGGACAAAGGTGTTATTTGGCTGCTGTTTTCGGGGGAGGGTTGTGACACTTATAACAGTAAATTAAGTATTTTCTCTTTCATGTCAAGGTTTTTAAAAATACGCAGTTGAGAGTTCTGTTTTACCTCATATTATATAATGTGTATGTGTGCAATTTAGAAATTCTATTCAAACTATTCGGATAAATTTCATAGTGGAGAACTACTGCCTTGGGTTTGAACTTTCGACCTTTAGTGGAATCGATGGCAGCCGTTTCTGCTTGTCAAAAGTTAAATGTTTTAACATAAAGTCGTTTCCAGGTTGGACTTCAATCGCTTTACCATAGCTGGCCCCGAGCCGGTCAACAACGTCTGCAACCAGGACCAGTTCATCGTGTCCGGGGGCAACCCCGTGCCGGCCATATGCGGCCTCAACCAGGGCAGTCACAGTTGAGTAAACACCACTTCCTCGTGGCTGAGGGTCGCGACCACATGAGGCCGTTATTTTGTGCACCAAAGCTATCCATTCAGCACGGTTTTCTGCAGTCGTAATGAATTGGCATCTGAGTTAATCCCTGGCCTTAACACTGTCCACCCATTGAACATTGGTGGATGGCCACTCCCCGTCCTCCATCCACCATCAACCAAACCATTCATAGGCTTGAAATAAGCTCAAGCACCGTCGGCAAAGGTCCGCAGTCTCTGAACATGTCATGGATAAAGTCAATCATGCTATAAAGTTTGTCAAGCCTCTGGTTCTTGCTAAGGAGAAGCGATATATACCCAGAATGTTGCGCGAGGCCATTGAGATCAATAAATATCCAAACTTTAATAGAGAAGATGGCTTTACTTTACCACCAGCTTGGGATCCAGTAGTACATCTGATAATGGAACAAGCACGACGAAGGCTGTGAGGCATTTGTGTTGTATGGTGTTGGACATTTGCAGTTTGTTTTTGTCAATTTTGTGTAGATTCATTGGTTAATTATTCGTAACATAGTAATGGTAAATTTTTTGAATATTGTATAACTAGCTTTATTAATAGTGTGTGAACCTGCCTTAAAAATCTATATTATTTGTGGTCACGGTTCGTTAATATTTCTTGTATGTGGGTAGCTTTTGCACATTGTAATTTTTCCTCAGTCACCCGTTGACCACGAACGCTGTAAAGAGTTCGAAACGTCGGGATGAATTTTACATTCATTATACGCGATTTAATCCGTGTCCATAGTTTTATTTCATGAGTAACTATCGCGGTAACCGAAGACAATATTAGATATGAAGTAGTTAATTTTAAGTTCCGCACCATGGAGAACCAAGCTAAATAGGCAGCGATTAACGTTAATTGAACTCCAAACTTTATCAAATCTCTACCTAATATCACATTTTTAACTCATTAGTTGAAGGACAGCCTTCCTGGAAGTAGCAAAAGCCTTTGACATGGTCTCTACTCTCGTTATTTTGAGAATTTAGGAACTAGATGTTGACAGATTTTTGCAGACCTACCTATTTTGAACCCGTCTACATACAATTTGATATGAAAATGCAGTGTTAAAATTAGTGAACACCACAGCGATTGGAGGAAACGTTGCTTTTGGTGTACCACAAGGCAGTATTTACGTTCCCCTTTTATTTATTCTTGCCCTTATTATTTCCAGTGTACATTGACGCAGGAGTCGGGTCCACGAATCCCGTGAAGCTGACCTTCGTGACGAGTGGGGCCGCCTTCGCCAGGATGTGGAAGGTCAAGGTCACACAGATCCCGTGCAGCACCATCTATAGAGGTATACATACAGTCGAGTTATAAATATATGTACATTTTTTCACCTTATTGCAACGAGTTACAGTAAAGAAATGTGCACATAATGAACTGGACTGTACCTATAAGACATGGAACACAAAGAATTTAATTTTAATTTTATTTATTTAGGATTACCAACAGATAATACATCTTACATGCTCTTAAATCTAGTTACAAAAGTCTAAACTGATGCTTATCCAATTATAGGTAACCACCTAACCACAACTTACATATTTAGGTGTCTTATACCAGTGAACTACAACTAAACATGCAATACATAAACTTATTATTACCTAATAAGTACATAATTTAATACCGGTCCATTAAATTACAAAAAAAAATTAGTTTTACTACCTACATTTCAAGACAAAAAAAAAAGAAGACAGGTTATTTGGTAACTATTATAATATATTATATTACGCATTTTAAGGTATTGGTGGCTGTATATGGTACTATGTGATACCCAGTGTGCTAACGTATTTTGTCACTTTCCTTTTGAATTGTACTGGTGTATCGTTAAATATATCAACTCCCGCTGAGCTTGGGATATGATTATATAATTTAGCCATTCTTAAAAGATCAGAATTGCGACCCAAATTTGTTTTTCCAAATGGAATGCTAAATAACTTGTACAAACCAGGACGAAGTAACTTAGCAGGAACAGTTATTTTTATTTTACTTAACAATTCTGGACAATCTAAACCCTTATTATTAACTAATTTATAAAGGAACATTAAATCTAGTACTTTTCTCCTATTACTAAGCGAAACAAACCGAAAGAGAATTTCAGACGTTTATTGTATGATGTGAGTTTACGGTTTTTGGAAGAGTTAAATCCTAACTGTGTTAAAAAGCGTCTCTGTACCTTTTCAATTTGATTGCTATGCACCTCATAATAAGGTGTCCAAACCTGGGAGCAATACTCAAGGTTGCTTCTCACTAACGTATTATAAAGCAGTACTTTAGTTCGAGCCCGCCTAAACTGTTTAGTGTTTCTTAGTAAAAATCCTAACATACGAGATGCTTATGAAATAAAACTATGGAAACGGATTAAATCGCGTATAATGAATTTAAAATACATCCCCTCATCCTCTGGTTCTCGCTAAGGAGAAGCGATATATACCCAGAATGTTGCGAGAGGCCATTGAGATCAAGAAATATCCAAACTTTAATAGAGAGGATGGCTTTACTTTACCACCGGCTTGGGATCCAGTAGTACATCTGATAATGGAACAAGCACGACGAAGGCTGTGAGGCATTTGTGTTGTATGGTGTTGGACATTTGCAGTTTGTTTCTTTGTCAATTTTGTGTAGATTAATTGGTTAATTTTTTTTTTTTTTAACAGAGTAATGGTAAATAATAATAATAATAATAATAAGCTTGTGGCGAGCTGTTGGGGAGTGACGACCCCACGGACCCGAGTGTTCCCGAGAGTCGGTCAGGGTCTCCGTCTCCGGCGTGTCTTCGCCGGCCGGAGTGGAACCCCAAGGGGACCCGCAGGACTCTCAGCTCTGGCTTGCCTTCATTGGCCGTCCAGAGAGGAACGTCTGAGCTATCGCTCCAGGGGTGGAAGTGTTAAAGGGCATAACGCCGCGAGTAACTACGGAGAAAGCGCAGCACCACCTCTCGACACCCCTGAGCCACTCACGCCGGTGTTGCGCCTGGCCGTCTTTATGATGGCAAATCAGGTGCCCATCTAGAGTGGCGAGTCACCGCCTGCCTCGATAACTTGTTAATGCAATGTTATGGTAGGTGTCCGGACCTTTGCAATAGCTAATTTTCATAACATATCCAAACTTCAACCCATAGACCTGATCTATTCTTTCCATTTTATTGACAATAGTTTCCAATGCCTGCTGAAACCGGTTCACGGGTATCTATATGTACCCGTGAATGGGTTCCAGCAGGCGTTCTACATGACATCAAATATCTCCAAGCGGCCTCTACGTGTTGGATCTATATCCCCACGCACGCCTTATAAATGACCGGGCTCGAAAGACCCGAGAGTTTAAAAACGGAGAAACAAATAATAATAATAATAATATCTTTATTGTACATAAAAGAGCAAGTTACATAATAACAGAGTTACATAATAACTATACTAGGGATTTGTACAAAGATGTCGGCTTGTAGTGGTCAAACTTTGACCCCTAAACTAGGTTAGTACCTGTGCCTTAGGGGCTAGAGTTCTTCCATTTTCATATTGAAGTCATTACAATATTGCAGGTCATGTAACAGTGGTTAAAGGAAGTGATAAAAAATTAAGCTTTAGACTCTTAACTATTTCAAATACTTTTTACACATGCATATATTGTTGTACCTACCTAGACAATTTAATTAATTAATTATTTACATTATTTAGTTGCCTATTTTTTTTAAGAAAGTATAATGAGAAGATTTTCTGTCTCATGATATGTTAACTTTTGCAGCCATGTTTCTAGTTTGATTTTAACTTCCCGCCTTGTTAAGCTGTAGATTTTTATTAGGCTATTTATTTTATTGTAAAGACGAGCACTTTGAGCTTCAATCTGTCGACGACCAAACATTGTGCGGCAAGTCACAGTTTTGCACACCGGATTTCCCTGTCGTTTTTGGGCATTTGCAATGTTAAACGGAGTTAAGGAATGCTGTCTCAGAATTGTACGCAATAAGTAAATCTGTCTTACAGATAGTACTTTGGACTCAAAGTATAGCTGCGCCGTGGGGAAATCGCGTCTTTTAAAGTGCATCACTTTGAGGATAGCTCTTTGCGCTCTCTCGGCTTTGAGCAGTGTTGTTTTATAGGTTCCACCCCACAGTGGGATACAATAGGTGATGACAGCTTGACACAGGCTTTGATAGACTAGAGATAGGATTTCGGTAGATGCCGAATGTCGAAGCTGCTTGAAAATGTATATAAGCTTACGAAGTCGAGTACATAGAGCGTCAATATGCGCTGACCAATCAAGCTTGTGATCCACATACACACCTAAATATTTAATATTAGGAACTACAGGGAGGGAAGTACAGGTGCAGTCTGTGGATTCGGGGGGCAGATATGGACCCTTACTGTATTAGTACTATCCGGAGGTTTCGAGGTATGTGGAAGAGTGAAACGCACCACTTTCGATTTTTCAAGGTTCAACGTTAAAATGTTTTTCGTCAAACACTCCATGACCTTGATTGTTGCTGTCTCAGCGTTTTTTTTGGCCTGTTCCCACGTTTTGTCGTACACCAGCAGAGCCGTGTCATCCGCGTAGGCGAATATGTCGCAGTGAGGGATGGAAAGTTGACACAGCTCGTTGATGTATATGAGGAAGAGAGTTGGGCCAAGTATGCTTCCCTGAGGAACTCCGTAGTGAACAAATTCATCGTTACTACAGTAGGAGCCGATTTTGACACGTTGGGTGCGATTAGATAGGTAGTCACGAAAAATTTCTAGTGATTGGCCACGGATTCCGATGTTTTCAAGCTTCGAGACAAGAATGGGGATAGAGACGGTGTCGAAAGCTTTGGATAGGTCGAGGAAGATTCCATAGCAGTGATGCTTGCTGTCCAATTTACTAACAAGAGATTTAGTAAAGGCAGCGACAGCATCCTCGGTTGAAACACCTCTTCTAAAGCCGAATTGATTTGAAGCGATAATATTGAATTTGTTTAGATATGATATAAGTCTACTGTTTAGGATTTTTTCAAGTATTTTGGACAAAGAACTTAGAATATTTTTTGAATATTGTATAACTAGCTTTATTAATAGTGTGTGAACCTGCCTTAGAAATCTATATTATTTGTGGTCATGGCTTTGCACATTTTAATTTTTCCTCAGTCACCCATTGACCACGAACGCTGTAAAGAGTTCGAAACGTCGGGATGTATTTTAAATTCATTATACGCGATTTAATCCGTTTCCATAGTTTTATTTCATGAGTAACTATCGCGGTAACCGAAGACAATATTATACGAGATGCTTTTTTGATAATGTTAATGTAATGCACATTGAAATTTAATTTGCTATCTAGCGTTACTCCCAAGTCACAGATTGTATCTACCTTTTCAAGCTGCGCGATGGTATAAGTAGTAGGCACCATAGTTTTATTGCGTGTAAAAGAGATGTAACAGCATTTCTTTGCATTTAACGTCATTTTATTCTCGGAGCACCAAACACTCAGCCTATCCAAGTCGTCTTGCAGTAAGATGCGATCAGTAGAATTTTTAATAGGTCTAAAAATTTTAAGATCGTCGGCGTAGAACCACTGTTGATGGTGAGGGTGTTCCACTTCATTTTTCATTTCATTTCATTTTCATTTAAATGAGAGCAGTATGTACGTGTGTCGCGCTCGGATAGACAAGCCGACTGACGCGCGGTCGAGGGAAAAAAACCGTTGCAACCTTGTCGCTGCATCACACGTATATCTACCTCCAAATTTCAACTTAAAAGTAATATGGTACAAATAACAACCCTAAAACAAATTAAAATAAACCGTTTGAGCACGTCGCTAACACGCCCCACCCTAGTGCTGGCTCAGCACTCATTAACCAAAGGGATTCTAGCGACAAGAAACAAAAACAATACACATTTATGATTTACTTAAGTAATTATTTATTTAACGCCGTTCGATGAAGAAAGAGCTAAGGAAGGTTCAGACGTTTTAGGAGGTTACTCAATCCAAAATATACATATTATGATGACTCATATGAGTAGAGGATAACAGGATATTCATGCAGGATAAAATGGGTTAGATTTAATTTGAAGAAGAAGGTTTTAAAAATTTGCTATTAAGATACCAGCTTTGAAAAACATGGTTTGGTTTTACAACCCCGACGTCATAGTTTTAAACCAGTCTTAATAAAAAACATAACCAACAAGTTTCAAGTAGCAAAAACAATATTTCAGCCGACGAAGGCTGCCTGCAGTACTACACGGGCGTCTCCGGGCAGCTCAAGTCCTTCAACTACGACCCCGCGACCGGGCTGCAGCTCAGCAACCAGGATTACGGGATCTGCATCAGGATGGAGAGGAACTTCTGCGGGATCCAGTACTCCGCCTGTCCCGACACAGGTATTACCTTGATGATTTAGGTAGTTCTGCTTTCGTTCATCAAGTACTTACCGCTAGTTCAAGTAGTTACCGCGAGTTCAGCTTTTTCAAGCAAGACCAACTGACTCGTATTATCGTCTACTGCCACTTTATTTCCGCCTCCTGTTTCGATAAATTTTAGTCCGGTCAGAGACTCAGAGGAGTCAGAGAATCTTCTAATTGGTATAAATTACATAAACCAGACCAGAACTAGTGGAGTTGGTTAAAATGTAGGTAAGTAAGTACTACATTTTAACCAACTCCAATTTTATTCTAAACCTTATATCCAATATTCATCACCAACCCTTGAGTCGACTAGCGACTGTCTACTTTTCTAACTACTTCTTATTTCCAGTGAACAATCGTTCTCGAGCCTTCACCATCTCCGGCAACAGTAACGGGCCAGTGAACGCCATGGTGGGCTCCGGAGTGGGGCCCAACGCGTGCGCCAACGACTGGCTGCTGGTGCCGTGCGCCTCCAACGTGGGCAGAGTGCAGGTAACTACCAGGGACAAGATAGATCAAGGTAAAGGGCTTCCATCTACGGCAATAGTCACGGGCCAGTGAACGCCATGGTGGGCTCCGGAGTGGGGCCCAACGCGTGCGCCAACGACTGGCTGCTGGTGCCGTGCGCCTCCAACGTGGGCAGAGTGCAGGTAACTACCAGGGACAAGATAGATCAAGGTAAAGGGCTTCCATCTACGGCAATAGTCACGGGCCAGTGAACGCCATGGTGGGCTCCGGAGTGGGGCCCAACGCGTGCGCCAATGACTGGCTGCTGCCGTGCCAACGTGGGCAGAGTGCAGGTAACTACCAGGGACAAGATAGATCAAGGTAAAGGGCTTCCATCTACGGCAACAGTGACGGGCCAGTGAACGCCATGGTGGGCTCCGGAGTGGGGCCCAACGCGTGCGCCAATGACTGGCTGCTGGTGCCATGCGCCTTCAACGTGGGCAGAGTGCAGGTAACTTTTAACCCCTCAAACGCCTTGTTCCAGATCTGTCCCAGACAATTCATGAATAAATTGAAGGTTTCGTTCAGTAACAAGTTTTTGGTTTCAGGGGTTAATCTCGAAGTGTAAACGATTGTCACTTCACCGGGAAGTGACGCTAAAGGAAAAAAAAAGTGTGTGTCCCCCCTCTAACTTTTGAACCATATGTTTAAAAAATATGGGAAAAATCACAAATGTAGAACTTTATAAATACTTTCAAGGAAAATTGTTTTGAACTTGATAGGTTCAGTAGTTTTTGAGAAAAATACGGAAAACTACGGAACCCTACACTGAGCGTGGCCCGACATGCTCTTGGCCGGTTTTTTGTACATTACTTAAAATATCTTTGTTTTTACAGCCTGCCCAAGCTCTCTGCACAGACCGCATTTGCGGAGGCACCTTCTCCGCCGAGTTATCCATGCAGACTTCCACTGTCATGAGTAAGACACCTACCTATTTATTTGCAGTAAATGTGTTCTTAGACTTCTTAGGAAATAAGTAAAAAAAAGCCGGATATATCCTTTAGCTACGACTAGACCGAAAATAAGATAAATTATCTAAAATAAATACATAGGAAGGTATTAGCAGTTTGAAATTATGTATGTAATTTCGCTTGGAAGGGCAAAACACAGCGCATGTCATTTGAAATCTTTGGCAGAGCCCAATTGGATAAAAACACCTTGCATAACCTAACTAATCCAATTTTGTCAACTGACTTAATAAATAAATTGCATCAAAAACTATTCTAGTTTTCCCTGATCAGAATACAATCCGACTATGAGTAGGTATTATGTGTTAAATTAATGTCAAAAGTGATATTTGATACTGATAGCTAGAGCTCATACGTCGTTTTTTTTTCTCTTTATTTTGGCACGAACCGTCATTACAGAAGAGTTACATTGAGTGTAATTACATTTGAAAATAGACAATACAGTGCCGAAATCAGTGTCGTATCTTTTGAATAAGACCGTATTTTAATTTTCAACCATTATATTTCCGCAGGCACAGTGAAGCCATTCCGCCTGTGGTTCCACACGGATAACATAGAGGCGCCACTGGACATCGGCAACAGGGGGTTCTGTCTCAATTACATACAGCAGCCGTGTACCAATAACGTTATATAACTCTAGTATTTACTTACATATGTATTGATATAAGCCAAAGAGATTGGAGTTGTATTGTCTTTGATCTCAGCTACATTGTGTGCAAGTTGAGAAATGTTTTCGAATGTTTAAAAAAAAAAGAAAAATTGGATACCTATGCCAAAGGTAGATCCTCAAAGATTAGGAAACTTTTTAATGTGTGTAAATAGACATAAGATTTAATAACATTTTTGCGATATACTGTTATTTTATTGCGCCCTCTGTTTATGAACAATAAAACCATTAGATCAAGCGGTGAAAGTATTTTAACACGAGGTAAAGTTCGATTTCTGTTTTTAATATAACTGTACTAAGTCTGTTCTTTAACAATTACTACAAACAATTGATAACATTTTAATAAAGCAATCTAGTCCTTTGCAAAGTGAGCTTGACGATAATGTATAATTACTGCCATCTATGGAAAGCATACGTAACTATTACAACCCATGGAAAGTTTCACACGACAAACGGTAGCGTTCGTAGTGTTTCAAGTTATAATCAATAGATGGCGCTTTTATCAATCACAAATTTCCTTTGATTAAGTTTTAAAATATTACGGATTGATCTAATTAATCAGTAAAAAATATAATTAAACGTGGTTTAGATAAACTGCTAAAAATAACTATACTTATGTTAAACAATAGTCGTAGTGAGAAAGAATTATTTATTTTCATCTAGAGTTTCAAGAAATTGATTGGATTTACTTTTTAATAAATTAATGTGGCAAGACAGAGACATAGTTTTTGATTAAAATTCCTTAAGGATAGTTGTCAAATACATTATGAGGGTCAGTTATTCGCTAATTGGCCACCTGAACGAACCCTTTGTTTCGCCAAAAGTATCAATATCGAAGACTCGGCAGATTTATTGGACTGGACCCTCAGAGATAGCTAGAAATCCAAGGAATATTGAAGGAGTTGTTGAATTGTCAAATCTGTTTTAGAGATTCCGAGTGATTCGGTGATATTTGCTGCTAATACCGTATAAGGTGATTCATTAGGTCTGCGATACACACGCCCAAGGATTATTAATATAGGATTTACATACATCATACTAAGAATCGTACCTCGATTTTTTAGCGCCACCTTTTAAATACTATCATAACTACAGTGATGATGGCTACATTTTTTTTTTCAAAATGTGTATTGACGTGATATCCTGATTTCGAAATAAAGAAATATGTCATTTGTTCTTATAAAAAATAAAAACACGCAAATTTTTTTTGGAAAATATGATTTTGGCCACTTCCAGTCTGCGAACAGCGCCAGCCTAAAACTTTACATCATCAGGGTAGGTATTTTGACTACGAGGCTATCATTGTCAAATACGTTTGGTATTAAATAACATAATAGTTTTTTATTGGTAATCATTTTAATGGACCACGCATATCCAGAAAAGTTTATAAATGTGATCAGTAATCATTTGGTTTCACTATGTTACACCCTGTATAAGTCATGCTTACTATGTTAGCGGTCGAAATAGATTCATCACAAAGTCATCTCGTTAAAATGCCGGCCCATATTTATCGCCAGCGTCGATATTTTAATAAGCTAGCTACCGAATCCGTTCACTGGAAATACTAATTTGATGAAAAAGATAAAAAAATATCTAAAATAACAGAGCCAAAGCTTTGAGTGTGGTTATCAATGTTACCTTGAGTTTTTAATACTTGAAAGCGATAACGCCACGAAAGTTACATTCATACCGTGGAGAAAACGAACAGCGCTCCAAGCGGTCGTCCATAAACAACAGTGACTACTTACCACCAGGCGAACTGGACGCTTGATTGCCAGGTACCATCCAAAACAGTGTAGAAAAGAAACAAATATTGTTTTGCATCAATATATTAAATTTTCATGTATAAATAGGTTTCCATAATTCTACATCTAGGGTCTAAATACGTAGTTGTCCTGCAATGATATGTATGAATTTTGCAAGCTCTAATAATTATTTATTTAAATAAAAATTAACCATTTTAAAAATTAATTTTGTATGTTCTTGTGTGGCAACTTTGCCCATTAAAATGACTTTTATGCCAACTTTGCCTGTACCTATTTTATCAAACATTTTCCATCACCCACGCAGTTATTGCTAATGCATATTCCCGTGTGCTAAAAATTAAAAATAATGTCAAATATTAATAAGCATAACTCTTATAATTATGAAGTCTTGCAAAATACATTCACAGCAAAGAGAGACAGCTTACCATAATAAGTTACTCATACTACATGGTTTTACTTGGTACAATATAAGTCATATATTTACATTTTTAAATTATGAGGGGTCATTATAACTAATCTACACCGATTGATAAATTATTTTTAGCATAAAAAGAGTACCTATTATTCTATGTGTTTTATTAGTATAGGAAAAAGAAAGGCTAGTAGTGTGGTCTTAAAGTAACTTGTCATTTGCCAGTTCTTTAATGAAATTTATTAAATAGGCGTTTCATATTTCGTTTGACTTCTTTTTAGATGTTCTCAATAGAAAATACACGTCAAGATCGATTGCCTATTTTAAAAATAATAGGTAAAATTATTTGCCTGAAAGAATTTACCATTTGAATAATCCATGCAAAGATGTAATTTTACGTAGCCCAAATATTTTTGCACAAACTGCGCCTTACGACAATTTCTGACGATACATTCAAGTTACATTTTCCTTAATAATCTTCAGTAGGTATTATAAAATTAAACTACTATTTTTAACCTCCGACGCAAAAACGACGGGGTGTTATAAGTTTGACGTATCTGTCTGTCTGTTTGTTTGTTTGTCTGTCTGTCTCTCCCGTACGGATGCACCGATTTAGATTTCATTTTTTTTGTTTGAAAACTGAGTTAGTTGGGAGTGTTCTTACTGTTCTTAGCCATGTTTCATGAAAATCGGCCCACTAATGTCGGGGGCTTTATCATAATTTAATTTTGTGGTTAGGTTATTGCTATGATTACTAGTATACCTAGTAAACGCACGGGTGTTTTCTGCCTATGCTATGACAGAACTAAACTAAGTCTGTACAACATACAGCCTTATTTTTTAAAAGTTAAGTATAACTCTGGTTTCAGACCTAAGTTCCTAAAACTTGACAAAGATACCAACTTTCTCTTTTTTCCAAAGGCCATAATTAGAGGGAAAGAAAAATATGCAATATGTGAACTTCAGTTCAGTGTTCGCGCTGGGCCCTCTTTGACCTGTTTGGGGTATTTTTTATAGTTTCGGTTTCAGCTTACTACTTATTATGTACTTACCTAAACGAGGGTAATTACTAATCGGCTAGTATGTGATTCAATAACATGACTAGTATCACTTATATACATAATAATTAAAACTATAGGAAACAAACACGGTATTTTATAGGGTGTCTATGCTAAATTACCTGTACCAGTAATATTTTTACACAAAACAAAATTAGCATGGATTTTCCTACTCTTTCTTAAATTCTTCATACCGGTGAATATTTTATTGGTTATGATACGTACCTATATATAAACTGGAATGTTAATAGTAGCCATTTCAAAATTCTATAGTACATATATTACCCATATTCTAAATTGCACCAAACTAACGTTTCAACTAACTCTAATTTTCTCACTTAAGTGCAACTTTGCCCCTGTCTGCAACTTTGCCCAATTGTGATTTTGCCCACCGCTGATACTTACATATTGCAACAACGTTGTACAAAAGTGCAACTTTACCTTCGTGGGCATCTTTGCCCCATTGGGCAAGCAATGGTGTCCCATCGCGTCTCCATACCGTAATCACCAACAGTGTTTTCCTCATACAGTAACATCGCATCAAAGTGCAACTTCCTCCTGTCCTGCGACATTATATACATACATTACTCATACTTCGTTACACAACTTTGCAACCAACTCAGACGTTTCACCAAATTGCAACTTAGCCTCAGCGGGCAACTTTGCCTAGCGCTAGTACATATCAGAGAACTGTACAGGATGGTGGGCGTTCTCGTCCAAGGTCTGTAGTTCTAACATGAGGGGGGGTTGAATGGGATGGGAGGGAGGGTTGGTCTCCTGGCGCATTATGTTGCGTCGCCACTTCGCGCGGGCGTTTTGGAACCATACCTGAAAAAAAGTACAAGGTGTTATCAACTCATCAGGAAGATTCTAAAACCTGATTTCGATTTGAACGAGATTCCCCATGTGAATTTCATTACAATAGGCTACTTGACACTTTTTTAAAGTTTATCTTATTGATTAATCCAGGCTACTTTTTATTATGTCTTAAAAACAGCAAACTATTTTTATACTTTTACGGGCGAAAACAACTCAGTCATGTTAATCTATAGATCAAATCAACTAGGAACCCTTATAGTTTCGCCATGTCTGTCTGTCTGTCTGTCTGTCCGTCCGTCCGTCCGTCCGTCCGCGGATAATCTCAGTAACCGTTAGCACTAGAATAATCTAAACTGAAATCAATTATTTTTGTAGTCGGTACCAGACCTGTTTGTCGCCTTGCTAATTTTTAGTGGTTCCTAATGATATTATATGTATCAGTCCGAATATATGTACAGTAGTGAAAGAATTGTCCTTTAACTCCTAACCATTGAGGAGTTGACCTTCCATCATCAGCTCAGCCACATAAAATTATTACCATCAGGCGCAAATACTGGTGCACCTTTGAAAAATACACAAAAAACATTACATGTGCCTATAACATTTGAAGAGTTCCCTCGATTTCTCCAAGATCCCATCATCAGACCACGACTTGGTGCCAATGGGACCATCTCGGGGTTATACCCGTTCGATCAAAAAAAAAATTTTGAAAATCGGTCTACGATTCTCGGAGATATCGAGTAACATACATACAAAAAAAAATAAAAAAAAAAACATTCCGTCGAATTGAGAACCTCCTCCTTTTTTGAAGTCGGTTAAAAATGGCAAAAAATGTTTTATTAGGGTACTCCCCCTACATGTAAAGTGGGGGATGATATTTTTTTTCATTCCAAACCCAACGTGTGATATATTGTTGGATAGGTATTTAAAAATGAATAAGGGTTTTCTAAAATCGTTTTTTGATAATATTAATATTTTCGGAAATAATCGCTCCTAAAGGAAAAAAAAGTGCGTCCCCCCCTTTAACTTTTGAACCATATGTACTTGTACTATTATATATTCTGTGCCATATGTTTAAAAAATATGAAAAAATGACAAAAGTAGAACTTTATAAAGACTTTCTAGGAAAATTGTTTTGAACTTGATAGGTTCAGTTGTTTTTGAGAAAAATACGGAAAACTACGGAACCCTACACTGAGCGTGGCCCGACACGCTCTTGGCCGGTTATTTTTTTAATGACACTGGAGACAATTATAAATGGGAAAGTGTTTGTGTCCGTTTGTTTGTCGGTCTTTCGCGGCAAAACGGAGCGACGAATTGACGTGATTAAAAAAAAAACTCATTTATTTTTTTAAGTGGAGATGAGGGGATGGAGAGTGACATAGGCTACTTTTTGTCTGTTTCTAACGCGAGCGAAGCCGCGGGTAAATGCTAGTACAAAACAAGTATATGACTGTAGATTACCTATAAAAAAACACTAGATAGCTAGTCACTCGTGAGTTGTGATAGTCGTTATCATCGACAAAGAGGATCGAATATTAAAGAGAGTTACTGTCAAAGTAAAATGTGTAATCACAGTGCATAGACTGCCATCTCTCGACACAGTCTTAAAACTTTTGAAACTCAGTTTTGACAAATTGGCCCATATTCTTAACTTGATATGTTTAAAAGTGACAAATATTAATATTAGCGCCATCTAGCCGAGCGTACCCCAAAGATGTGTCGCCATCTAGCTCACCGTACCTTTTTCTGTATGGGTTTGGGGTACGTTTTTTTCTTAGACTTTATCTGACTATACGAAGTTATATAGGTCTTTGTCATCGATCAATGATTGTAACCGTGACAGACAGTCGCGATAGATGGCGCTGTACTGTGCAGTAGCGGTACCGAAATTTCGCCGTCTTCCTTCAATCCCGTATGGTCTAGTGGCTAGGATACCTGGCTTTCACCCAGGAGGCTCGGGTTCGATTCCCGGTACGGGAATGTTTTTATTTTTTTGTTTGTTTATTTATGTTCTGACTAGCTTTTGCCCGCGTCTTTGTTCGCGTTAGAAAGAGACAAAAAGTAGCCTTTGTCACTCTCCATGCCTTCAACTATCTCCACTTAAAAATCACGTCTATTTGTCGCTTCGTTTTGCCGTGAAAGACGGACAAACAAACAGACACACACACATTTTCCTACTTATAATATGTGTAAAATGTTATTCAAAAGATTATAAATATTTTAAAATACACAACATTTATTTATTTAATTAAATGCAGCATAAATAAGATAAAAACTGTTATGAGCGTCACTCTAACAGCAATTCCCGTCAACTTTGTACAATGCCACGTCAGCAAATTTTAATTGATCCTATTTTGTTACCAACATTTAGTAATATAATTCGACTTTCGTAAGATATATACAGGATAATTGTTATAATTAAGAAAATATAGATACTAGAGAACCTTAATGACGAAATAAAACTTAATAAAATCTCAATTCATCGACAAAATCTTGGTAACAAAATAGGAATTAATAAAAATAAATTTAACTTTTCCCTTAATTTTTGTACAAACTTTTCGAGAACTGCTGCTAAAAGTAAATTTGCATTCAAGTGTTATTATTGTAAAATATTAATTATCTTTTAAAACCCATGCACTATCCCGATTATCCCGAGTACCCGAGTATTTCTCAAATAATCTTTTCAATTTAAGATTAGCAGTTAAGTATATTATAAATGCATGTACGTTTCTTAGAAATAAACAGATGATGATGATGCTATATTAACAAAACTTAAAGGAATTGATATCAATAAGGGAGCAGGACCGGATGGAATCCCCCCCTTTTTCATTAAGTCATGTGCCTCAGAGTTAGTTAGACCGCTGAGTTTAATTTATAATAAATCGTTATCAACTGGCTGTTTTCCTGAGCAATGGAAAAGGGCAAAAGTTGTGCCAGTATTCAAATCAGGAGAGGATCACTTAGTCTCAAACTATAGGCCGATATCTATTCTCTCTACATTTGCGAAGATATTTGAGTCCATTGTGTGCCCTTATATTCAGAGTCACTTTAGAACTTATTTAAGTAGTTACCAACATGGATTTGTGAGTAATAGATCTACATCAACAAATTTGGTCTTGTTTACTGAACTACTGGTGAGGGCGATTGATGGGGGTAAGCAGGCTGATGTAATTTATACTGATTTCAGCAAAGCATTCGACAAAGTCTGCCATAAAATATTGCTAAAAAAATTGTCAGCATATGGGTTCGGTGCTTTGCTGAAATGGCTGGAATCTTACCTGGTGGACAGGCAATTTCAGGTGGTAGTGAATGGGTTCCAATCCTCGTCTTATAGCATAACGTCAGGAGTCCCGCAAGGATCGCACCTAGGCCCTGTCCTTTTCAATATATTTATAAATGACCTCCCAAATAGCATTATTCATTCGAATGTTTTCATGTACGCCGATGACTTGAAGTTTGTTCGTACTATCGACTCCGATATTGATGTAAAATTGTTGCAAGCTGACTTGTGTAGGGTCGTCGAACGGTGTCATAATAACAAAATGTTTTTAAACGCGAACAAGTGCATGCATATAAAATTCTTTAGAAAACATAACGCGATAGATTCTAAGTATGACATCAACGACACACCTATTCAGGAGGTGAGCACAATACGTGACCTAGGTGTACTTTTCGATCAAAAGCTCACATTTTTACCTCACATAGAAAATATTATTAAGAAATCATCAAAAATGTTAGGATTTGTCATAAGAAATGGAAAAAATTTCAAATCAGGAACAACAAAAATATTATTATACAACAGCTATGTGAGAAGTGTCATGGAATACTGCAGTGTAGTGTGGCGTCCGCACTATGCAACCCATTCTTTAAGGATAGAGCGTGTACAAAAGCGGTTCGTACGTCACATATCATTTTCTGCTGGTATTTTAAAAAAAATTTTATTAATATAGCCCTCATATAAAAGTAGATTACAACATTTTCGGATGGACTCCTTAGAATTACGTTTTAGAATCTCGGATGCCATTTTCTTGTACAAATTGTTGAGGTCAAAAATAGATTGTTTAGAGTTATTACAACTATTGTCTTTCCGCGCTCCGGCTCGAATTCCACGCAACCCATTTTCCTCCTCTATGTCCTACCTCTCAGACGAACTGTTTATGGCAGCAGCTCGCCTGTGCCACGGTTCTGTAAGCTTCTTAATGCGTGTAGTGATCACACTGACATACATTTTGACTCGCTAAGTAAATTTAAACAGCAAGTACATAGTTATCTATCCACATCTAGTGTACTGAATCATCTCTAGAAGAATCAGTTACCTTAATTATATATTTAATAAGTTATTGTTTGCGGGACCTTTTCTAGTATTTCTTTGTATGAAACGCATGCTGTGTTTACCTGTAAGTAATTGTTGCACAGTCTGTAAACCATTTGCTTGTATAAATTTCAATTTTTTCATGGGCCAGTGTAAACAGTTGTTGGTGAACCAAATAAATAAAATAAAATAAAAAAAAATTAATTTTTTTTCTATTAAAAAAAAATGAAATTTTAAATCAGATCCTATTAATGAGTTAATGCAAGTATCAGTAACCTAATATTTAGGTAACACTTAAGTATGTTATTATTTAGTTCGGTTTTTACATTATTGTCTGTAAACCCCCGACGCAAAAACGACGGGGTGTTATAAGTTTGACGTATCTGTCTGTCTGTCTGTCTCTCTGTCTGTCAGTCTGTGTGTCTGTCTGTGGTATCCTAGCTCCCGAACGTATGAACCGATTTATATTTAGTTTTTTTGTTTGAAAGTTAAGGTAGTCGGAAAATCGGTCTACTATGTCGTGGTCGGGGGTTTTTTCAAAATTTTAATTTTTACATAATAGATAAAGGAGTAAGTTAAGGTAGATCTTAGTAACGTACCTGTTGCTCTCTTTTGGAAAGGCCAGTCTTCTGAGCAAGTTGCTTCAAGTGCTAAGCATCTGGCTTTTGCAAAACACAGATTTAAACTTTCACGATTATTACACATAATGAATTTTTCTACTCGTCGACTGTAATCTGTCAATTAGGACACCACAGACTAAACTATAAGTGCTAACTTTTCAGTGTTGGATACTCTATGGCAGTTCTGACTCAACTATAATAATATATATGTAATCTCATTATAGTTGACTTTAAGTTAACTGTAATAATAATTTCAAAAATAGAACATCATACAATTTCTATACTAATTTGCGATACCTGGCAAATTTTTTTGCATCTGAAATACATTTTTTTTTATTTGTCGCGTTATCGGCCAATCAGAGACGGTTATTACAAACAATTGGTTGCTAGGTAATTCGATGTTGATACAAAGGTGAACGACGCTATTAATATTAATTTTAACTTGCATGAATGATGAGATTTCCGTCCATTGATGATGAAGATGATGACTCGTAGAAAAAGTATTGTATACAATAGTGATATAACTAAGCTTTTCACTCTCGTGCCGTACTATTAGGCCACTCAGCAAGCTTCGTGGCCTAAACATGGTACTCGACTGAAAAGCTTTGTATTATATCACGATTGTATAAAATACTATTTAAAATCGGGACTTAATCGCGTATGACTACATTATTAAACTGACCTCCAACGTTTCAGGGACGGCGTTGTCCCCGTGGTCTCGGAGAAGACTGGCTTGAAATGATATCAACACCTTCTGACAGCCGCGCGAGTTTTTCGAACTACCCGCACTTGGTTTTGATTATCAACTTGAACTGTTTGCGCACTAGGGATGTTACTCTGTCGACACGCAACACTGACACTGACACTTTAACATACACTGACACTGTTTGACACTGACACTGTTTAATGTGTAGTCATGTTACGCGATTAAGTCCCGATTTTAAAAATAATTATCTGGGTTTTGGTTAACCGCGAAGTATGACTTCATGGTCCGAAGTTGGTGGTGTTTGAAGCTGGTGCGCATGCGCTTATCGCGCGTGCTTCTTACAGTAATCTAACACTACAGATAAAGGATAAGGTAGACAGTGGACATACCTGTAGCACTCTTTTGGAAAGCCCAGTCTTCTGAGCAAGTTGCTTCAAGTCCTTAGCGTCTGGGTTTTGGTTAACCGCGAAGTATGACTTCATGGTCCGAAGTTGGTGGTGTTTGAAGCTGGTGCGCATGCGCTTGGTGCGCGAGCTGCTCACGGAGCCCGGGGACGCTGCGCCGGAGTCGTACGCTAGGGACTCCATTGACGATGACAGGTCGCCGCGGTGGAGGATTTCTGGAAGGAGAGAATTTCGTAATCCATAGGTAGAATTGGGGAACAAATAAAATTGTAATTACTATGTATTAATATTAATATTGATGCCGGGTGGTCTAGATAACGACGGTAGCCGCGTGGTAACCAGTGGACTTGATTGCTTTTTCTTTGTGTATTATATCTTTTTTAGTTGACCATTCATAATTCATTTTTTTTAGATTTTTGTTACTTTAAAACTAGATACTTAGTTAAAGATTTATATTGTCAGTGGAAAATAAGCCTGCTAAGCACGTTGCTGACCCGAACATAAATGCTCGCCACTGCGGAGGTGTTACATGCACGTTGCTGACCCGAACATTCGTCGCCACTGCGGAGGCCTGAACATGTTGCTGACCCGAACATTCGTTGAATGCTCGCCACTGCGGAGGTGTTGCACGTTGCTGACCCGAACATTCGTTGAATGCTCGCAGTTGAATGCTCGCCACTGCGGAGGTGTTACATGCACGTTGCTGACCCGAACATTCGTTGAATGCTCGCCACTGCGGAGGTGCTGACCCGAACATAATGCACTGCGGAGGTGTTACATGCGTTGCTGACCCGAACATTCGTTGAATGGTGTTACCCGAACATTCGTTGAATGCTCGCCACTGCGGAGGTGTTACATGCACGTTGCTGACCCGAACATTCGTTGAATGCTCGCCACTGCGGAGGTGTTACATGCACGTTGCTGACCCGAACATTCGTTGAATGCTCGCCACTGCGGAGGTGCTACATGCACGTTGCTGACCCGAACATTCGTTGAATGCTCGCCACTGCGGAGGTGTTACATGCACGTTGCTGACCCGAACATTCGTTGGGCATATGTACGCAAATTTACTGAACTCACCACCATGAGAAGAGCCTAGTGTTGTTTTTCAGTTTAACTAAGTACAGACTGATCATCGTCACACAACATCGTGTAACTTTCCGTACAATAAAATTTAGCGAACGCTTTATCGATGACAGACGGTTTGGTGCAAACCTTAGTGTGCCATGTTTTGACGCTGGGAATCTTGCGCAAAAGATTTATTATTGAAAGCTATAATTCTGACCAGTGTTAAGTAGTGTTGTTAACATCATAAGGTCCAGAATGAGCCAGTTGGGTGTGGCAGTGCACCGTGCAACCACATCCGAGGCGCGGGAAGCGGTCTGTTTTTGCTGCAATCTTTGGTTCCGCCGGACGATATAGACAATGGCATAGCTTCAAATGAGACTGACTTTCTGTTATGAGTATTGACGTTTTGGGAAACCTTTTGTACCTACTTGGGGGATTCGTTAACTGTTTTGTTAGAAATAACTTTGATGGGATTAAGATGGCAGTGAGAAAAGACCTAAGAAATGAAAATCTTGACCTGAGCATCTAGCATATTTTTTTTGGAGTTTTAGAATACGTTACCTACTTGATTCCGTAAAATAGTCATTGTATGTACGGAGAAAGTGAATAAGTAGTGAAATTATCACTATTACCAGAATCTAAAATTACATTACGAACGCCGAGACGAATCAAGGTGTCTGGTGTACAAGACTTTTAAACAACGGTAATTACCTATAAGTTGCCTTAGTTTTATTAATTCTGATTTTAGGTACTTAGCTAAAATCAAAATTACTATTCAATAGCTACTTACTTATTTTAACTATTTTAACTTTACCTATTCTAACTTTATACTTATCACTAAAATTAATAACAGGTATTTATTTAAAAAAAATGGTCTTACTATATACATACCACAATTCTTTCACTTTCGTTAATATGCAAAGCTTCTTAGACACTAATTCACAACAAAAACCATCGTAAAAATAAAAACGACTTAAAACGTCATTCATCATTCATATTAATAAACATAATTGAAAAACAAATGTTTCTAATTGCCCCAAAACACCGCAAACTTAAAACGTTTAGGGTGGCCACTGGCCAGCGGTCCCATTAACAGAAACTTATAAAATATTAATAAAAGGGCTTATATTTAATTGAATACTTATGTGATTAGGCTTTTGTTCGAAGGTTAAATAGATAAGATCTAAAGGCAAATCAGCTGTCTATTTTTGGGGTTCTCAAAAGAAACAACTAAACCATTAATTTGCTATGTGCAGTTGTACGTGACGGGTGATGCTCCTATTTTGTAGGCTTTTCTACGTGCCATTTAAAATGGTCTACCATTATTTATGTTTGATAGGCCCAAAACCCATAATATTACGTATTTTTCTACATGTCCCGTATATTACTTTCGGTTAACTTAAAACTTTGAGATTTGGACGAAAGAAAATATGGTCACCTAACTATATACAACTTGCAAAGAACAAAAAAATAAAAAAAAATGTGCGGAACCATCGGTATGGGAGTCCAACTCGCGCTTGACTGGTTTTTAAAGTAATTAGCTCCAAAGCGCCTCGGCCGAGAAATTGAAAAATAAGGATTATCTTGATATCACTGAAGAGGGTGATACTTTGTATTTATAGCGTGCTAGATATTAATGGGGATAATATATCTACGAGTATGCCAGGTGTGTACAAATTAAATGCTATTAGTGAAAACTTGTATTTAAATTCAATTCTTTACCGGCAACCTTCATATCCAGGGTAACAGGCAGGTTCTGCAGGTCCAGCACGTGTGACGTGAGATTATGTGGCCGCGCGATAGACTACCCGTCACCCGTCCTTATCTCACTGATACAATTAGAAAAAGACGTGATCTACTATAGAGAGATACTGTCGCCCTGCTCAGCGAGCTAGCATGGAGCGCCATGGTAGGCCACATCTTTGTCTAGGCTAGTCTATAAAAAAATAAAATCCGAGAGCGAAACCTCGATTTCAAAGATTTTTTCGCAATATCTTTTAACTGAGTTGTTCTGAATGGACATTTTTTTTCGATAAATCTAGATAATAAATAACACATATATTAAAATAGAATTCTTAAATTGACGGGGAGTCCTTTCTATTTTAGCATTTTCGCTCCTGTAGCGTCTTAAGATCTGCAGCAAAATTTGTTTTCCTTCACCGTGCAAACGGATATACATATGTAATTAGTTATGCTTTCATTTAAAACTCTTTGAAACTTTGTGTTTACAATAGGATAAGATATAAATAATGTAATTGATTTAGGCTCAGATATCATACCTACTTATTAAATAATTATATAAGAAACTAAGACTAAACTTAAAAGCTAGCTAATGTCTAAAATAGGCCCTTGAGGCATTGTACCAAGGATACTGGCGACATTTCCTCGCTGTATCGCAATGCTGATACGTTGAGCGAGGAAGTCGCCAGCTCTTCGGTCACCAGTTACCTCAACCAGACGCTTCGCGATTTCTGTGAACAACTTGTTCGCGCTGGGGCCCCATGGACCTAGAGTTTCTACACCAAAGGGTACAAAAAGGTATTCTTTGCCAAGACTTTTGTATTTATTACGTTTCCAAATTTCGGCACTTTCTGCCGCTGCGCCCGCTTTTATCTTGGTCCGTTGGAGGTGAGACGGTGCCAATGTGTCTACGCAAAAAAAAATATACCTACGCCAATTTTCAATTTTTTTTTAATTATTAAGTCCTAAGTGCATGAGAAGATTAAGTATCGCCCATTTTTCATCAAAAGGTACCTAAAGTGGCACTTAAACTGTACTGTGGACAATTGTATTAAGATACAAACAAACTACGCCCTTATGATAAGCGACTATAGTGACTTTTAACCAAGAACCCCACAACACAATTGTGAATCTTTTTAATAATGCATATAACCACTCATAAAACTCCCATATAATATAACTAATGTTAATATCCGTTATCCAAACCAATTGCGAGACCCACAATAAAAAATAATTACACAACACTAGACTTAAATCACTCGGACTGTCCAATATATTTAATTATAAACTTAATAATTGGGTCGATCCACTTCGCTGACCAAAAACGCCAGCGATGTATGAATTCACTAAAAAACTTTAAAACGACTTTACTCTAATCCAACACAGACTATTATAAACTGTATATTTTACACTCTAGTGTTTAAAACTATGAGATATCTTTTTCATTGTGCCTTTTAAAGTAAAAGTCACAAAAATGTATAAATTTTGGTCTTGTACCGCTGTGGGGTCGTCGGTTATCTTTTGATCTAGGAATGTACTATTAGGAGTATATTTATCATTTGTTGTTTGTTTGAGTGTCGCCACCTGGTGAGTTCGGACGTCAGGTGATTTGTACTGTTAAAATATTCGCTTTGTTTATATGACTAATTATTAAACAATAGAATATAAATATTAAACAGAATTAGGCCTGATTTAGACGGCGTGTGAACTCGCATGCGATTTTGGTTACATTGCGGGCTGTTGAGATGACATCCAATTTTGCACAGCCATCAAATACTGCAATGTTATAGAACTCGTATGCGAGTTCTCGCACCATCTAAATGGGCCCTTAAGCACAAATATATATTTGAATATAAATATAAATTCATATTCATAAGTACCTATGTAATTAAGGTAAATACTATTAAGCCAAAAACTTTTGGAGTTACCTAGTAAAAAAATAATAAAATAGCTGATTAGATTAAATCACTTAATTATCTTACTTTTAGTTACTTTAGCAGTCGGATCGATTTACTTTCCCCGGAATAATTCCCGCCAATGAATATGAACTGTCTGCTCGTTTGCCTCCTAAGTCACACAATATTTAGTAAGGTACAGCGAGACAAATCCCGACTGGGGGGCAATTGTAACTGATCCGTTTCTTCCATAATTAGACTATTAAGTATAGTTCCACATGTACCCACTAATCACGCGTGCCCTATAAAACCAGTGGACACTCTAATTAATAAGTACCTAGTGCAAACATTTAAAACATGAAAATAATGGATCAGAACATTTGTTTAGTCGCTTAGCACCTATAGTACAAGCTTTGCTTAGTTTGGGGATAAGTTGATCTGTGTAAGGAGTCTCCAATATTTATGTTATTTTTCCCCTCACTAGCTCGGAAACACGCGTTTTATCCTTTAAAACGCATATTATCCACTAGTAGGTAATAGTACATTACATCAGAGGCCGGGAAAATGAGGATTTCGATTTTTAATGAGGACTCGCTTCGCTCGTGGTTCGAGAATAGAATCCTGAACTTAGCGAGTTTTTCAATACACGAGAAGTAAAATACATTTGCACACGTGTCAAAACTTTTCCCCTCACTATAGCGAGGAAACTACAACGCAAAAAATGCGTTTATCACTATTTCCAGTACTTTCACAGGTGGTAAATCATCTTCATTACTAGATTCACCTAATGTTATCAATTTTAAAGCAGTTAATTTTACTTTATTCAAGGTAAAATTACTTTTCTCAAACATGCAATGAAATATTGTCTTTACGTTCCTTAAAATGGGCTGGGAAGTATCGCTTTTTGGGCGCAACAACTCGAGAGGACTGTAAAGGGATTTCATATTATTTTTTAGGCCTAGGCCTGCAAAGTAACTTTTTTTTATAAAATATTGTCCTTTAGAGCATTTTTTTTTATTTCATTGTATGTTTGAGAAAAGCACTATACATGCCTCGGCGTGAAAACGGATTCCCGGCCTCGTATCCCTATCCGGCCTCGCTCGCACGCTCGCTCGGCCGTATATACCCACTTGGCCGGAAATCCTCATTTTCCCGGCCTCTGATGTAATGTACTATTACCTACTAGTGGATAATATGCGTTTTAAAGGATAAAACGCGTGTTTCCGAGCTAGTGAGGGGAAAAATAACATAAATATTGGAGACTCCTTACACAGATCAACTTATCCCCAAACTAAGCAAAGCTTGTACTATAGGTGCTAAGCGACTAAACAAATGTTCTGATCCATTATTTTCATGTTTTAAATGTTTGCACTAGGTACTTATTAATTAGAGTGTCCACTGGTTTTATAGGGCACGCGTGATTAGTGGGTACATGTGGAACTATACTTAATAGTCTAATTATGGAAGAAACGGATCAGTTACAATTGCCCCCCAGTCGGGATTTGTCTCGCTGTACCTTACTAAATATTGTGTGACTTAGGAGGCAAACGAGCAGACAGTTCATATTCATTGGCGGGAATTATTCCGGGGAAAGTAAATCGATCCGACTGCTAAAGTAACTAAAAGTAAGATAATTAAGTGATTTAATCTAATCAGCTATTTTATTATTTTTTTACTAGGTAACTCCAAAAGTTTTTGGCTTAATAGTATTTACCTTAATTACATAGGTACTTATGAATATGAATTTATATTTATATTCAAATATATATTTGTGCTTAAGGGCCCATTTAGATGGTGCGAGAACTCGCATACGAGTTCTATAACATTGCAGTATTTGATGGCTGTGCAAAATTGGATGTCATCTCAACAGCCCGCAATGTAACCAAAATCGCATGCGAGTTCACACGCCGTCTAAATCAGGCCTAATTCTGTTTAATATTTATATTCTATTGTTTAATAATTAGTCATATAAACAAAGCGAATATTTTAACAGTACAAATCACCTGACGTCCGAACTCACCAGGTGGCGACACTCAAACAAACAACAAATGATAAATATACTCCTAATAGTACATTCCTAGATCAAAAGATAACCGACGACCCCACAGCGGTACAAGACCAAAATTTATACATTTTTGTGACTTTTACTTTAAAAGGCACAATGAAAAAGATATCTCATAGTTTTAAACACTAGAGTGTAAAATATACAGTTTATAATAGTCTGTGTTGGATTAGAGTAAAGTCGTTTTAAAGTTTTTTAGTGAATTCATACATCGCTGGCGTTTTTGGTCAGCGAAGTGGATCGACCCAATTATTAAGTTTATAATTAAATATATTGGACAGTCCGAGTGATTTAAGTCTAGTGTTGTGTAATTATTTTTTATTGTGGGTCTCGCAATTGGTTTGGATAACGGATATTAACATTAGTTATATTATATGGGAGTTTTATGAGTGGTTATATGCATTATTAAAAATATTCACAATTGTGTTGTGGGGTTCTTGGTTTAAAGTTACTATAGTCGCTTATCATAAGGGCGTAGTTTGTTTGTATCTTAATACAATTGTCCACAGTACAGTTTGAGTGCCACTTTAGGTACCTTTTGATGAAAACCGGCCAAGAGCGTGTCGGGCCACGCTCAGTGTAGGGTGCCGTAGTTTTCCGTATTTTTTTCAAAAACTACTGAACCTATCAAGTTCAAAATAATTTTCCTAGAAAGTCTTTATAAAGTTCTACTTTTGCGATTTTTTTCATATTTTTTAAACATATGGTTCAAAAGTTACAGGGGGGGGACGCACTTTTTTTTCCTTTAGGAGCGATTATTTCCGAAAATATAAATATTATCAAAAAACGATGTTAGCAAACCCTTATTCATTTTTAAATACCTATCCAACAATATATCATACGTTAGGGTTGAAATGAAAAAAAAATTCAGCCCCCACTTTACATGTAGGGGGAGTACCCTAATAAAACATTTTTTTCCATTTTTTATTTTTGCACTTTGTCGGCGTGATTCATATACATATTGGTACCAAATTTCAGCTTTCTAGTGGTAATGGTTACTGAGATTATCCGCGGACGGACGGACGGACGGACGGACAGACAGACATGGCGAAACTATAAGGGTTCCTAGTTGACTACGGAACCCTAAAAATGGGCGATACTTAATCTTCTCATGCACTTAGGACTTAATAATTTAAAAAAATTGAAAATTGGCGTAGGTATATTTTTAATAAGTATGATATCTGAGCCTAAATCAATTACATTATTTATATCTTATCCTATTGTAAACACAAAGTTTCAAAGTTCCCAGCCCATTTTAAGGAACGTAAAGACAATATTTCATTGCATGTTTGAGAAAAGTAATTTTACCTTGAATAAAGTAAAATTAACTGCTTTAAAATTGATAACATTAGGTGAATCTAGTAATGAAGATGATTTACCACCTGTGAAAGTACTGGAAATAGTGATAAACGCATTTTTTGCGTTGTAGTTTCCTCGCTATAGTGAGGGGAAAAGTTTTGACACGTGTGCAAATGTATTTTACTTCTCGTGTATTGAAAAACTCGCTAAGTTCAGGATTCTATTCTCGAACCACTCGCTTCGCTCGTGGTTCAACTATAGAATCCTTTCACTTGCTCGTTTTTCAATCCCACACTCGGCGTTAAAAAACAACTTTGCCCCCTTGTATAACAAATAACTATATTTATTTTATTTGTCCCCCAGTCGAAATTGCTCCGCTGTACCTTATGTAATGTCACAGACAGACCGACGGACAGAGCCGCACCATAAGGGTTAATTTTGTACCTACCTTATTTGTACAGAACCCTAAAAACTAAAGCCGTTTGCAACTAGTGCAATAAATTACAGTTATTTTTTATAATCTTTGTATTTTAAGTATACTGGGATTTATCATAGAAAGGGCAGAAAAAACGTGTCAAAACACAGTTTCCACTATCAATCTAAAACAACGTGACTTTACATACAAGAATTCAAGAGCCCTGTTGTCCCAACACACTTATAACAACAACCGTTTAAAAACGACAATCTTTTCATACAACGCTAATGGCGCTTACGACGTTTTCAAATATGAAGTCCGTGTCGTATCTTCATCGAAGCATCAATAAAGCTAATAAGGCGTTGGAAGAGAAAGGACGTAAGCGCATATAGTTGAATTAGGTTATAAGACTTTTTTATTTGGTAAGTTGGTCGAGGGTCTTGAAAAATTGTATGCGGCAGAGAAAGGGTTTGATTTTAGCAGTGTTTGCAAATAAGCAGCTGAGCGGGCGAGGTGATCTAAATCTACTGATAGTTTTATAAGAGTGTTTTATGATATGATATGCATAAATAAGTTATAGGTGATATAGGTAGGTATTATATTTACTCTTAGATTTTAAGTTCACCAAATATTCGCTAAATGGATTCAGTCGCCAAGACAAGGGAGTTAAAAATCGGGAAAAAATACTCAATGAACATTACGATACCTAATAGTTTCTTGTAGTCACAACGGGTTTCAAACCTAGGTCCACCAGAGACTATCCACTATGCCAGGCCGGTAGTACAGTTAGTAAGGCGCATTAGACCGTTTTCACATTATCCGATCCGATATCGGATGTCGGAAGGATTTCAATAGAAAAAATCCAAGATGGCGCCTGTAATGTATGGGATATCGGTCCGACATCCGATATCGGATCGGATAATGTGAAAACGCACTTAGGTAATTCCGAAAGCCGTCTAATTTCGAAAGTCGCACTATTATTTCCATCATATCAAGATTCCGCTTTCGAAATTATCCGAACATTTCTGTCATTCGGATTTACCCTAAGTGCGTTTTCACATTATCCGATCCGATATCGGATGTCGGACCGATATCCCATACATTACAGGCGCCATCTTGGATTTTTTCTATTGAAATCCTTCCGACATCCGATATCGGATCGGATAATGTGAAAACGGTCTAATGCACCTTATGTAATTTTTGATAGTAACCGTTTGGGGGGCCTGTTCTCTTTCTTCATACATTTACACTATAAAGTACCCTACTCTAAAACGTCCAAAATTCATGTTCAAACCTTTGATGATGACATATAGATTTTCACAACCAATTATATATCAAAAAAAACCTACAATCAAAAGCTATAACGGTAAATAACTGTCCCAACTCTTAATCAGGTCGCTCGAAGAATAACCCCCTCGGAGCTCACAACCGCGCAAACTATACCCGCACTCTTCTCTCTTATGGGGTGGCTGTGGGTTAGAGCGAGACGGCAGTATGTTCGGCAGTGTGTCCCCTATTCATTAGTGGGTTCAGTCGGGATGAATTGACATTCGGGACGGAGGGCGCGATTTTCCTTTTGGAGGTTTTCAGCTAAATTTTAAGCGTCTAGAGGCTCTAGTGTTGTTTTTTAGCTCATAGTTTGAATAGTAGAGTTTGAGGTATGGAATGCTTGAGGTTTTTAAGGAAGAGCATTAAGCGAGATAACGTAAGTAGGAATTTACTGTGAACAAATGACCTTACGTAAACAAATCGCATCCGAGACTCGGATTCCGAGTTTTTTTTAATGTAGCTCAAAAATCAACGGAAGAAGATTTTGTATCTAAGTATATTAAACATGAAACACGTTAATAAAAAAAAAAATATTCGCAATGGCTGGACCGGTCGTCTGTCGTGTCATAATAGGGCCTTTGCGGAATTTGGGACCCCCCAATCAGTGTAAGAAATTTCAATAAAAATATTGTTTTTGTGTTAATTACATAAACTTTAAGCGATAATCTACATAAGTACATTGAGAATGTGAAAAAAGTAAATTTTTAGACAGATTTTATTCTTAATTGTCGTCACAAAACTGACAGCGAGTTAATTTTTGTTAACAACTTACGCTAATTGGGGGACCCAAATACTGAAAATGCCCAATAACGGAGTGGTAAACCTCATTTTGTACGTAGGTATATCAACAATTTCATTCAATTTCAACTCCTTAATTGTTACGAGTGGCACTGAAACTTGAGCAGTTTCATGTGCTCTTCCCACCCCTTTTGGGAATACAGGCGTGAGTGTATGTGTGTCTGTACTGACCTAGCGCCGTGCTGGCCATCCTCATGGTCTGAACCTGCATGTCATCCGACTGCGCCAGTTTCCTTTTTCTAGGCCTCCCCTTCTGACCCGGTCCGCCGTAGAACTGGGAGGGGGAGCCTTCGCTGTCCATTTCTTGGCACCTGGGGGTAGTTAGAAGTCGTACTATTATAAAATATCCATACTAATATTATAAATGGGAAAGTGTGTGCGTCTGTTTGTTTGTCCGTCTTTCACGGCAAAACGGAGCTACTTTACGTGATTTTTTAAGTGGAGATAATTTAAAGGATGTAGAGTGAAATAGGTTACTTTTCCTCTCTTTCTAACCCCCCACTTCCCTAAAATGGGAGATGGAAGTTAGTATGGAGCATTCTGGAATTATTGAATTTAACGCGAGCGAAGCCGCGGGCAAAAGCTAGTACCTCTATATATATGTACAGTCACGGACTTTAATTGTTGATCCACTTTTAGCTTATTTTATACCGGAACTTCATAGCTTAACTACGAGATGTCCGGTATAAAATGAGCTAGAATTGGATCAACAACTTAAAGTCCGTGACCGTACTTACATTCAGTCAATTGAATTGAATCCTAGGCCAGTTTAAAACTCTGTCTTATTTGCACGTTGTTTTATTTGCCATAGAAGTCACACTGACGTTTACTATGCATAGGCTCTACAGTGGCATATACCTATGATTCAAATAGGTTGACCGTACCCTCATGGTGATTATATTGTCACCTGAATGTATTTATTGAGTGCTATGGAATACTCGTAAGCGGCTTTCGAGTTTCGCTATAGGGTCAAACATGAAATCTCAAAAGATTTGGCTCCCATAAAAAATGCGCAAAATGCAAATTTATATAAAAAAAATATCTGGTCTTTCTAAAGATCTGATCTTTGATACCCTTGGATTCTTGCCTATAGACGCCGTCATCATCATACTCCTGCTCATAATGTGGCCTGCAGTAGACCAGGTTATCTCTCATGCAGAAGACGTCTCCCTTGGACAGTACACTTCCACAAGCGGCAAAGAAGCTGGTGAGATGGTACACGGCATCTCCGGCTCTTATCACCAGCTAGTATCCTTACCTATAGACGCTCTCATCATCATAATCCTGCTCGTGTGGCCTGCAGTAGACCAGGTTATCCCTCATGCAGAACACATCTCCCTTGTACAGAAGACTTCCACAAGCGGCACAGAAGCAGGTGGGATGGTACACGGCGTCTCTGGCTCTCATCACCAGTATCCTTACCTATAGACGCTCTCATCATCATACTCCTCTCTGGCTCTCATCACCAGCTAGTATCCTTACCTATAGACGCTGTCATAATCATAATCGTGCTCATAATGTGGCCTACAGTAGACCAGGTTATCCCTCATGCCAGAGACGTCTCCCTTCGGCAGTAGACTTCCACAGGCGGCACAGGAGAAGCAGGTGCGATGGTACACGGCGTCTCTGGCTCTCATCACCGGCTAGTATGCTTACCTATAGACGCTGTCATCATCATACTCCTGCTCATAATGTGGCCTGCAGTAGACCAGGTTATCCCTCATGCCGAAGACGTCTCCCTTGGACAAAAGACTTCCACAGGCGGCACAGGAGAAGCAGGTGAGATGGTACACGGCGTCCCTGGCTCTCATCACCAGCTCGTTGGCGGTGATGCCTGCGCCGCAGCGAGCGCAGCGCTTCACGCAGAACATTCTGGAACAAGGGAGATGATGTGCTAACCTGATTAGAGAAAATCTTATAAAGCGGACTAGGTATAGTTAGGACGATTTAAGACTATGAACTCGCGACAGGTACGTAGATCGATTGACGTCATCATCGTACCCTGAGAATTATGTTATCTGGATAATCCAGAGTCCAGACCTTATGAGGATTGATAAAACGATGAAACACTTGAACGAAAAGGCAGATCATGCCTTTGCGCTTCGCTTGGCTCATCTTGTCGGGAACACTTCCTATATTGACAGATGTTCGATATTCTGAAGTATGGACAACATACGGTTTAATTGCAACACTGTTAACCGACGCGACGGTGCGACTGTCAAAGTGTCACGTCGATAGTTGACGGGTGACAGGCGGGGGAGGGTCGTGGGTACTGTCACCTGCAATCATATCTTTGAAGGAAGAAATAACGTGACTCGATCATTTGTAGAGTTATAAGAGGGGCCTTCAAAGTTTTAAAAACTTTTTTCTACTCCCGAACTGTTATTCGTCATTTACAGGGTCGTGCATAGATCTTTAAAACCCTACATAAAAGTCTGTTCCTAAAGCCAACGTCCGCCGGCTTTCAGCGCATGCGCGCAGTATCGAAAAAACTGAAAACGCATTGTTTGGCTTTGTAACCATGGCAACGCATTGTTATAACGATACTGCGCGCGTGCTGAGCTGACAGTGCAAACCTTTGCGTCAAAATAAAGGAAACAGTATGAATTTCACGAAAGTTATTCAAGAAAACTATTAAAAACTAAGTGCATAGTCGTAGAAAAAGTATTGTATGCAACGGTGTTTAACTGAGTCAAAATATACTCGTGGCGTCTTAATAACAATTTTCGGCTTCGCCTCAAATGGTTACCCACGCCACTCGTCTTTTTTGACCCCCTTTAAACGCCTGTTGCATAAAATACTATTATTTGTTCAACTTCGAAGAGTAAATTAATTATATTATTTCAGGTGATTGTACTCTACGCATATTTATTTCCGTGACATAGTTGGAGTAACCTACATTATTTACCAGCCCAAATCTAAAAGGTCTAAAGTTTCTTTCTTCACAGGTCGCATTACCTCCTTGTGGGATTTGAACTATCTTGTCCCTTAATCCCTTGAAGCTAACGATAGTCGGTTGTATTAAAATTGAAAATAATACACATTTACTAATTAAAATTAGAAATCGCTTTGAATTTTCGCATTTCGCATTTTTTCGCTTTTAGGCACAAATTTCGCATTGCAAATGAACAAGAATCGATTATATGTCAAATACGAGTAGGTCATTTCTATAATAGCCAAATGCGTGAATGAGTATCGCTGGTTAAACAACTAAATGCAAGTAATCCATATCAAACATGAATGCAGCAGTAGTTGGAAGTCTGTACCATAGAAAATTAATCTACTCTAACACATAAAATAAATATCCACAATATGAAATAAGGTCAGCCGGCATCACCTAGTGAATAGGTATTACCTAAATATATAAACAGTTTATTGTACCACCAAAATTATACACAACAGAAGAATAGATCATTCGATTCGTACGGAACCGATTTCTTCGTTCATCATCACTCATCATCATTCCAGCCATTCGCCCACTGCTGAGCATAGGCCTCTCTTCGTGTACGCCACTTATCCCG
Source organism: Leguminivora glycinivorella (assembly GCF_023078275.1). Lineage (NCBI taxonomy): Eukaryota > Metazoa > Arthropoda > Insecta > Lepidoptera > Tortricidae > Leguminivora > Leguminivora glycinivorella. Next base: position 55,132,748 of record NC_062998.1, read on the forward strand.
GTCCTGGGCTAATCTCATCCAGAAGTGCCCCGCAGTTTTTCAAATGTCGTCCACCCAACCAACCAACGGATGCCAGGGGTTTCTTACATCCGAAAGCGGCCACCATTCTGTTAACATTTTGGTCCACCTCCCATCATTCTGGCTGGCCAACATGTCCTGCCATATGAGTTTGGAAATGACGTCACCCCCGTCCCGCACCTTAGTGTGGCTTCGGATCTGGACATTCCTCGCTCGGTCTTGAAGCTTAATGCCGTGCATGGTGCGCTCCATGGCTCTCTGAGCTACTCGTATCTTATACACAGCCTTCTAAGTGAGGGTCCATGTGTCCAGTTAACCTATAGTATATGTAGTTTACCTGTAGTAGTCCTCCTTGCAGTAGATATTGCCGTCTCTCGAGAAGCAGGTCAGTTCGGAGTCGAGAGGCAGCCGGCACTCGCAGCAGCGCAGGCAGGAGCCGTGCCATTGGCGGTCTACCGCCAGCAAGTAATATCTAGGGACAGAATACTAACATTAGGAAGATCAGAGTTTGTTGATCCTGTGTGCTTAGCCGGATGCACAAACGTTCATGAAAAGCTCACGATAATAACTCTTTCGTAGCTATCTATCTCTATCGCTCTTGCGCGACAGGGCCAGAATACATTTCTAAGGCGTTTGGCGTCGCAGAAATGCCATTCGGCTACGGGGCCTGGAGTTTCATATGTTCATATATAATTTTATAGGCTACGAACACACAAGGCGGAACGTATGCTTGGCACTGGCATAGGATTAAAAAAGAGAACAAAAGTTTGACGCATTATAACCCTGAAGTGTCGCTCATATTTCAAGTTGCATATCTGACCAAAGCGTCGTCGTCCGGAATCATTTTGCTTAAGCCCTTTTTGACCAGGATTATATCTAACAGAACGCATGGGTGTAAGTGGTATTTCAGCATAGCTGTTTGCTTCGGTAGATGGCGCTCTGTGTCTCATCTGACCAACCGGCGTATTATACTTCAAATTTTATCAGTGATAAATTATCACTTATCCACGTGGATAAGACATCTGTCACTCTCAGACTGACATACTTGCCAAAACGTACTTTATTCACATAGATAAGTGATAAAATTGGAAGCATAACATGCCGGCAGATCCAGATCTATCGATTACCTTCCTCACCTGTCCTGTACCCTACCTGTTAGCTGCTTCGAGAGATACCTCTCTGTGTCTCAAATGTCAAGGTCCGCGCTGTGTCACAGCTGGCTGAGATCTTCCTGAGGACATTGTATCTCCCCCCTCCTCACCTGTCCTGTATCCGCCCCCCGCAGCCCGCGCACTCGTCGGGAACCCCCGGGGAGCCCTCGGAGTCCCTGTCCTTGAGCATCGCTGCCTGCTCCGGCAGATGGCGCTGTGTGTCTCAAATGACGAGGTCCAGGGCTGGCTGAGACGCGGGCGAGGCGGCCATCTTGTCTTGTCCTGGATGGATAGATACATTTAATGATAAGTTTAGTAGTTTTAAGAAAGTTCTTATTTATGTTTTAGTTACTGATGCACAAGTTGCAGAATCTTTTTAAAAAAATTGAAAGGTTCTTGGAAATTTCATGAAAGTTTCACAAGAAATATATGAATTTAAACGATGAAAGGAAAGTTTCAAAATTCAATATCCATACAAAGATGAGAAAAGTTACAGAATTTTTATTTGTTGAAAATTTCACAATTTTGGAAAGTTTTCGTCAGCACATCAACCACAAATACATTTTTTGGGAGTAAAACGTAAATCAATGAAATTTTGTTTATAACCTTCATCTTGACACCAATAAGGAAGATCTGACGAGTCCTTTAAAATCATAAGACATTTGACGACCGGTCTGGCGCAGTCGGTAGTGACCCTGCCTGCTACGTCGCGCCGCGGTCCCGGGTTCGAATCCCGGTAAGGGCATTTATTTGTGTGATGAGCACTGATATTTGTTCCTGAGTCATGGATGTTTTCTATGTATATAAGTATTTATATATTATATATATCGTTGCCTGAGTACCCACAACACAAGCCTTCTTGAGCTTACCGTGGGCCTCAGTCAATCTGTGTAAGAATGTCCTATAATATTTATTTATTTTCAGTGAGGAAACAATCCGAGGCCCTTTGAAAATAATTCTGAACAGCTGATCCAACATTTTCAAATAATCGATGGAATCAGGCGTTACTTTGTGGAAATCCATGATAATCAAAAACTAGAAAATTAAAACACGCTTTTATAAATGCACGTAAAAGCCAAAAATAAATTATGGATCGTTCAAGTTGTCTCTATTTGTGAGCTGAAGTTTAAAAACTAATTCGTAGGTACTAGTTTGTCGAACTCAGACAAAATATGCGCTAGTAGCGAGGAGAGTCGACAGTCACCGACACTTAGAACGCCGCTTTTTCCGGTAATCAAAGTATAAAAGGGAAAGTGTCTACAGTGACAGGATGCAGAGTTCTTGTTCGTGGACGAGATATCTTTGGTTCTCTTTGGTAACCCTTAGGCGGCATATGTAAACGTTATGTTCTTATGCAACTTCATTCGCCAGGAAGTTCGGATTAGTATTTGTTTACAAGAAAGTCTTTCCTGTTCCAGAATGGACAACGTGCTGGTCTTTCATGCCCCCCCTTTGTTTGCTCTTAAAGGTCACAAAAAAACGCTAACCCAACTTATTCTAAATACTACGTTGATCTTTCTTTCATGTGGGGGCTTCGCCCCGAGCCCCTTTTCTTTACTCTTAAGGATCACAAGAAAACCTTAACCCAACTCACAAGAAAACGCTAACCAAACTTATTTTAAATACTACGTTAATCTTTCTTTTATGCGGGGGGCTTCGCCCCCCGATCCCCCTTTTCGTTACTCTTAAGGGTAACAAGAAAACCCTAACCCAACTTATTTTAAATACAACGTTGATCTTTATTTCATGCGGGGGCTTCGCCCCCCGAGCCCCCCTTTCTTTGCTCTTAAAGGTCACAAGAAAACGCTAACCCAACTTATCTTAAATACTACGTTGATCTTTCTTTCATGCGGAAGGCTTCGCCCCCGAGCCCCCCTTTGTTTGCTCTTAAAGGTCACAAAAAAACGCTAACCCAACTTATTTTAGATACTACGTTAAACAGTGCCAACCTGTTATAGTACCTACAATTTTTTTTTTCGCCCCCCGAAAGCCCCTTTGTTTGCTCTGAAAGGTCACAAGAAAACGCTAATTTAACTTATTTTAAATACTACGTTTTCAATAGTGACCTTCGCTTCTCTCGGCAAATGAATAAATACATAAAAGTATATTTATAGATAGTATCCCTATAGACATCCTACCATTCTTACCTAACTTGAAATGCTCCCGGTATTACCATAGGCCCGCTTACGATTCCAATAAAAAGAAAAAAATAATAATCCATTGTCTTTGAGACCTCAGGACTCTCGAGAGACAGCATAAACTAACTCAAGCTAATGTGTATTTTACTAGGAAAAGGAGCCTTCTGATAACCGCCATTTAAGTTGGAAATAGGAACATCTCTTGAATTATTCCTTAGAAGGACGTAAAGGACAAACATGTTAAGGTTTTCACGGAACGAAAAGTTTTGTTTTACTTTTAGTTCTGATCGAGTACATATGAGTTATATGATCCCATTGTATACAGAAGGATGGAATAATGATATGGAAATATATTACTGTATAGAAATAGAGGGTATAAAATATTTATGTTGATGTTTTCATTCGATAACAAACTGTTTCGCGGTTTGGCGTTGTTATTGTAAGACTTATTTGACAGCCTGTTTCTAAAATCACAGACGTCTGCCTGGTTAAAAATACTGTCTAAAAGCAGCCTTACAAGTTTCTAGAATGGTTACATAAACTTTCTTAACCAAATAGTCCATTAACCGTCGTGTATCGAGTATAAGTCCTCTTTATTCCAAACTTGTTGGCTTAAATGTCTGTAATTTTAAGATTTTAGCTTATAATTTCTAGTTTATAATTTTACTCCAAACTATAAAGAAACTAGTATAGAGAAAGTACAATATTGAACTTCCCCGCACAGTTAAAGCTCTGTAATAGTTTGTATTAAGTTTAAACATGTGCTTTGAATTATAATGAAAAACCAAGTCATTCTGGGCGGTTTTATTTTAATATTCTCAATGTGAGTTTAAAGCAAATTTGTACGGAATGAAACAGTAACTTTATCTTATCCATTTTATTTGGCTAGTGCTGCTAAAGAGCGTTTTCACATTATCCGATCCGGGGACCGATCTATTCGATTTCGTGAAATTCGTTCAATAATATCTCCACTACTAGCGATTTCAATTCTACTAACAGAATCGAAAACGAGTGGACATTACACATTACAGATTTGCTAGGTGCTCTAAAGAGGTGAGGGTCACATTGTTTAGAGCGTTTTGTACTTCCCTCTATACCTGCAATTTGTGGGCGTCGTATACGCAACGGGCATACAGGGCTCTTAAGGTCCAGTACAATAATGCGTTTCGGGTGTTGATGGGGCTGCCTCGTTTCTGTAGCGCATCGGGGATGTTCGCAGCGGCGCGCGTAGACTGTTTCTATACAACCATGCGTGCGCGTGCAGCATCCCTGGTGCGCATGGTGCGCGTCAGCCCCAACAGCATCCTACAAATGATAGCGGGCAGGGTTGACTGTCCCTATTTAGCGCACTGCGAGGGATTACATTCCCCAATGAGTGTTGTGTTGTTTTAAATTTAATATTGTATGCACTAACCCCTTAGTTTGTAAGTCCTACTAATAACATGTCTCCATGGTTGCACGAAATAAAAATATTCACTCATTCATTACCACTAGTTTTAAAATTACTAGCCGTCCTTTTTCAAAAATAACATTACGTCGTTTTCCACAGACTTTCAAACGGCGCATTCATGCGTTCGAAATTCAAAAATCGATTCCCCGATGTCGGATGTAGGAAGGATGTCAAGGGTCCATAAATGTCAAAGATGTTTATGTGTGTCAAAGATGAGTGTCCTGCCGTTTTGCCAAAAAAACTTTTTAACAACAATGTTCTAACAAAACAAGTACCTATTTATGTATTTAAGTGCAAAAGTAAAACACCAAACATACACTATCGTGTTACGGGTTTTTTAATGTTACATGTTACCTCTATATTGAATAAAGTAAGTTAAGGTACAGCGGGCAAATCTCAACTGGGGGGCAATCAATTGTAACTGATCCATTTTTTCCATTATTACATGATTATTACACTATAATGTTGAACTTATACATGCATCCACTAAACACGTCTACCATAAATACCCAGTGGGCACTCTATTTAATAATGCAAACATTGTAAAACATGGAAAAATGGACCCGTTACATTTGCCCCCCAGTCGAGATGTGCCCCGCTGTACCTTACTTATTTAACGCAATAAACTTAATTATTTTCGTCCACGCTAAATTTCCGTACAAAGAATAGTAAATAACTATAACTGTAGTCGTAAATTACAGTCAAAAGTGCATGCTCAAAATAATCATAACTTAAGTCAAAAAACTTCTCACATACGTCATTGTTTTCCGGGGTCTAAAAAAACCTAATTATATTTATAATCTATTTTTAAAGCGACCCCACGCAAAACACACTATTGTGAAAAAAGTCTTAAGGGAGTTTTAAAAGCTCATACAGATACGACTTGTTTTTGACTGAGATACGATCTTTTTAGGGTTCCGTAGGAAAAAACGGAACCCTTAGTGCTTTTTCACATTATCCGATCCGATATTGGATTTTAAGTATAGAACTCCCGTGAGATTCAGACATATTTAAAAATATTTTAAGCGGGTTACTCACGTATTAAGTCGATATAACGCTGGACATGTTTCGCTCCATTTCCGAGGAGCTTTTTCAAGAGTAACGACCCCGCTACACGTTGAGAGCGCGGCGCATACAATTTCTTTTTCTCAAACATGCAATGAAATATTGACTTTACGTTCCTTAAAATGGGCTGGGAAGTATCGCTTTTTGGGCGCAACAACTCGAGAGGACTGTAAAGGGATTTCATATTATTTTTTAGGCCTAGGCCTGCAAAGTAACTTTTTTTATAAAATATTGTCCTTTTAGAGAATTTTTTTTTATTTCATTGTATGTTTGAGAAAAGCACTATACATGCCTCGGCGTGAAAACGGATTCCCGGCCTCGTATCCCTATCCGGCCTCGCTCGCACGCTCGCTCGGCCGTATATACCCACTTGGCCGGAAATCCTCATTTTCCCGGCCTCTGATGTAATGTACTATTTAAATACGTCCGATATCGGATGGATGGATTTCAATGGAAAAACCGGCCAAGACCAAGAGCGTGTCGGGCCACGCTCAGTGTAGGGTTCCGTAGTTTGTATTTTTCTCAAAAACTACTGAACCTATCAAGTTCAAAACAATTTTCCTAGAAAGTCTTTATAAAGTTCTACTTTTGTGATTTTTTTCATATTTTTTAAACATATGGTTCAAAAGTTAGAGGGGGGGGGACGCACTTTTTTTTCCTTTAGGAGCGATTATTTCCGAAAATATTAATATTATCAGAAAACGATCTTAGTAAACCCTTATTCATTTTTAAATACCTATCCAACAATATATCACACGTTGGGGTTGGAATAAAAAAAAATATCAGCCCCCACTTTACATGTAGGGGGGGTACCCTAATAAAACATTTTTTTCCATTTTTTATTTTTGCACTTTATTGGCGTGATTGATATACATATTAGTATCAAATTTCAGCTTTCTAGTGCTAACGGTTACTGAGATTATCCGCGGACGGACGGACGGACGGACAGACAGACATGGCGAAACTATAAGGGTTCCTAGTTGACTACGGAACCCTAAAAATCCAAGATGGCGCCTGTAATGTATGGGATATCGGTCCGACATCCGATATCGGATCGGATAATGCACTTAGGATCACTTTGTTGCCCGTACTGTCCGTCTGTCTGTCTGTATGTCAAGAATCTTTTTCTCAGGAACGCGAAGAGTTATCAAGCTGGAATTTATAATTTATATCAAACTTCTAAGTCAGCGCAATCAAAAGATAAACGACTACAACTACCGCAAATTTCCGAATATTTACGACACTCGTAAGGGAATCAAAACCTACAGGTATCAAAACCTAAAAGTACAAAGTAACGTCTTATATCACAGATAAAGGACAAATTTCGAAAACCGTACATTTTTAGCCGCATCATATAATAAAAATATTTTTAATAATTTTGTACGGAACCCTCAGTGAGCGTCCGACTTGCACTTGGCCGCTTTTTTTGGAAAGGTAGCAATGAGCATTGCTCAAAACATTCATAGGAAAATAATTAATTATATCACAAGTCCGTTGGACACGGTGCATGGCTGCCGAAACTACAAAAAAACATTCTGTAATTGGACAACCGACACGGAATTTAATTTACTATTTATTAATTTAATTTCTATTGTTGGTGGGATCATTATAGGTGGAATTTTACTAAGCGTCTTGAGGGCTTGTTATTTGGTATTTTAAAAAAATATATAAAAAAATCCTGTGAAATGCTTACGTAAACGTTAGGTATGTAGTATGTAAGTACTTCAAAATATTGGTAGATTTTATACTAAACTAGCTTTTGCTCGTGGCTTCGCTCTCGTTAGAAAGAGACAAAAGTAGCCTATGTCACTCTCCATCCCTTCAACTATCTCCACTTAAAAAATAACGACAATTAGTCGCTCCGTTTTGCCGTGAAAGACGGACAAACAAAAAGACACACACACATTCCCATTTATAATATTAGTATGGATATATATTTAGAATTAATTCGGCTCTCACAACTTTACTGTGTCAGTGTTTTAAAGACAATTGTGCTTAAGGTACAGAGGGGCAATTTAGACTGGGAGAAAATGCAACTGATCCATTTTTTCCATGTTTTACAATATTTTAGAGTGTCCACCTATGTATATGGCACGGAACTCAACTAAAAAGTGTAATAATGGACAAATGGATCAGTTACAATTGTCCCCTGTCGGGATTTGTGCCGCTGTACCTTATGAAAATTATATAATTTCTCTTTCTTAATATATGCTTTTTAATATTATCTGTAAGAAAGAGCACAATTAAAAAAAATGTTTGGGGGAGTTCACCTTTACTGTAATTAACTGTGTTTTTCAATTGGTATCTGTTATGTTATGCTCTCTTCTCGGATAAGTCACAAATATTTTCCTGTTTCAAATATTTTAAAAACACGTATATCGGTAATAATTTCACAATATCAACTACCAATACTACCAATTAAAAGGCTGTAAAAATGGAAAAAAAGTTTAAAAACCGCTATCGGGCTCTAATTGTATAATATTTGATAAGGTTTACGGCGTTTTAGCGCAGCCGATAGTTTTACGAGGTTGGCGGTAAAAAGTTAAAACAACACTCGGGACTAATTAATCGATAACTGTTATAGCTTCTAAACATAGCTGTAATAATTTGTTTACACTAATGCCATGGTTTGGGCTAATGGAGTGGGCAAAGTATGGCTGAGCGAGCCATATCAGACCCTCAAAAGGATTTTTCGTTACATAGGTACTATTAGGTATGGTGTTTTTTTTCTGAACTAGTTCACAACACAAAGTAGTACATTTCTTGTCAGGCCAAACTTTCAATGGGCCATAATTGCTTAATGTACTGAATAACCACAAAATTTAAATTTTCTATAAATCCCCGACATAATGGACCGATTTCTATCATAGGTACATGGCTAAGAACACTCCCGACTTCTTCAAACAAAAAACCTAAATCTAAATCGGTTCATCCATTCGGGAGCTACGATGCCATAGTCAGACACGCAGACAGACAGACAGACACGTCAAACTTATAACTTATAGTATGTGTGAAGAGGAGAGTTCGTAATTCCTTCCGATCGTGTTTTATTTCATCGCTACTCGTTTCGTATTTCCTTTTTTCCGCACATGTATCGACACTAAATTAAATTTATTTAAGGAAATATCGAAAAATCTGACAGAGTCAGCGGTGACCGTAGGGCTCACAGAACAAGCCTAGCGATACAGCGAGGAAATGCTGCCAATGTCTCCGGAGGCCCATGCCTAAGAAGGAGTTCACCTAGGTTTTAATATTTTTTTAGTTTAGTTAGGTTTCTAGGGTTCCGTAGCCAACTAGGAACCCTTATAGTTTCGCCATGTCTGTCTGTCCGTCTGTCCGTCCGTCCGTCCGTCCGTCCGCGGATAATCTCAGTAACCGTAAGCACTAGAAAGCTGAAATTTGGTACCAATATGTATATCAATCACGCCAACAAAGTGCAAAAATAAAAAATGGAAAAAAATGTTTTATTAGGGTACCCCCCCTACATGTAAAGTGGGGGCTGATTTTTTTTTTCATTTCAACCCCAACGTGTGATATATCAAATTGTTGGATAGGTATTTAAAAATGAATAAGGGTTTACTAAGATCGTTTTTTGATAATATTAATATCTTCGGAAATAATCGCTCCTAAAGGAAAAAAAAGTGCGTCCCCCCCCCCTCTAACTTTTGAACCATATGTTTAAAAAATATGAAAAAAATCACAAAAGTAGAACTTTATAAAGACTTTCTAGGAAAATTGTTTTGAACTTGATAGGTTCAGTAGTTTTAGAGAAAAATACGAAAAACTACGGAACCCTACACTGAGCGTGGCCCGACACGCTCTTGGCCGGTTTTATTTTTAGATTAAGGTTTAGTATATGATTAGTATTATTGTTTTTATTTTAAGTGTTGTTATCTTATCGACATTTAAATAATGTGCATGACCTATTTATATTCGTCGGTCTCACAAAAGTGTTAAAATACAAAATGCGCCCATTATCTCGACGGGTTTTATTACGAATGCCGATTCGGGAGCAAGTACTGGGAAACTGTGGTTATTAAATTTAACTTTGGCCTGATAAGGTTTATTATTCAAATACTACGTTAGAACGACGTATCTCAATAATATTTAATAGGCACGTAGGACCTTTTGTCTTGTGGCGGCTGCTTGTTGTTAATGGCGTTATCGGTTACGCAGAAAACACTCTAAAAAGTTTATTTTTATTGTTTGATACTGTGTTTAATGTTAGGAATAGGTATATTAGAATTTTGTTGAATTTTATTCGTACTAAAAGTATGAACTATTTGATAATAAAACAAGACTATAACAAGTAAAATCCATACTAATATTAGGTATATGGGCAAGTGTGTGTGTGTGTCTGTTTGTTTGTCTGTATTTCACGGTAAAAGGGAGCGGCGAAGCGATGTGATTTTTTAAGTGGAGATAGTTGAAGGGCTTGAGAGTGACATACGAGTAGGTATGCTACTTTTTGTTTCTTTCTAACCCCCCACTTCCCTAAAATGGGGGATGGACGTTTGTATGGAGCAATCCGCAATTTTCGAATATCACGCGAGCGGAGCCGCGTGAAAAAACTAGTAGAATATATTTCTGTAATTTTTTAACACCCCAATTCGAATTTTTGATATGAGAAAAACTAGTTCTGAATACGATATACGGATGTATCCAGTTCAAAATGCATGTTTCTCAAACAAAAATACTTATTAAAGCAAACATGTTTCTCAAATCCGCTGATTTACTCGTACAGACGAAAATACAACAATTAAGACTATTAAGAGAGGTATGGAACTATGGATATCGCTTTCTTTTGTAGAACACAGTCGATCAAATATATGAAAGAGGCGCGTTCCTAGCACACAGTCTACGCTCGTGGAGGTGAACGCGTCTTGTATGAGCAGGGGCGGCTCACTCCGCGAATCTATCGCCGCGCTACAAGTACATGTCAGCGGCCGCGAGTTCGCGGCCCATTCATTGGCGACGACCTTCGCGCGGCGCAATAAAATTCAATGTTGGCTGCTCGCGTGCGGTCCGTTTGTTAATGTAGGTAAGAATTTAGAATGGCGGCATTTTGTGAACATCAAAGGAGTGAGCCTTCTGTACTTGTACTATTATATATTCTGTGGTATGAGTGAGATATGACAGGTCGACTGTTCGCGTTTTTGACAGGCGGTAACTGTGAGGTAGCCGAGAGGTAGTGGGCGGTACTTTCAGCGGGGAGCGGGAGTGGCCATACTGTACGATAGTACTCTTTATTATACTGTGGCACAGTAGAGCAGATATCTTTCCAAATCTAGAGCAGGGACCAACTGGGGAACTATTACTGTCTTCTTCACAGTGACATTGACACTTGACACTGACTATTATGTACCTATTTCTAGGTTGATAAGTAACATTAACATCACTCAGTACCCATCACTTGAACAGGCAATGAACGAAGAATTGACGCTGTCAGGCGACAATGAGGAGGCACACTGACATTTATCCCGCCAGGCGGCGCCTGTGCAAGTGTCTAGGCTCGTCACTGACATTCATATGTGAGAGAGAGAAAAGAAATATCATCTTCTCGCTCTCACGTATGAAATTATTTATCTGTGCAATGGACTAATTGGGTGGCGCCATCTGTCATAACCTTTGAGTGTGCCTCCTCACTGCAACTGTTATGAAACAGGCCACTGCACCTTGCAGAAAACTGCAGTGAAATTGCACTAGAACATACTAGACCCGTGTTGTGTTCCTCTTCTAGCTTTGTGATATAAAAAATCTTATTATTTAGATTAATTCTGACATTGATACAATTTATAGCATGGAAAATTAACCGTGCATAGTAAGATTGGTCCGACTTAACACGTTTAATTCTACGACGTATAAAATAATGGTAAATGCAATTTTAACGATCAAGCTAATAATTTATGAATTTGTTTCGCTTTCAGTCAAATTTACTTATTACAACACGTGCAACTAAACTATTGATTAAGTAAAAAAAGTAATAAAGCGTTCAAATCGCTTTATTTATATTTGTTTAACCCTTTTAAAGCCATTTGAATGTTTTTATTGAAAATATGGTAGTGACGTAAAAAAAATGGTTGTCGATTTTAAAACTGTTTAGATCAGGACTACCAACATCGTTGCAAACTTATCGTGGGCTGACTTTATCCGCGAGGTCATACATTATTTCTTACCTTTTAAGTTTGAAACGGACAAATCAGTGACGTTACAGATTTTTCCGATTGTTTTTCACTTAGTTGTATACAAAACAATGACAACAGTATTTGCAGATAAACACACACAACAGTTCTTATCACAACTACAAAAACACTGTAAGTATCGTAACTGTCACCTCACTTAAGGAAATATAGTAAAGACTTGAGTTTTATCAAAACTTTTGCTAAATTCACAGCGAAATCAGTGACAGCTTTCGGCAATATTCTTGCACAACTTTTCAGATCACAGTCGCAATCTGATCGTACCTATTTCGTAGCCTTTAGGTACTTCACTTTAAAAAATCAACGAAATCCCATGATTTTTCTTTTCTAAATGTAACTTGGCCAGCCAGCGGCAGTATTTGGCAGTTATTCGCGAGTACCGCGGCCCGTGTGCGCCGCCGGGGCTCCGGGCTCGGCTCGGGGACAGCCTCCAGGCCCCTCCCTCGTTGCCGGGGGACCGAGATGCACACCCGACTCAATTTATACCGAGGGTAGGTATTTTATACTAGTTATGAATATTTCCCGAGTTCGATTCGAACCCCGGCTCGTACCAATGAGTTTTCGGAACTTATGTGCGAAACGTCATTTGATATTTGCCAGTCGCTTTTCGGTGAAGGAAATCGTGAGGAAACCGGACTAATTCCAATAAGGCCTAGTTACCCTTTGGGTTGGAAGGTCAGATGGCAGTCGCTTTCGTAAAACTAGTGCCTACGCCAAAATCTTGGGATTAGTTGTCACAGCGGACCCCTGGGTCTCATGAGCCGGGGCAAATGCCGGGATAACGCAAGGAGGATTATCTTTTGTTCGTTTTTATAGCCGATAGCTCATAGCTTAATAGCTCGCGGTGGGACCAGTGCCTAAAACGTGACAGACATGATGACAAATGACAAACAGCCGTCCATCTTAAGCCCTGCAGTGCTACCATAAGTTTTAGAGCTGAGTTTGTTGATGTTACCGAAAACGATATTGTATGCAGAAACTGAACAGCGTCCCCAAACGATTACATACAAGAACCATAAATTAATCCATCAAGTTACGCATTCATAAACGTCAAAACTCATAGTAAAGGTATTACTTTTTCAAAATCTACCAACGAACCACATAAATCAAGTCGGTATTGTCGGTAAACGATTCTAGTCACCCACGATCACATTTAGCTCGAGACTGAGAGGAAAAGTGGCGGCCGCTACTCCAAACCAATGCATTTCCCATTTTCCCCTGCATATTTTTAGATACTCATTAATCTCGTGCCTATATTCCCAAAAAAGAATAGGCAATGCACACTCTTACCAATTAAGGTGTGGTAATGTAATGTTATTTTATTGCGGTTACTTTTTGTCTTTTTCTAACTCCCCACTTTTAGGGAAGTGGGGGGGGGGGTGGAAGTATATAAGATCAAACGGGCACAGCCGTAAATAAAACGCCATCACAAATTAAATACAAACTGTATATAAATTAATTCCAATATCCAGAGAGGAAAACTTTTCGGTGAAGGAAAACATCGTGAGGAAGCTGGACTAATTCCAATGAGGTCTAGTCACCCTTCGGGTTGGAAGGTCAGATGGCAGTCGCTTTCGTAAAACTAGTGCCTACGCCAAATCTTGGGATTAGTTGTCAAAGCGGACCCCAGGCTCCCATGAGCCGTGGCAAAATGCCGGGATAACGCAAGGAGGATGATGATCCAGAGAGGAAAACGAGGCCCCGTGTGTATGGAGACCCGATCGTTCTCTTAATGAGATCAATTAGCAGACACGCACATAATTACAGCTCCGGCTAAAGCGAAAAGGCTGCAAGTCACAAACCTGGCCGTGTGAAGGCTTTACAGTTTCACCACTAAACTGTGGGGCTACCATGAGTAATACCAAAGAGGATCGAGTATTATAGAGATTTACTGTCGAAGTAAAATGTGTAATCACAGTGCATGGACTGCCATCTCTCGACACAAGCTTAAACTCGACAAAGCTTTTGAATCTCAGTTTTGACTATTTGGCCCATATTCTTAGCTTGATATGTTTTAAAATGTCTAATATTCATATTAGCGCCATCTAGCCGAGCGTCCCCCAAAAGGTGTAACGCTATTAGGTCAACGTACCTTTTTCTTTATGGTTCTGTACGTTTTTTTCTTACACTTTATCGGTCTATACGGAGTTACATATGTCTTTGGTGATACGTTAGGATAGCGATTAGCGGAAACGCTACAGAAAATAGCATTAATTGTATGAAGAAAGCGCATATAGCCTGTACAGTCAGCTGCAGAGAAAAGTAGACCCCCTTGCATACAAACTGCTTACTGTACCATTGAGTTTTAACCAAAGACATACCTATATAACTCCGTATAGACAGATAAAGTCTAAGAAAGAAACGTACCTCAGTACTATACAGGAAAAAGTACGTTAGCCTAGATGGCATTACACCTTTGGGGTACGCTCAGCTAGATGGCTCTAATATTAATATTTGACATTTTAAAACATATCAAGCTAAGAATATCCATGGGCCAAATTGTCAAAACTGAGGTTCAAAAGTTTTAAGCCTGTGTCAAGAGATGGCATTCCATGCACTGTGATTACACATTTTACTTCGACAGTAACTCTCTATAATACTCGATCCTCTTTGGTTTTAGCGTTTTAAATTGCGGGGGTGACATTTTAGATTAGGATTAAGATTGTTGAGAATCAACCATCAAAAAGACCCGGAAGAGAGTGAAATGTGCCGACCCCACGTAAAACTGGTGACCGAAGAGCTGGCGACTTCCTCGCACAACGTATCAGCATTGCGATACAGCGAGGAAATGTCGCCAGTATCCTTGGTATGTACAATGCTTCAAAGGCCTATTTTAGACATTAGCTAGCTTTTAAGTTTAGTCTTAGTTTCTTTTTTTTTTATTATAAATGGGCTTTTTCTTGACCACAGACTAGCCAAAGGCAAAGACGTGGCCTACGATGGAGTGAGCTCGCCCAGAAGATGCCTGTTCACTCTTGATTTGAAGGTTGCCGGGTTATATGAGCTCGGTTTCTTATATAATTATGTAAATATGTTCATGTAAATGGGAGAAACCTTCTCCTGCCGGCGTATTAGGTATGCTTCCAATTTTATCACTTTTCTATGTGGCATGCTACGCTTTGACAAGTATGTCAGTGTGAGATTGACAGGTCTTATCCACGTGGATAAGTAATAAAAGTTGAAGCAAACGCTGGCTGGCAATACGAGTAGGTAATTTAAACGTAATAAATGTTTCGCAAACAATTTAATCATCCAGTAAAACGGTCATTCATCTTCATGCATTTCGATAGCGCAATATTACCATTTATATACTCACAATTCCGTACTAATTCCGGTAAATCCTAAGTATGCAAATTACCGTAAACACGCGCGTTGATCCACGATTCCCGGAATCACGCTAAAATTGCCTAAAACGCGAACACAAGTGAAACCCATTTGATTTGCACTCAATTGAACATTTGCTAGAAAATTGCCAGAATATTCGACTTCTAATCAAATTGTATAACTATCGAAATGGAGTGGAATAGACGAGGCTTGTTTTTCAAGTCGATAGAAACTGTAGCAAGCTACGTATTTACCCCCCTTATTCATAAAAAAGTTACTGTGCCGCTTAACTTCAAACTTGGGTAAATCTTTATGGTTGAATATATAAAAAATGTAATATGATATGAAAGATAATGAACCTTATAGCAGAATAGATTTACCCAAATTTGAAGTTAAGCGACACATGTATCCGTGACGCTTTGGAAAATAATATATGTGAGTGTGTTTAGTAAAACGTCCCACTTTGTCGGTTACAATTAAGGCGAGATATACTTGTATCTTTATATAATAAACTGACAAAGTGGCTTTATAGCAATCGACAAAGTGGGACGTTTTCCCGTGCACACTCACATATGTCAGTGTGAGAGTGACAGAGTGTTCTTAATCCACGTGGTGATAAGTGATAAGTGATAAAATTGGAAGCATAATAAGTAGGTACGCCGTCTGATTAGTTAAAAAAAATAGGGACATGAGAGAAAACGACAAACGATTATTGGTTTAGGTTTAAAGAGCGCTTAATGGATATAGACATTGTATTGGTATTGCACCAAACAGAAGTTTACAAACAATCTTCTTTGCACATGTATTGCCAGGCTTCCAGATTTGTATGGTGTTTGATGAGTTGATAACAAACGCCAGTGTGCAACTCAAACGTCGAACGAAGCGATCGTCAACTGTTGAGAACAATGCGTCCTGATTTAACCCTTAAATGCATGCTGATGTATATGTATAATTGTATATGCATCATATATTTGAAGGCCCGTGGCTCGATATGTAGCTATCAAAAATCACATTTATTGCTTAATTATTATTCATTATTTATTATTATTTAATAAACAATTAAATAAATCGAATAATATAATGATTTACTATTTATTATTTAAGGATTAAGATGAAATGGCGGAAAAGTGTAAAAAACCGGACGATGGTGATTTTTAGTATGTGATTTAGGCTGATTTTTTCGGAGTTAGTAATTAGTTTATGTTTGAACATTTTATCATAGAGGTTCCACAAATAGTGTACCTTTTTAATAGTAGTATTTTTTTCTAAATAGAACTTACCAATTACTATATATTTATATAAATAAGATTTGGCCTATTTAACTTCTAACACTGATTTAGTATAAAAATCGATCTTAAATATTTTTTTATCATTTTTCCCAGAGTCAAGAAAACCATTGTCTATCACTTATATTAATATCTTGTTAAAAGAAAAATTCACGCATTTAAGGGTTAAAAGAGAAATTTCTTAATGGTAATCTATGCGAGTTTTAAATTAATTTGTAAATTAATTTACAGTAAGTATGGGAATTTTCCGGATCTTGTTGATTGCTACATACTTAACTCCGTCTCTACCACAGTAACATTTTAAATTGCCCGCCTGGTTTTTTGGGCGAGTTCAAAATAAAACCTGATTCTCCCAAATCCTGGGCTGTTGGTGTCATTCCACTCAGAAGAGAGCACTTTCCATCGCACCTTAAAAAAACATGTCCCAAAATATCTGCTCCATATTTTTTATACAATTTAGATTGATATAATTTTATTAATTCAATGTAGTTTTAAAACCACTTCCACTCAATATTGTTTATTCCACTAATAAATTGCTCTGATATTTAGAATAAGATGAATATTGTACACTGTTGACAATTTAAAAGTGCTTATTGTAAGCCTATTTGAATAAAGAATATTTTGACTTTGACTTTTGACTTTGACTTTGATGTATTAGCACAGAATATATAATAGTAAGGTATTAAATATCTACGCAATGTTCTCAACAGTTGATGATCGCTTCATTTGATGTTTGAGTTGCACCCTGATGGCGTTTATTATCAACTCATCAACTGCCCCGGCCCCGTGTGGGGATGGGTTACGAATTTCACCACCCCCTTTCTTCCCGTGGGTGTCGTAGAAGTCGATTGTGGGATATGGGTTAAACTGTGGCGTAGGCGAGAGGCTGGCAACCTGTCACTGCAATGTCACAATTTAGATTTCTTTCAACCCCTTTTTGCCGAGAGTGGTACTGAAACTTAGTAGTTCATGTGCTCTGCCTACCCCTTTATGGGATACAGGCGTGATTATATGTATGTATGTATGTCATCAACTGCCATAGAAATTTAAGCTTGGCTTTTAATTTAATTTTTAAATTGTATAGTTATTTTATTACGTATTTTGATTTTTGTCATTTATGTATGAGCCATGTAGCTTGATTTAAATAAAATAATAAAATAAAACTGAGAACCATCCATAAAAACGTGAGAAGAACATTGCAACTTCTCTTCGCTAGGTACAACATTGCCATAGGCAACGATGATTATAGGATTTACAATCTTCATACTAAGAAGTGTACCTCAATTTCTTAGCGCCACCTATTAAATACTATCATAACTACACTGATGATGGCCACTATTTTTTTTTCAAAATGTGTATTTACTTGTTATCATGATATTAAAATTAAGAAGCATATCATTTGTTCTTGTAAAAAATAAAAACACGAAAAATGTTTGGGGAAAATACGATTTAGGCCACTTCCAGGCTGCGAAACAGCGCCATCTAGTTTTAAGACTTTTAAGCCTAAAAGGCCCATATATTTCATGGGTACGCTTTTTTGTATGGGCTTTGACTGTCCCGTATTATATCGTCCTTGATATAGGTATGCAACTAAACAATAGAAGGTTGCATATTGACGCATCAGTATCTAGGTATATAGGTACTTAAGAGATACCTAATGGTTCACAAAAAAACCTTAAGTATTCTCCAAAACATGAGAGGAAGCTTAGTATCTACCTTCGATAGATGAAGGCCGTAAGAATCTAGCTAAGCTAGCGAGCTAATCCATATCCGTACTAATATCCATACTAATATTATAAATGGGAAAGTGTGTGTGTTTATTTGTCCGCCTTTCACGGCAACGGAGCGACGAATTGACGTGATTTTATAAATGGAGATAGTTGAAGGGATGGAGAGTGACTTAGGCTAATTTTGTCTCTTTCTAACCCCCCACTTTTCAAAAATGTGGGGGGGGGGTGGAAGTTTGTATGGAGCATTCTGCAATTTTCGAATTTGACAGGAAGCCGAGGGCAAAACCTAGTTAATAATATTATTTTCAAATAGCGGCTCATTACTTTTTAGCTACATCAGTGGTTATAAAAAATTAAAAATATGATTTTTCTGGTTTTTGTCTAAAATGCCTCTGAAGTTCTTAGCACGAAGTAAAACCAAAGACTGATAAGAGAAAATTCTAATAAGATTCCAATAGGAAATGTACGTTTTGGTCATGACACGAAACTAAACACTTACCTAAGTCATACTTTCAAATGCCACGCAAAACTTCACAAATTCGTAAATTTAAATTTACCTGGTGAACTGGCAACGTTGCGCGGCACAATACGCATTCAGCTGTTCGGAGCACGGCACTGTTCGAATTCTCAAACTGAAGGGCCAAGACCAGACGCAGGCCCCGCCCACGCGGCGCGATGACCAATCGGGAGGCTAGACGCGGCGCGTGGAAATCGAATCCATAACTGTGAGAACGCGGACGTCTCTTTCGATACCAAAAAAATCGTTGCGCGAAGCGAGATGAAACCGGTATTCGAATACGGCCGCGTTCGAAGTTCAAACATGACAATTTGAGTTGTAACGGCGTATTCATAATATGCCTCTTATTGATTTTTAACTTTAAGCAGTAACGTTATGGTTGATGTTTCTGATACTAATATGAGTGTGATTGATTTAAATATTATTCGAAGGGATTTGGATACAAAGTTAAGTGAATACATTGCAGTTTTGATGGGCAAATCGATGTGCTCGAACAAATTGGGTGCGTTGCTCGGTAGTATTGTTTATTTAAGTGTCCGCTCTAGCCGATACAGTATTTTGCTGGTATTTGTTAGGTTATAAGAGTTAGGTTCTTGTCTACGTAGGTAGCCCTACCACGAGATTAACACTAAAATCTAGCGTGTCGTGTGCGTAGCTCTAAGTATGTGCATCTCGCTCGCACTACTCGTACTAGTACTGTCGTATTTATAGGATATGTGAATATAGGGTATGTTTTCAAATGTTTTGTTAATAACTTAATACATAAAATTTCATAGAAACACATTTTTATGTATGTAGACACTCCGAGTAACATTCAAATTCGTTGAACCCGATTAGTGATTAGTCATTGTTTAAATTAAAAAGAGATAAGTACATGTCGCATTTCCCACTACCCTCTTTAAATGATACTAGTTTTAGGCTTTTGACCTCAAGACTCGACTCGTGATATACCTATTCTAACTAAACTCGCTTTTCGACTCGTTTCATAAAACAACACTCGTGTTTTAATGCCTGTCATTATGCACCAGTCACATAAATAAGGAATTAACGTGAATCCGATGAAATTATATTTAAATGGTCACCTACTAATTGACCGAATTGAGGCAAGGTTATTGTGGTTGTGGTATTTTAACCACAAATCCACTTTACAATTAGGTACCTATAACTATACACATAATACAGGATGTTTCAAAACCACGGTATGAGGAAAAAAATGCTCTACCTTCTGTGCACTAAGAGATATTTTAGGTCTAGAAGATTCTTCAGAGAGCCCTATGTCCCTAATTAGGGACAACAGGATCACATCATCATCATCGATCGACCTTCCAAGCATATTACGAACCCCCCTCCCATCAGTTTAAAGGCGTTTATTTATTTATTTATTTATTCATAACTAGAAGAAAAATAATGACAGTAGTTATGTTTAAACATAATTTCTATTTAATAAGTCAAGGAGAAAGATATAAAGTAAATTAATTGACTGTGACGTCACTCCTCATTATTTCTCATAGTAATTCCTTGGTAATTCCATATTAGCAAATCGTTTTGACAGTTCTTAAAAGGAAGCTGATTTGAATTTGACTAGTAGGAAACTAGCCTATTGCGGCAACCGTTTACCACCATGTGATCTGTTCCCTCCTTTATCATGAAATATATTCAACATGCATAGCTAGGAATCAACATTTGATCTTCACGTATGAAATAGCGACACCACAAGAATCGGTTATACTCCTTTGGTTTTTGCTTTGGCCAGTAAGAAAGACCCATGGAACCATACGAAGTGTACGTAGAGACAGCTCACTCTTATAGTGGATAGCCCTACAGCTCGGACGTTTTTCGACAATTAGGCCTGATTTAGACGGCGTGCGAACTCGCATGCGATTTTAGTTACATTGCGGACTGTTGAAGTTACATACAATTATGCACAGCCATCAAATACCGCAATGTAATAAAACTCGTATGCGAGTTCTCGTGCCGTCTAAATCGGCCCTTAGTCTTGCTAGGGCTGTCGATTGAGCAGAAAGTACCTTGAATGGTCCATGACTTTTGAGGTTTTGGAAGACGTTACTCAACAGGGTCACCAAAAATGCCCAACATTGTATGGAGAAAATAGTGTTCCCAAAATTGTTACCAACTTATTACTACAGCCAAATATGACATAATTATGTAAGTCATCACCAATGTATGCCATATGCTTTTTTGGAATCCCTCAAAGACTTTTCAGTATTTTCACATCTGATCCGATATCGGAAGTAGGACCGATATCCTTATATGTGTTAATAGCGTTACCTATCTTTGATTTTTGTCTTTAACATTATTTCTATGTCGCATCGGATAATGTGAAAACGCTCTATGAAGTGGCGCTTACACTCGAGCAGTTTTATGATGTGCTCTGCCTACGGCTTGTATTTCCAAATACAGGCGTGAGTTTATGTATTTTCCTGATTTTTGTCAAACGAGTTAAAAATGTGCGAATTGCCAACCCTGACAACACCCCCATACTGACGTGACGTGGCGACAATTAGCGACGCGTGGATTTGTCCAACTATTAATATATCGTTAGGGGTGTCGCCTGCGATATAATGACTGTGCCTATATGTTGTTACAAACTGGCAGATCGTAGAATTGCTGGCTTTGATCCGGTTCAATCTTTAAGATGAAAAGGGAACAATCTTACAATATCAGGCTTGTGATACACATGTCAATAGCTTGCGCAACTGGCATGCTAGGTGCATACAAAATACTTGTATGCCATTACGTTTGCCAATAAGCGGTCAATAATAGTCGCGTGAAGCGGCCTATTGCATCAGTTCGCCCTTTCGTACCTACTTCCAGAAAGTGCTTGTGCTTGCCCGCCAGGCCCCGTAGCCGAATGGCATTTCTCCGACGCGAAACGGAAACGAAACGCCGCGAATATGCAAGAACAATAGAGATAGATATCTACGAATGTTTCGTTTCGTGAGCGTTTCGTGAGCGTTTGTGCGTTCAGCTACGCACGCTGGTCTAGTGATGCTTGTCACATCATTTAGTAATCTATTGCAGAGATGCACATTATGTAGATACAACTTGCGGAAACTATTAACATTTTTCTGTTTAATACTGGAACTTTTCATGAAAACATTCTCATGCAAGTTGCCATGGAGAACATTTTCTTTATATTAACATTGTATTACGCAATGAATGAAAAAATTAAATATCTATTTTTTAAGTAGGCATATTACAATGCGCATATGAACATCAAATAAAGCTACGCCGGCTCTGACCCTACGCCTCAGCCTCGAGAAGATTTCAGTGTTCTCAACAGTTGGCGATCGCATTCATTTGATGGAACCAAATGGAACCAAGAAGGTACTTACATACTAAAGAACATAATCAAAATATGAAGATACATAAAGTTTAGTATAGTGGTCGGTCAAAAGGACACCACTCAGCATATGCTCTGGCACAGATGGTGCCACAGCGCTGGTCTTCCGTGGGGCCCGGGGTCGGGCGACAGTGCAACATAATAAGCGAAGGTGAAGTACCTACCCTACAGTAAGATAACATTTATAGAAATACAATACAGACTATTATAAAATTCAATAGAAAAATATATATATGTACTATTAACACGAGACAAAAAAAAATAGGCGTTGGTGCACTTGGCTACGCACCCTGATGCTGTGAAGTCACAGACTAATTAACAGAATAATAAAGCAATGTTTATTGAAACAGGCCGGCTTATCCACGGAAGCTGATAGGCGCTGGGTATCGGAAAACGTGGAATGTTTTCCTGGTCAATAATCTATTGTAAATAAAAATTGTAAAAAATGTAATTTTGATAACGACAAGCTGTAGAGGAAGACGTGATAAGGTGTAGAGGAGCACTAAGAAAGGATTTTTCAAAATACACATTCTAGGGGGGTGAAATGGGTGTCCAAAGTTCAACTTTAATTTGATTAGTTTTAGTACGCAGGCGAAGCCGCTCGAAAAAGCTAGTTCTACATACATACATACATATAATCACGTTTGTATCTCATAAAGGGGTAGGTAGAGCACATGAACTACTAGTTTTCCGTGCCACTCTTGGCAAAAAAGGGTTGAAATGAAAGAAATTCCATTTGTGACATTGCAGTGACAGGTTGCCAGCATCTCGCCTACGCCACAATTTAACCCATATCCCATATTCGACTTCTACGACACCCACGGGAAGAAAGGGGGTGGTGAAATTCTTAACCGTATTCTAAAACGTAAAAATGTTGTTTACTTTACAATTAGTATTAACATCAGTAAAACCTTACTTAGTAATCGGTTACGTACCAAAATGTCAGCTCACTGTCAGCACAGGGTAATGACGATATCTGCTATGCCCCCGACGGGTTGTGTAGAGCTGATAATACCACAATTAAGTGATAAACCCACTGAAAATCAGCGCTTCGGCATGCCGTGGCAATATGCCAATTTAACATCTAGATTGTGTTGTATTTATCTTTGTTATATTTATCCAAACTGATGTTAAATAAAAATATTTTATTCTATTCTATTCTAAATAAAATTAAGTTGAAAGGCGAGAATAAAGTCAGCGTTAATTAGGGCACGAAGCGTATCATAGCTCTTCCTATCGCAGTATTTGCCAAGTTTCATTAGTTGAGACTGAGAGGGGACTGAAATCTTCTCGAGGCTGAGGCGTAGGGTTAGAGCCGGCGTAGCTTTATTTGACGTTCATATGCGCATTGTAATATGCCTACTTGAAAAATTAATATTTCATTTTCATTTTCATTGAGAGAGATCGAACCTCCGTTTTTATTACCACCACCACACCAACCACCAGGCACCAAGTAAGGTGGAATTCGTCCCAGCTTAGTGTTTCTTTTAATACTACGTCGGTGGCAAACAAGCATACGGTCCGCCTGATGGAAAGCGGTCACCGTCACCTATGGACGACTGGAACTCAAGGAGTGTCACGTGTGGCGTCAACCCATTAGAAACTTGTACACTCCTGTGTTAAGTGCACAGCAAAAAGGAGTGTACAAGTTCTAAGGAGGGTTCGGGTTACCGACGACTCAAAGGACAACAGACGGAACAAATTAGTTCCGTAGGTCCTTCCGTCACCAGCACACCGCACCCTCGTTCAGCTCTGGTAGCCTTACTCACCGGCAGGAACACAACACTATGAGTAGGGTCTAGTGTTATATTTTGGCTGCGGTCTTCTGTAAGGCGGAGGTACTTCCCGGGCTCTGCTCTAGATTCGAGCGAGATGATATAGCGGATTATCATTCGTCATGCCCTACCTCCTACCAAATTTTAATAAGTTTACGACGAATTAATCGTAGATTTAGTGAAACAGCGGGGGGTTTCACCTGCTCCATACAGAATCGATGTTAATAAGTTAAACACCATGTTTTATACCACTCCGCCCTTCATTACGCTTATCACCGATCAAATAACTTTTATATATTACTGCGATTATATTTTGTATTGTGTACCATAACATTACCAATGGCCTTATATGTGTAACGTATGGAAAGATGAAATTTTAAATATCTATAAATTCAATATTTTTTAAGAATTATTGCATCAATAAATTGTTCTAATAAATAGTCTGGGATGATATTTGTATAAATTGACGATTTATAAATGATTATTACTAATAGTAAGGGACCTGAATAAAGAATATCTACTTATGTATTTATTTTGACTTTAATGACTTTGACTAAGTACTTTTTGTACATATCTTAAGCAGTCTTTCTAGTACATAATTAAATATGACAGAATCGCCGCGACATAGTATAGATCACAATACGTCTTTTTAACCCCCGACGCAAAAACGACAGGATGTTATAAGTTTGAAGTGTCTGTGTGTTTGCGCGTGTGTGTCTGCCTGTGGCATCGTAGCTCCCGAACGGATAAACCGATTTATATTGAGTTTTTTTTTGTTCAAAATCTAAATTAGTCGGGAGTGTTCTTAGCCATGTTTTATGAAAATCATTCACGTTGGGGGTGTTTTCAATTTTTTTTTTGTGGTTAAGTTATCTAATTGTAAATATTAATGACGGGTCTATGCTGTGGTGATATAATCTCTCAGCAATCCTGTGCTAGCCCTACTGATAGGTAGATAACCAGAAGAGCCAACTTTCACAAAACAAAACTTTTCAGTACAGATGGTGCTTTGTTATCGCAATAGTGCGAGAAATGGGTCATTTTTTGTCAGGTCGAAACTTCAGAGGGCCATTTGTACTGAAAAACCTATCACAATTCCGTTTTCTTTCAACCTCCTAATTGTTAAGAGCAGCTCTAAAACTTGAGTAGTTTCATGTGCTCTGCCTACCCCGAGTATGTATACTTATAGTGTGACCGCGATACGATATGAGTTGATACACGTGCCGAGGATGTACGGGGCGAGTGACGCGCGACGACGGATTTATAATAATTAGAGTGAGACACACGGACGGAGGGGCCGGCGAGCTAGCGCTCTAATGCTTGCTCTGAAATTTTATAAGTGGCACTGAAACTTAAGACGATACAGGATGGAAACGCTGTTGACTGTTGCTGTTCCTCCGTGGTTTTTAAAGATAGAGCAATTATTTTTTCAACACAGATTAATATTATTTTTATCTGTGTCGGACCGTTTTGGTTTTTTTTTATTCTTATTTTTGAAGACGACTCTAGGCCTTCAAAAATTTACAAGAACGGCCTTATAGATTATGGCGCAAAAAAAGGTGTACTATTCAAAATTGGTAGCAATTTGCCAAAAAAACTGAACGGTCCAACACAGATTTTTGATTTTAGATTGATTAAGTTTTGAAGGAGGAAACAGTCGAGAGCGGAACCTCAATTTTAATAGTTATTTGTTATACAAGAGTGCAAAGTTGTATTTTAACGCCGAGTGTGGAATTGAAAAACGAGCAAGCGAAAGGATTCTATAGTTGAACCACGAGCAAAGCGAGTGGTTCGAGAATAGAATCCTGAGCTTGCGAGTTTTTCAACACACGAGAAGTAAAATACATTTGCACTCGTGTGTAACACAAAACTTTTCCCCTCACTATAGCGAGGAAAGTACAACGCAAAAAACTCGTTTATCACTGCTTCCAGTAGTTCCACAGGTGGTAAAACATCTTCATCACTAGATTAACCCACTTTTATCAATTTTAAAGCAGAAAATTTGCCTCTATTCAAGGTCAAATTACTTTATCCACTAGTGGATAAAATGCGTTTTTACCCGCTGGTATTGAAGGACACAACACGTGTTTCCGAGCTAGTGAGGGGAAAAGATTTTTTCGCAATGTCTTTTAACTGAGTTAATAACACTAGTATATTTAACTAATATGTATAAATTTATAAATCTAGTTAATAACACTAGTATATTTAACTAAAATTCCCAAATCGAAAGGGGGGCTCCTTTCCATTTTAGCATGTTCGCTCCTGTAGCGTCTTAAGCAGTTTCATGCGCACTGCCCACCCTGGGAATACAGGCGTGACGTGAGTATGTAACATAGCTGGGCATTAACTCGTTAATCCGTTAACCGTTAATTAACGAAGTTAACATTTCGGTTAACGGATTAACTTTTGAGTTAACTTTAAAAAATGTTAACGGATTCGTTAACTTCCGTTAAATTTCATCGAGTCCGTTAATCGTTAATCCAGCACCCCAAGCGGCTCGCTGCGCCGCGAATACCACGTCCTGACTGCTACTGTAAAAGCCCGTAGTACGGCAAAACCTAGGATTTATCGGTAAAAGCAGATCCGTCGGTTATAAACAGTCTAAAGACCAATTGGCGACTTTGGATCACTTATTCGAGATCTTCTAAATCTTATTAGACGTGCTAGATCGATCACTAACGCCTTGTCTTGCGTGGGCGACGGTCGCGCGACCGTCGCCGTCGCGTCTCATACTTCCATATCGATAAGGTTTGATTTCGTATGCGTCGCATCGCCGTCGCCCACGCAAGTCACGGCGTAACCTGGGAATAGAGTGCAATCATCAGACATGACAGACAAATCGCGCAACCGACGCATCGAGTTAGAGTCCGGCGGGCCTTAGATTACTCTACCAAGTTATC
The DNA here is from genome assembly GCF_023078275.1 of Leguminivora glycinivorella. NCBI lineage: Eukaryota > Metazoa > Arthropoda > Insecta > Lepidoptera > Tortricidae > Leguminivora > Leguminivora glycinivorella. Next base: position 55,159,666 of record NC_062998.1, read on the forward strand.
GTGGCCCACAGCATCGAGTTGTCGTCTCAAATCTCAATCTGAAGAACCGACACACCACGATCGCGACCGCATGAATGACCCAATAATTACCAATCCGAAGTAAAACCTAGGATTTAGCCAACCAACGGCGGTAAAAGCCCGAAGAGACCGTAATTATTACATTTCGGTTTTTTACCGATTGGCGTCACAGGTTTTAATGGTTTTTGGTGGATACTTAGTAAATACAAATACATAATACCTACAGTGAAGTCCTATTTTTATGACGTGTTAACGGATTATCGATTAACTTTAACTTCCGTTAAATCTACCGAAATGTATCGCTTTAACGATTAACGAAGTTAACTTTTTAAGTAACGGATTAACGATTATCGAAGTTAACTGTTTGATTAACGGTGCCCAGCTATGGTATGTAAGCACGTGTAATGGAGCAAGCGTAACTATACACTTGCCGGGAGTGTACGGGGCGAAGGACGCGCGACGACGGATTTGTAATAAATCATTTACTGATGTGCCGCCGTTACAAGTTTCCAAAATTCTGAAATTTTCACATAGGAAAACTTCGGAAACTGTCCATAATTATTTTGTATGAACAATAGGCTAGTTTCCTACTAGTCAAATCAGCTTCTTTTTAAGAAGTGTGAAAACGATTTGCTAACATGGAATTACTATAAAATACTGAGGAGTGGCGTCACGGTCAATTCATTTACTTTATATTCTCTTTGACTATTTAAATAGAAATTATGTTTGAACATAACTAGTATTTAATAGGTGGCGCTAAAAATCGAGGTACGATTCTTAGTATGAAGTTTGTAAATCCTATATATGTATGTATCGTTTTTAGGGTTCCGTAGTCAACTAGTAACCCTTATAGTTTCGCCATATCTGTCTGTCCGTCCGTCCGTCCGTCCGTCCGTCCGTCCGTCCGTCCGTCCGTCCGCGGATAATCTCAGTAACCGTTAGCACTAGAAAGCTGAAATTTGGTACCAATATGTATATCAATTACGCCAACAAAGTGCAAAAATAAAAAATGGAAAAAAATGTTTTATTAGGGTACCCCCTCTACATGTAAATTGAGGGCTGATATTTTTTTTCATTCCAACCCCAACGTATGATATATTGTTAGATAGGTATTTAAAAATAAATAAGGGTTTACTAAGATCGTTTTTTCATAATATTAATATTTTTGGAAATAATCGCCCCTAAAGGAAAAAAAAGTGCGTCCCCCCCCCTATAACTTTTGAACCACATGTTTAAAAAATATGAAAAAAATCACAAAAGTAGAACTTTATAAAGACTTTCTAGGAAAATTGTTTTGAACTTGATAGGTTCAGTAGTTTTTGAGAAAAATACGGAAAACTACGCTCTTGGCCGGTTTTTGAACTAAAAAAAGTACCAAATTTTTAAAACATTTTCCACAAATCAGTCGGACTTTGTGCCCCTGTGTCCACCTCTCCCGAAATACTCCACCTTTCGTCTCATTATCCCTACAATTATATATTTGCTGATTGACAGCGCCGCCGCCTCCTTTAATACCACCACTTAAGGTCCACAGTGGCGTGGCCAGCTATAAATATACTTCAAAGAGAGCTTATATGTATGTATTGCGAAGTGGAGGTGAGGCGAGCGGAGGACGCGAACCAATAAAAATCTCATTTTAATAATACAATATTCATCAAAGTATATTGTTATTACCGTGTTGTTTGGTTGGTTAAAGAAATGTACATTACATTACTACCTATTTATGAATTAACTCTTTTGTTGGGTGTTTTTATGTTTTATAAGAATAAATGACATATTTTTTTATTTTAAAATCATGATTCACGTCAATCCACATTTTGAAAAAAAAAGTGTACGTATCATCAGTGTAGTTATGATAGGATTATTTATATAGGATTTACATACTTCATACTAAGCATCGTACCTCGATTTTTTTGCGCCACCTATTCAATACTAGTTATGTTCAAACATAATTTCTATTTAAATAGTCAAAGAGAAAGATATAAAGTAAATGAATTGACCGTGACGCCACTCCTCAGTATCCTATATAAATAATCCTTGTTCAATGTCAAATCTTTTATCATCTTTACATTTGAGTGTCTAGTTGAAATCACTCATTTGGTTTCTCTCCAAACACTCTGTATAGTTGTAGACACACTGGCCTTCGGAGAGCGTTCGCAACAACGCCCTATATAAGATTTCGCTGCAGAAGCACAATATTGTATTACGCCCGCAATCTGTTACATACTCGTATCATATCTGTTGCAGGTCATTAAATATAATAACGGATTAGAGGTTGCAGAGGTACCACATGCTATGCCTACTGAAATCCTATTCATTTCAGTACATTTAATATCCGTAGTACTATGTACCTACTAGTATACACAGTGTAACTTGAGGAAACCGAAACATACTCGTATCATATCTGTTGCAGGTCATTAAATATAATAACGGATTAGAGGTTGCAGAGGTACCACATGCTATGCCTACTGAAATTCTATTCATTTCAGTACATTTACTATCCGTAGTACTATGTACTAGTATATACAGTGTAACTTGAGGAAACCGAATAATATTAGCAGCGTAATCTTGATCACATTTCAAACTAATATGTCATATCAAGGTTACAGAATTATTACCATAAAAAAATATTTCTTAAAACAAAATGAAATTTTTGAAGGCGATGTCTGGCGAAAATCTGATTATCCTTATTGAGAGATGTCAAAGTGACAAGCAGCATTGTAAAAAGTAGGTTTCAAGGTTTCAATAAAAAAGTGACAGAAATCCTTTTAGGTGCCAGGCTAACGAATAACATGTATTTTTAAGGTAAAAATACATTGGTACTCCAACACTGGCTGTTATAAAAGTTATATCACATTGTGTGACAGAGACAGCGCGATGGCATTGACATTACACTGCCCTTGTTACACAGTGTTATATAATTATGTGGGAGTACCATAAAACACAAAAAAGTTTTTTCGGTGAAATTTTATTAACTTTATTTATATTTCTTTAAGTTTTTTTTATTAAGTTTATTTAGTTTTTTTTTCTTTTGACTTCAGAAATGCGTGATCAAATCTTTCGGGTTCCTTATGTTACACTGTGTATATGTATACGTAGTAGGCCTGGATTAACATTTCAATGTTGACATAATTGTGTGCATCAAAATGAGCATAGGAATAATGTTTTTATAAAGTGTAGCATGTGTAGCGTACTAGCGTCCCACCCCCGCTTTGCACGGAAATTACTCGTATATTTTCATCATCTACCGTCAAATTAAACACAAATACACAATTTAGACTTAAGGCTTAGGGCCCATTTAGACGGTACGAGAACTCGCATACCTAAGTTTTATTACATTGAGGTATTTGATGGCTGTGCATAATTGTATGTAACCTCAACAGCCCGCAATGTAACTAAAATCGCATACGAGTTCGCACGCCGTCTAAATCAGATCTTAGTCCGTCTTCACATTATCCGATCCGATGTCGGATGTCGGAAGGATTTCAATGGAAAAAATTCAAGATGGCGCCTGTAATGTATGGGATATATCGGTCCTACCCTACATCAATCGGTCATACTTCAATCTTCCATGTACTTCCATAATATACCTACTAGAAGTACTACCAAGAATAGAGATCTGGGGGGTTACCATGACGTGCTAAAGCCGTTCAGTTTAGGTTGAGAGAGAGGGACGGAGCTATGTAACTGCTATAGCTGTGTCCCTTTCTCTCAACCTAAACTGAACGTCTTTAGTACGTCATGGTAACCCCCTGATGTACGTTTTACGATTATAGGATAGTCATGATTCATGAAAATAAGTAAGCCATTGATTTTTTACATGAAACCAAATTTGACTTTTTAAGCTTCATTTAAAAAACTCAAAAGGACACTTACTCCAATATCGAGTCACAGTTTGTACTTGAAACCATTTGCCTTTATCATAGCACCTCTCAACCATAATATCTCCATACAAACTCCTCAGGCAGTTCCTCCAAGTCAGACACAAAGCAAACACAAACAAACATACAGGCAACTTTGTATAGCTTATAATATTATGTATTCCCCCCTACCTCCCCCCACACAAGCCCTTAGCCCGCTCCCGGTTCCATCCTGTTATTTTATCTTCCGCATACATTTATTCGTCTTTAATGCCAGAGAGAGCAACAGCTTCAGTGAGGATTGAACGCGTGGTTTTGAAATTGCCTTAAGTCTCATTTTTAAATAAATAAATAAATATTATAGGACATTCTCACACGTATTGACTGAGTCCCACGGTAAACTCAAGAAGGCTTGTGGGTACTCAGACAACGATATAGGTACATAATATACAAATACTTATATTTATAGAAAACATCCATGACTCAGGAACAAATATCTGTGCTCATCACACCAATAAATGCCCTTACCGGAATTCGAACCCGGGACAGCCCGCTAGGCCAGACCGGTCGTCAAATTTTTGGCCACTAACAGGACAACTTCTTTAAGCTTTCCGACTAAGACTGTGAACCTATATGGTTTAAAGACTTTAAAGGCTCTTGTGTTTTTTTTAATCAAAATCTATGTATTTAAAATAATCTAATATTCTGCAAATAGGTGAGCCTCCAATCGGTCTACAGCTTCTAATATGCCTTAGTTAAATAGGTAACGTATAAACCGTAAAATATGTATATGACAAACGAGCTTACTGACCTGTTAGTAAGCATTAAGCAAGCACCGTAGCCTATTAACGCCTGCAACTGCAGAGATCCAATGCCTGTTGTCATCACTTCTTTCTAAGGTCATAAGAAAGAAAAATTGTTATTTTAAAGAAGTACCTCCTTTATGAAAAATCTCGATAGCCCTCGTTAAAACTCCGGTAGATATTCTACAGTCGGAGTTCTCATAGGATGAAATTCCTTTTAAACCAGCAATCAATTTCCAGGGATCCGCGATCAGCCAATCAGCGACCCCTGTCATAGACTTCTTACCCCCTTATTCATAAACGTTCTCTAAAGTTATCAAGCCGATACAGTTCGTTTGTCCCTTTCCGACGTATTGGTGTGATAGAAAGGGACAAACGAACTTTATCGGGTTGATAACTTTAGTGAACGTTTATGAATAAGGGGGTTAGGATGCACTTTTTATTGTGTTTTGTGTATTTCTATTTGTAAATGACGATCCTTATTGGGAGAAAATATTCATTTTATTATTTTCGATTTATAATGTAATTTTCGACGATCATGATGAGAAGATAAACATAACTTTGGCATGTAACAAATTTATAGTGTAATTTTTATCATGAAATAAAGAAATCTAATCTAATCTTTACAGTATCGTTTTAAAAAACGCAGCGTTTTTTTACTTTATCCAGTCCACCTTGGCCGTTTATCTCTTAACCCAGCCGTGTACAGAATAATATATTGTATCAAACAGGATTGCGGCAAAAACCAGCCGTCTCATATAAGGGCGTGCTCGTTTTTGCCCAACCACCATTACCACATCATGAAATTAATATCAATTGCGCAGGACCATGTACGGGACAGAAAAACGCATGTGTCATCTGGTATGCATGGGCTGCGCATTTCTGGAGGTTTTTAATGAATTCGGTTTTTATGTCATACTTATTGTATGTACTTACATATGTGGAAACTTATTGAGGTGGAGAAAATAGCATCGTAATTGTAATTTACTTATTGCATTTTAAGATGCTTGTACTGTTATTTTGGTGGCGGGGGTGTCATTCAGAGACCTGGCAATAAAGAGTAGAAATTACTTAATAGTGGCGCCACCGTCTATACAAACCATTTCGCATGTGGCAACTATTAAGTCACTTCTGTATGAGAACAGAAAGTGTTGGTATGCTAAATAAAAAAGAATAGTTCAAGTTATACTCTTTTTGCCAGGCTGATGTAAAGTAGACGCTCCATTAAGCCTCATTTTGTATAGTATTTGAAGAGCGCCAAGCGGAATGTATTGGAAACTCACTGCTTATTTTAATAGGTACTTACTTATACAGCGCGTAAACCTAATAAGGGCGATAAATGAAACCAGGCATATAATTCAATATTGTTATCATTAATTAAGAGGTGTTTTTGAGTTACTTTTAATTTTCACCCCATAATGAATTTTTGAAAAATTTCTCAGCAGCAATGTACTATCAGCTGCAAAAGTGCATGGAGAAATTATGAATGAATTCATTGATAAGTTCGCCATGCACTTTTGCAGCTGATAGTACCTACTGTAAACGTGGTTGCGATGACAATCAATGACAACTGTCAACGAGCGTTAAACGCGAGTGTGTTTGCATTACGTTGCGGGCCGAATTATTTTGTATGGATAAAACAAATATTTCAATTTTAAGTAAAAGTTATATAATTTAATTTTTTATGTCCTATACTCACCACGCCACCGTTAAGAGGTTCGCCCGTATTAGGTTTACACCCTGTATTTATATAAAAACAAAACGGAATGTCCAACGTACTCACTTGGCCACATTTTTTATAATAATTATAACATGAATTAAGCGGATCATTCTTGGTACACAATGTGGCCTATTTCACCACAGTGACATTGAAACTTGGTACCGTCAATTTTGTGCCTATTTCTGAGTTGGTAAGTAACATTGTTACTCAGCGTCAATATTTACTTGTTGAACAGATAATGAACGGCGAAGTGTGACTGCCGGGCGACAATTGTCGCTGTGGTGAAACAAGCCACTGCAGGTAATCTATGTATGGCTGTATGCCGGGAAAACCAAAGTTAAATGAGAATGTGCGAATTTGTTTTCCCATACGAATGTAAAAGTTACAGAACACAAGTTATTTCGTTATAACTAGTGATTTAATTAAAAGTTGCCAAAATTGTGGATTTCGCATTTTCAGTAAAGTTAATCCGAAAATTCGTAGCTTCATTTGAAAGTTTTGAAACTAATAAAAATTTTGGAGTTACCACTCCAAACTTGTTACACTGATATACACCGTGGCACTGGCCCACACTGATATACACCGTGTTTTGTTTTGTTTTCCGTTAAATTCGACACGCAGTTAGGTTCATCATCAGGAACTCCCCTGTATATATCGCTGTTTTGTTAAATTGTGTGAGAGGACCTTAATCCTAACATTAAAGTCGTTGTCTAGTGTTTGACGGCACATGTCAAAACAAATAACATTAGGAAGTGGTAAGAGATGCCACACACGTGTTCAGTAATTAATTTTTTTTTTAATAATTCAATAACCGTAAGAGTTAAGAAGCTAGTTTCTTAGAGAAATTGATTGCATTTGAACTAAAAAATCTTCCCTTTAAGTTAACGGAATTCAATAAAAACAGGGTGTATAGAAATACAACAGGACCTTATGCATGCGCTAAGCATAAGGTCCCTATCACGGTGGAAAAGCACATTGATTAATTACCTGTTTTATAACCAAATTATAACAATAAGGCATTCTATTTTAGTTGAAAATATAGTGGAATTTTATATAAGTGTATTTTTAAAGATAACTCTTTATATTAAAGATTTGAAACAAAATTGGTAAGTAAGTACATATTTTTTTATAATACGTCTAGTTATGCAACTATATTATTTTCGTTGACAATAATAGTGGAATTTATGTGTATTTTTACAGAGTTAATATAAAAGTTTTGAATTTTTTTTTCAAATCAGGTACATATTTTTTAAAATACATCTAGTTATACAACTAGAAACACTAGAAATGACAATAAATTTTATAGGAACCTTTAAAAAAATCAGTGTCAAAACTGTCAAATTCATGATAAAGTTAGTTATCTGTTCATAAAGTGACACGATAAAGCCACTATCTTTGTATAAAGGTTAAAACTCTTCATGAACTTCTCCCTGTCAGTAAAAAATAACATGTATCCACCCTCCGGTCAGGTTACAAAGGGCGGTGGATCAAAGGGATCGGGTTCGAGTCCCGACGAGGCACGTTTGGTGTCCTATTTTGGTAAAAGGGTGGTTCCACAATAATGATACACTGTCTATTAATAATGTCAAGGGCTGGCATCGAGTTGGATAGTCCCGATTTATACTGATTTTAGGGAAGATTTAGGGACGGTGCGCGAATTTTACTGTAGAGCATTTTCGCGAGAAGAATCACCAAAAAAAATTTTTTTAAGGTAGGTAAATTTTATGTTTTTCCTACTAAGAATCACGAGCCCTTTTGATCTAGATAAAAAACCGGCCAAGAGCGTGTCGGGCCACGCTCAGTGTAGGGTTCCGTAGTATCCCGTATTTTTTTTCAAAAACTGTACAACCTATCAAGTTGAAAATCATTTTCCTAGAAAGTCTTTGTGAAGACCTACTTTTGTGACTATTTTTCATATTTTTTTAACATACGGTTCAAAAGTTAGAGGGGGGGGACACATTTTTTTTTACTCTACGAGCGATTATTTCCGAAAATATGAGCATTATCAAAAAATGATTTTAGTAAACCCCTAATCATTTTTAAATACCTATCTTAGCTTTCTAGGGCTAACGGATACTGAGATTATCCACAGACGGACGGACGGACGGACGGACGTGGCGAAACTATAAGGGTTCCTAAACTAAAATCCATAATCCTACGGACCAAATTGACAAGTAAGTGTGAACAAATGTTGCCACAGTTTAGCCAGTGTCGTTCTTATCGATATTAAAATTATTATTACATCGTAGATTTAAGGTGCACCCAAATGGGACAATCAAATTGGCAATTTGATCGGCTAATCAATATACCAACTTTTTCTGTGATTTCGACAGATCAAAAGGTCTGTAGACCCCTAATTATAGAGATTTTTTTTTTTATTTCAAAGCAGCAATAATATTATATGAATATTATATAGATATTTATGATATACTTGCCATAGCTTGATTGACGGATACTTTATCCCCATAGATAGTGATAAAATTGAAAACATAATACACCGGCTGGGAATTAATAATATTAGTAAAGACTAGTAAAATTATCGTCGGAGATGGTATTTTATTTTTTAAAACTAGTGGGTAAACGCATGGTATCCATCCACTACCTCGAAAATAGAACAAACCAAAATGTTTACCTCTTATTTGAAACTAATATACTTATTCTTGATTTAAACTTGTCTGTTATATGTACTTTAAAACTTGTCGAAATATTGTTATCGACATATACCCTTCACTATTTTTATTTTGCTGTTCCTGGTAACACTTTACCTGTCAGTCATTTGTCAATTTAGTCCGTAGGATTATGGATTTTAGTTTAGTTGACTACGGAACCCTAAAAACGAGAGACAAAAAAATGGTGGAACTATTGAGGTTAGGTACACTAATTAGAAATGTATTTAACCATGCATATCAGTTGCCACCGTGGGCCTATTGTATGTGTTATTTTATGATTTACTAGCTTTTTCCCGCGTCTTCGCTTCATACAAACTTCCATCCCCCATTTTAAGGAAGTGGGGGGTCAGAACGAGACAATAAGTAGCCTATGTGCTCTATCTCTTCAACTATCTCTATTTAAAAAATCACGTCAATTAATCGCTTCTTTTTGCCGTGAAAGACGGACAAACAATCAAACACACACTTTCCAATTTACAATATTAGTACGGATTCATAAAAATGGGGTACCTTTTTTTGACTGAGTGGGAATGCATAAAAAAAATGGGGTACCTAATATAAAATTGTAGGCATACCATGTCAAAAGTCAGAGTCTACTCTGATAACAACTCCCGGTAATATTAACCCGGAACCGCTAAAAAACGTGTAGAACCCCGTCAATAACCACACTTACCAATTATGCCGAGTTAGCACCGCAGCGTCCACACTCCACACCGTCCACACTCCACTCCACACACACACCGCGCCAACAGACTATTACTGGACACAGCGCTCTTTGTGCGCACCTGCGTTACACTTTTGTTTACCAGTCTGAAGGGTCATCCCAAAAAAAGAGGCGGTTTTTATCGCCTTTGAAATGTTAGAAATTGAATTATTAAAAATCGATCTTGATTTTGAAAGGAACGTACTGACTCGTTTCTAAAGATATTAATAATCGCTTATATTTGAAACAATATTCAAAAGTTGACTTCAGTATTAATCACTTTCGAACTTGAAAGATTTTGTCAAATCAAAAGTGATGTATGACAAATCAAATGTTATGACATATCCCATCCATATCGTAACTAGATCCTATTTTTGATGTGTAATAGAGTTCGAATCGGGCCGAAAATCGTATATCCAAGACAAGTAGTAGTGATTGGCAAAGTCAATGAATAAGTTACCGTAGTAATGTGGGGCAAAGTCCAAATATCAGTGTTTGTAATGGAGACCATTGTCCTGGACAAATGTAGGCTCAAATGATTCACACCTTTTTTGTTGGTTCACGTGCCGCGGGTTATCTTCACAACTGAAGGTTATCGTGTTATTCCTAACTGGATCCTTAAGGGAGTTTTTTAAATATAAATAGGTAGGTGTAATGTAGAATGTAGTGTAGGGACGACTGTCGGCGTAGCCGAATGGCAATCGTCGACACTAGACGCCGACAGAAATGCAGTGTGGCTCTGTCGCGCCAATAGAGAAGAGCGATATATGTAAATACATCGCTACAAAACAGATATTATCGAGAGCGTTTGAGCTACGTACCCTGATCGTAAACAGCTAGGCTGTCGATCACATGATGCGTTCATTCAGCCCAATTCCCGAAGAGATTCCAATTGCTGAAGTTAGAGCTGCAGGTTACTGTGTTGGTGTCCTTCCACATTTCTTTCCCCAAATCTTCTCGTTTTCCTCCCGAACAGAAGATTATCTTTAAGTTTTCCTGCAGAATAGAAGGACACGACGTTCGACGTCCTTGAGCTGCTATTCTCCCAAACTGTCTGTACCAATAAATAGGTAGGTGGTTACTAGATACCTGTAAGTGCGCCACACGGGGTAGGTGAGTCTTCGTTTGGTCTTTTTTACTCACTGTCACAGGTGTTACCCTGTTATTTAAAAAATATAGCCCACATCACCTCATTCCGCACATTTAATAAATACACAATTATACCCCCGAATAGCATTCACCAAATTATATATCATTCTTCAGACAAGTGGATTTAGCTGTGTCAGTATATTTTCTCACAAAACAAAGGCATGATTTGCAAAATCGAAGAAACTATATATAACGAATTACTAAAGTTAGAACTGTAATGTTGAAAGAATAGGGTAGTATTTTGTGATGAGAGGTGGAACAAAAGGGTGGTGCGAATTTAAAGTGGGCCCTAAAATAACAGTCGCTTCGGAAGTCAAAGGCGGCTTTCGAGATGGACGATGCGCGAGCGCAGGGTTTTTGGTGGGTTCCTTCCTTAAGGCTTTAAAAATCTTTCAACACGGATACAAGAGCTAAAACGCCTGCTTTTTAGGCTCATGAGAGCGGTTCGTAAAATTGGTAAAATTGTAATTTCAAATCCATTTCAAATCTTTTGTAATCATGTACAATATGACGTGTAAAAGTGCCCTGTAGCTTATTTTCTGAATAAATTATTTTGATTTTTTTTTAGTGCCATAACGATAAGTCAGGTGGAAAGGTAAACACATCACACTTTAAAAACGAGGTTTTTTACAACAGATATTGTTTTTGCGTACAAAAGTTAACAAATAGAAAATAAATTTGGAAATCTGATAATTTAAAATTACATATATTTGTTGCACTGTTTGACTTTTTTTAAATGTGTACACCATTAAAATATTTACAGGTTGGTCACAAATTTGATTAATATGATACAGTAAAAGTTCGTTTGCTGATTTCTGAAAACAAATTAAAGTAACTAACTTTTTTTAATTAAACCAGTCGAAAAATAAACACCAAAATATTAGCCAGGTCTTAGGGACCTCTAAGGCCAGCGGTACCCTAAACAAGGGCCCAATCTCAATAGACCAATAAACCTCAAGTCCGACTTCTCAGAACATTCTCACGGCGGCATTCATCCCGATAGACTCAAAACTAACATATAACATAAAAACATATTATCTACATACACAGTGCGCCTGAGTAATCCGAAAAAATTTACAGTGTATTCCTGACCACATTTAGAGACTTATTTATTCATAAATTTTCGCGAAAGTTATCAATTCGTTTGTCATTTTCCGACGTATTAGTGTGATAGAATGGGACAAACGAACTTTATCGGCTACATAACTTTAGTGAACGTTTATGAATAAGGGGATAAGTATAATGTCATTATGAAATATCTGGATTTGGCTTAGATTCAGAGATAATTACATCTTTCTCTGAAACGTTTTTTTTTTTTCATCATAACTCGGGCAAACACGCATTATTGACTGAAGTTTATAGGTATTCTAGTCTTGTCATAGTAATTGACAAATATTAGGAAAAAAGATTTAAAAATGAAAAACTAATTTCAAAACTATTTTTTTTTGTTAAAATTTACTGAATGATATGTAGGTACTTACTTATTCGAAAAACTAAAAAAAAAGTACAATTTTTTTAAATTTTTTGTCTAAAAATTTCAAAAGTGAAGTAAGTACGTACGTATTGTATTACAAATAACATTTTTTGCTTGTTTTTACATCAGAAATACTTGGTTAAAATTTTTTCAGGTTATTCAAGTCCACGGTGTATAAAACCCAACGGCTGATACAACCTTCTAAAAATAAAAATAAATGTTTGACGCCGCAGAAGCGTAATGTACTATAAATCTTTATGTAACACTCACATAATACGTTTTTATGTTGAGCTCTTGGGTTGTAAATGCTTGATTGCAGGTTAGCATTGTAAAATCATATAATATGTTTTACAGTGGCATAAAGTATTTTTTTAATTCGGTCCGAAATTGGTTTAGAAGTGTGTTAGGTGTGTTTATATTATGTGATTGATGTTTATGTTGAGCTAGCTTATTCCCGTGACTGCGCGTGTACTTAATAATGAATAAAATAAAACAAATATTTAGACGCCATCGCCACAGGTGACCGAAAAGCAGGCAGTTTCCCCGTGATTTATCCATCGATAAAATGCTGCCAGCATTACTACTTTGGGGACGATTTTAGGATTATTATAAAATTTGAAACATACCTAGTAATTTTTATATCCATACTATACTAATATTATGTGTGTGTTAAGTGTGTGTGTCTGTTTGTTTGTCCGTCTTTCACGGCAAAACGGAGAGACTAATTAACGTGATTTTTTAGGTGGAGATAGTTGAAGAGATGGAGAGTGACATAGGCTTCTTTTTATCCCTTTCTAACGCGAGCGAAGCCGCGGGCAAAAGCTAGTTATATATATTTAGTAATAAAAAGTCATATCAAAAAATAAAAGATATACATAAATTAGAAACATTAATTTTGGTAGGTACGGTCTAGACAATGAATGATTAGTAGTTTACGGTAAATTTTACAGTTCTCTTTTGTGCTGGGAGCAGCCTATACACGGTGCCCATGAGGAAAGGGAAATATTTTAACATCATATTCCTGACCATATTAGAAGTTAAAAATGCTAATTAATGTTTGCTAAATTCGGCTTTATTTTAGAGATATTGCCATTTTTGTGTAAAAAAGTTGTAAGTAAATCACCAGTACAAAACACCTTTATGATTGCGACGTTGCCAGACTGACACTTCTAAATTGACTGCATAAGTCAAACCCAGTTGGATAATGTCATTGTTGACTTGTCAGCCCTAAAAATGTTTATTTTATCCCAAAATACGGAACATCAGTAAATAATTTAGAATAGAACAGTTTACGAATTAATTGTTGTAGTTGAAGTAATGTTGCAATGCAATTTCCCGCAAGCCAACAACAACTTTTGAGTTGTGAATCGTTAATTCGTAAATACGAATTTAGGTACTAGTACCTAAACGTGGAAAGCCACATACCTTTCATTTAAATGAAAATGATATTTGTTTCAGAGATAGAATGCCTTTTTCCATTACGGATATGGTAGTAAAATGTGCTAATGTATGTCGTTTCAAGTTCTTTTTGTAGTTATCTATTGAGTTTTATTAAAAGTTTACGCTCATTATTATGTATCTCATTTAGCCCATTAATTAACGTACACAATATCTGAAGTATTCATTTATTTAAAAAAGTCTACCTACCTGAAATTCAATTTACAATTACAACTTAATTAATACTATTATTCAATTTAAATCGTACAATACAAACTAGTACTATCACTATTTCCAATACACTTTTTAAGAATAATTTTAATTGCAAATCCTTGATGGCTGTCTAGGATCCGTCCTCCCACCTGGAACAGCTAAATGCTCAAGTCACGATGTTGCCGGATAGAACATGCATGATAGAGCTTATTTCACTCGACCACAACACATCGTTTCAGTAAACTTCCGTTATTACAGGCTGACCGTCTGAACGAGATAGAACCCTCTTGTTCTTAATATTAATCGGTGACTCTTTAAGAGCTTCATGTAGGTATGTACTTCGTAAAACTAATATTATTCGTTTAAAAGTCCATTTCTGATAAATCCAGGTTCATTGCAAAAATAAACAACAACACTGACGTTTAAAGTCATTCTGAATGTTGAATGACATGGAAAAATTTTAAGTGGCCATTCATTTATTGCATCTAAAGAGTATCTATGATGGCGAAACTCTTGTAAACTGTTTGTTGAGTAGTAGGATTCTCTTTGGTGGTCTTAGGAAGCGAGAAAGACATATTTCGTATTCGTGTATTTGTGAAACCAACCTCTTTCTTATTTAATATTTAGCGTGTTGCGGTTATTAACAAAGAAGGATTAGACCTCGCTTTGAATAATCTATGACCAAAAAAGTCTTCATGACATTGCCTCTTGTAAAAATAAAAGAGATAGCAACAACAAATGTTGCCAGCTCACCCTAAGGCACTGTTATACTAGAGAATCAAAAGTTATGTATTTATTATGTAAGAAAAATTATACAAAATTAAAAAGCAAAATTCGACCTATGTTTATATAACATTTATTACTCCTTATGACCCCAGAAATGCGTGGTTTAATTTTTTCCCTTTCCTCATGGGCACCCTGTATAACTATACCGTATACCGTATAAAATATAGTTAATTAATATGACAAACTTAATCTGTGGTATATTTCACTCTTCCAAAAGACCAGTCATGACATGGCTATACCGTAGATTAAATTTAATATAAGGAGATCATACCATTCCCCTCAAAAATGCGACCGAATAAGATCGCGTAAACACTACACCACACATAGATGGCGCTACAAAAAAATGTCTTGTAGCTTTCGATTATACTTGTAGATGGCGTTAAGTGTCACTTTTGACACAGATTTATGGCTCGAAAGTGACTCTTATCGCCTGGCAACAAGGCATTTTTTGTGGCGCCATCTTTGTGTGGTGTAGTGTATGCGCGTTCTTAGGCGGTCGTATTTTGATGTATGGGATGGCATGATCTTCTTATATTGAATTTATGGCTATACTTTAGTAAGTGTATTTAGTCCATTTAAGTAGAATCGGCCCCAAGTAAGTTACGATAAGCGCACGGACAGACATGCATTCGTATTGTTTTATAACTTATGTAAACGGAGTCGTCGAAATTGGACATCCCTTTTACTGCGGAACGTCTCGGCGACCCTTTTGGCGCCGATTTTATTGCTTTGCAGTACAGATAGCAAAATAGTAAATAATTTCCCGATATAGGACACCGTTTTACACAGCAAGTAACATCCCAAATATGTAGGCCCAACTGAGAAAGTACTAGAGATATAGGTAGGTAAGAAGAAAGGATATCGGACATGCCAGGCGATTTGTATTGAATACGCCGGTCGCATTTTCTTGAACCCACACACTATTGTAACCACTTTAACGCCGTGTCTTGCGTGGGCGACGGTCGCGCGACCGTCGCGCGTCCGTCGCCGTCGCGTCTCATACTTCCATATCGATAAGGTTTGATTTCGTATGCGTCGCATCGCCGTCGCGCGACCATCCCGCGACCGTCGCCCACGCAAGCCACGGCGTAACTATAAATGGTGTAGGTACTCATGGCCGCAGATTAGCCGAGGAGAAGCCGTGGCTTACGATAGAGCGAGCTCTCAGAAGGTACTCTTCACCCTTGATTAATAGATTGTTTTGATCGTGCCTTGCTAAAATAATAAAAAGTAGCTTAAACCACCAATAGTTATGTGTCAGTTGTCAGAACTGTCAAGTTAAAAGTTTTATATACATACCTAATAACAATAATAAAAATACGTGACGTTATCTGGTAAAATAATGATCGTATTCATCATCCTCCTGCGTTATCCCGGCGTTTGCCACGGCTCATGGGAGCCTGGGGTCCGCTTTGACAATGAATCCCAAGATTTGGCGTAGGCACTAAGGCCCGGAGGGTAACTAAGTCTTATTGGGATTAGTCCGGTTTCTTCACGATGTTTTCCTTCACCGAAAACTAACGATCGTATTTTTCGAAAAAAAAAAAAAAGGTACACAGTTTTTTGCAAACAAAGAAAAAAATACACAGTTTTTTGTAAATAAAAAAAACTATCAGTAAAATACCCAATTTTTCCCTGACCCTACTCTTCTAAGTTTTATGATAACCCTAAATAACCGACCCCAGGTTTTAGATCAGCGTCCTAGTCCTGGGCCACGTAAAGCCTGTAATTTATGTCGGCAATCCACTCGGTCTCTGATTGGCCTATTATACGGCCTGGCTGGCTGGCTCTTTACAAACCTGTGCCACCCTGTACAGTATACTCGTACCTGTAATATCAAATTGGCAGTCAATTATGCATTCAAAGCGATGGGCGATGATGGCGAAATGTTTATTAAATCTTCGGGAAAACAGCAAAAGAAATGACGTCCGTTCCGATATCGGATGTCGGATAATGTGAAAACCTCATCAATAATCATAGAATAGAATAGAATAGAATAGAATAAACATTTATTCGTGAACACAGGCAAATCAAAATACACATAATAACAACAAGACAGAAAGGAATGAAGTGCCACGAAATGGCCTCACCTCAGCGTGTTGCTGGTGACTTCCAGCGCTGATCTTCCGATGAGACCATCAAGTGAGAAAGATCGTAAAACATTTATAAAAACAACAGCCAGTTAACCTAGACATAGGTACAGAGTTGTCGGTGTCAAGTGTCAATGTCACTGTGGTGACATAGACCACTGATAGGTCACCATGATCAATGACTAGATACGGTAGAGTAGGTAAGTACGCTAAAAGGAATAATACCAGTGCTCGACAGTTTCCCAGTACGTGCCATGTTCAATCATAGTTGTCAACAAACGAAACAGGAGAGTGCCATCTTTTGGGCATTAGTGTGACGACTGTGACGAGCATCGGTACTGTTTATCTTAATTTAAGATAAAAAGATTAATAATTTAAGATTCTTAAATTAGAAATGATAAAAACCAAGGCATGATTAAAAACTCAATACATCAAATACTGTATTAAACGAATCCCCCTCCCTCCCCCCTCCCAAGGCACCGCCAAATGCAAATCCGCTAAACGGTTGTAAGACAAATATCTAACGCGATCGAAACTTCGCGCGAAACAATTTATCGAGCGATTTATCGAGCGCGGACAAAAACGACCAGCAACAACACAGAAATGAAGTGTTAATTGCTTGGAAACATTGAAAAATGATCAACATATGTTATATAAATAGTAATAAATAACGCCCGGGCAGTTTAAATAATAATAAGTGTATGAAGAACAAAAATTAAAAATCAACATGTTATTAATTTTGTGTTCGGCGGAGGTGTGAGATTAGCTCACAGCGGGAACCGTGGAGTCGAACTTTTGCATTTACAATACACAGACTGTGTGGTGACGGGTTAAGAACTTCATCACTCCCTTTCTTCCCATGGGTGTCGTAGAAGTCGACTGTGGGATATGAGTTCAATTACTTAAATTGTGGCACACCCGGGATGCTGGTAACCTGTCACTGCAATGTCACCATTTTGTTTTCTTTCAACACCTTATTTGCCAAGAGTGGCACTGAAACTAGAATAGTTTCATGTGCCCTGCCTACCCCTTTATGGGATACAGGCGTGATTGTACATGTCTGTATGTCAATTCGTGCATATGGAATTACAATTGAATAGTTACCATATTGTGCAATTTGCGCACGTTCATCGCCATTCGATAATTTGTTTTAAACTCGCGTCGACGTTACGGGCAGATTATCTCAACTCGTGATTTTAATGAAGCATTTATTAGGTTCCGTTTACACCGAAAATTAGGGCTTATTTTGCTAGAATTTGGATTTCTGTTAACTATTGAAACATTTCACGACAATGAAATATTCCACCATGAACAAACTGCGTAAGTACACCCTGCTATATGTTTGCTAATGACGATCATAATGAGTTTTGATATATACATTTATAATGTAATCTATATAGGGTCCATATGTCTTGGGATATTTTAGGCAGGCATGGAACACCACATTCTATGGCATGTCAATAAGACAAAGTTCAAAGGTCAAAGTTACAGAGGCTTCTCCTTCGTTGACCATAATATGGAAACTTGCAGTGCAGTGACTCCTGTCGTTTCTTCAGCTACCCAGTCCAATTTCTCTTAGCGTAACTATTGGACGCAGTCACATACACCCCGTCATGTTCAGACAGGGTCCTGTGGTCTAGTGGCTGGTGTAGTAACTATACACGACTCCGCTGTGCCCAGCCAGTCCATTTTCTCTTAGAATAACTATTGGCTGCCGTATGTATAGTCTGATATGTTATGTTAAGACAGGATCCTAGCACTAAACCCTGTAGTCCAGTGGGTCATCTCCACGGCTCCGCTTTGCCCAGTTCAATTTCTCTTAGCATAACTATTAGATACGGTGTTACGTCACATTTACGCCCATCTGCATCCTGGAAAGCCAGGGTCCTAGCACGAAGTCTGTAGTCCAGTGCACTGTCGTCTCCATGGCTCCGCTGTGCCCAGTCCCATTTCTCTTAGAATACCTAACTATTGGCTAAACTAGTACATGTATAGTCTGATATGTCATGTTAAGCAAGAAGTCTGTAGTCCACTGCAGTGTCGTCTCCACACCTCCGCTGTGCCCAGTCCAATTTCTCTTAGCGGTGAGTTACGGCGCGGCTGACTAACGGCCGCTTCATTATGCGCGCATTTGCATAACTATTGGATGCAGTGTGTTTAGCCTGTGACGTCACGAGCGCTGACGTCACATTCGCGCCCTTCATACGTGAAGTATCCACTATTCGTTCTTTACGTCTTGTTATCATCGGCTAGGCCTAAGGTTGCAAAAAAAAACGGTTTTTTTTCTGGCTTGAAAAAAAAAAACAAAAAAAAACCGTGAAAAAAAAAAGTTTTATTTCTGGAGTATGTTTTTTTTTGACACACATGCGTCGCGCGGCTGTCAGAAGGTGTTGATGTCATTTCAAACCAGTCTTCTCCGAGACCACGGGGACAACGCCGTCCCTGAAACGTTGGAGGTCAGTTTAATATGTAGTCATACGCGATTAAGTCTCGATTTTTAAAAATAATTATGTGTACCTAATTAATTGTGAAAGTTGAAATAAGTGTACCCTATCTTGGATAATAAAATTAGTCTTGTCTATTTCAGTGTACCAATCTGGCCTACTCATAGTGGCCCGACCTGCTTGCGAAGCCTATGGTCCTGGATTTAAATACCGGACCATTAGCCCATGGTCCTGGATTCAGATCCCAGTAAGCGCATTTATTTTAGAAGATTTTAAAACTGCAGTATTTGTTCAGCGACATTTAGACAAATATGATGATAAATGAAGCGCTGGTGGCCTAGTGGTAAGAGCGTGCGACTTTCAATCCGGAGGTCGCGGGTTCGAACCCGGCTCGGACCAATTAGTTTTTCTGAACTGCCAGTCGCTTTTCGGTGAAACCGGACTAATTCCAATAAGGCCTTATGGGTATAAGGGTATCGGGTTGGGAAGTCAAATGGCAGTCGCTTTCGTAAAAACTAGTGCCTACGCCAAATCTTGGGATTAGTTGTCATAGCGGACCCCAGGCTCCCATGAGCCGTGGCAAAAATGCCGGGATAACGCAAGGAGGATGATGATGATGTTTTAGATAAATGAAAACAATCTAAACAGAGTAGACCCATTCAGAGCTGCCTCAGGGTGCCTAAATAGCTGAATCCGTCATAGATTGACAGTGGCCGGGCCGGTCGCTCCGCCGCCGGGTACGTCGGTTATTTCCAGTTGATGAATCTGAGCCATTCATCCCGGGGACCCGCGGCCGTACAGTCAGCACAACTTGTGAAATTACGAAATTCGATAGTCTACCGTTTGAAAGATTTCGTAAAAAGTATTAGAATAGAAAGTGATATCTGATTATTGTTTTCTGTCACGATGCCTGCACATACCAAATGTTTCTTTTTAACCCAGTGGTTGACTGGTAGAGAATGCCTTAAGGCATTATGTCCACCATTTGTACTTATTTTTTTATGTGCAATAAAGAATAAATAAAATAAATAAATAAAATAAATTATTGTCAGCTATGGATTACGGAATAGGTACCTACAATACAAAACAATACTGTAAGATTAGCTTTAGTATTTGTATTGTGCGCCGCATCGCGGTGATTGTGATGATACCACCCTGACATATCACAATAAACATTTCATTTCATTTCATTTCATTTCATTTCATTTCATTCATTTCATACAAAATTCTTTATTGCTCACCAATATAACAAGATGACACCAACAATTAAGCACATAACTACTTCATTAGGTACATTATTTAATAACGTAAATATTTTGCACATTGCATTGCATTTGTTTATTGGCAGTTTCACCGACATTGGCTAGAGGTTAATATTTCACAAACACCTGCTGGGTTATTTTGAAGTATTTATTTCACAACGAAAACTTTTTAGCTACCGTGAGTTTTTTATCCGATCCGATATCGGATGTCGGAAGGATTTGTCTCCTGTAATGTATGGGATATCTCCGATAAATAATGTGAAAACACACAAATATGACACAAAATTATACAGAAGCCTCAAACGGTTACTTCTTAAAGCCAAAAATTGCATATTATACATATACAATTTGACATTATCGAGTAACATATTAAAAAGTCATGGTAGTCATTTGACACGTTTGCTGACTGTAGGTACGAATAGCAAACTTGGGTGGTTCAGTATAAGGTTTAGGAACATTCAAGTATAAGGATAAATATTGGGAGTATTCATGACACTGGTTCTAAACCTTGATTTATTGACAACTTGGGCAGTTTGATTGTAATTGTTAGTATGTCCGGATGTTCTTCTCCACAGTTCGCAATTCTTAACCGTGTCTCGTAATAACTGATGATAAAATGTTTTTGGTCGATTCACACTTTGGTTAGTAACAGAAGTAGACGCTATAATATACTACCATACTAATATTATAAATGGGAAAGTGTGTGTGTCTGTTCATTTGTCCGTCCTTCACGGCAAAACGGAGCGACGAATTGACGTGATTTCTTAAGTGGAGATAGTTGAAGGGATGGAGAATGACATAGGCTACTTTTTGTCTTTTCCTAAGTGCGTTTTCACATTATCCGATCCGATATCGGATGTCGGAAGGATTTCAATACAAAAAATCCAAGATGGCGCCCGTAATGTATGGGATATCGGTCCGACATCCGATATCGGATCGGATAATGTGAAAACGCACTTACGCGAGCGAAGCCGCAGGCAAAAGATAGTATTATATAAAGCGTCTACTCCGTGGGTTAATTATGCTAATTACTGAGTTTAAAGTATATCGCTATCCTTTTTTGTTCTTTTGTTTTTTTTTGCAATATGTAGATGAGTTTACACTTCACACTTTTTTACCCTTTATTCCCCAGTTACCAGTTAGTTCATGTGAAATCCCGAACCTTTGGTTTATGGCCCCATCTATTATATGGTCTACACAAGTGTCTATAAATGACTATACATTTTTCGTATTTTCAAACATAGAAATAAAAATCTTTTAACCCGTTTCACTAGTATTAAAGCTTGAAAGTAGAAATACAATTCAAATAAACTTATATTAATAAATGTGTTGGTACTTTGAGGTCCAGTAAGCTTAGAAACAGGATAAAAAAAAGTCGTAGCACTTTTTAGAATCACAATAATACAGTAATAAAAAATATAAGTCTTGAAAATCTTACTTGAGAGAATTCATCGCTTTGATTTAAATGTCGCTCGTTAGAAAAAAAAAAACACAAACATAGGTCTAAAATTTAAAATTGCCGCGCTGGAAAACTTAACCTCTGAGCAAAATATTGGCTTTGAATTAAAAATCAATCCTATTTTTTACCATTTTTTTGCCAAAACGTTGATGAGTTCTCAGCGCTCACACATTTGTTACCCTTCACCCGGTTCTCATGCGCCGAGCTGGTTTAGGGCCACAATTATATGGTCAAAAGACTTTATAGCGGCGGTCGATAGGAGTTTGTTACGCCATAAATGTTGATTGTTTACTTCGATTACTCTGTGAGGAATTCAGAAATAAAATGAGGCAGGGAAGTGAGAATTGGCCACTTTCAATGTGGGTTCCGCATCATCTTTTTAGTGGTTGATTTAGATGATAATATTTGGCGGCGAGGCAAATTGAATGAGCCTTTAAACCTCTGAAGAAAATTGATAGCATGCGTTTTTTTTCTGGTAACGGGCGAGAAATCAAAAGTGTATTTTTATAAGATCCTTTATTATAAAACAAATATAACACAGTTATTGGAATAGATTTGGTACGAACGAGCCATCATCGAAAGCCGTTGTATAACTAAATACATCAAATATTGTATTGCTTGGTTCAAAAGCTAGGACAATAATTAGAGTACGAAGATACAACAAAGTCTCACATCAAAACATTTCGACAAAATGTGTGACAAATGCATTGCATCAAGTAGACCGTATCAAATGTATTAAACTCATAAATACCTGTGATAGCGAGTACTTATATTTTTGTTGCAAAAATCTACCTACCTATTTTAAGCTAACTTACATAAATATATCGTTGAGGTATCCTTAGTATCGTTGACTGTAAGGTACAGCAGGGCAAAGCTCGACTGGGGAACAAATTTAACTGGTCCATTTTTTACATGTTTTACAATGCTTGCATTATTAAGTAGAGTGTCCACCGGTTGTATATGGTAGGCGTGTTCAGTGGATACATGTAGAACTCAACATCATAATGTAATAATGGAGAAATGGATTAGTTACCATTGCCCTCCAGTCGAGATTTGCCCCGCTGTACCCACAAGCAACTAAAGTCCAATAAAAAAAACAAATACAATTAGGTAATTTACTTTATATGTAGTTCCTATGGTTAATATGTTACCTCATATCTCCATCATCAGATCAATTCCACGCTCACTCCATGTCATCATAATATTACATAGATTAGACACGTACAAACATACATAGGTACATATGTAGTTACAGTCTGACCAAAAAGAGCAGAAATTAAAAAGTGGCAACATTGTAGCGTCGTCCCTTTCAAGTCAATATGTGTGAGAAAACAGGACGACACTGCGATGTTCTCATTTAGGAATTTCTACTTTTTTGGTCGGACTGTAGTTACATCCTAGCAAGTAAAAAACTTATAAGACCATACTTATGCTGTTTCCGTGGTACACTTGGAATTGACACTTTACTCTAACTGACTGTGACTAGAGGTTGTACAACTACCTTCGGAACCCTAAACACTATCAGAACGTTAAATGTAAATAGCGGGCCCTTAACATGTGTAAAATTCGGTTTTGT
Organism: Leguminivora glycinivorella; assembly: GCF_023078275.1. Taxonomy (NCBI): domain Eukaryota; kingdom Metazoa; phylum Arthropoda; class Insecta; order Lepidoptera; family Tortricidae; genus Leguminivora; species Leguminivora glycinivorella. The sequence continues at coordinate 55,183,329 of NC_062998.1, forward strand.
TCATCGTTTACGACGTTAGATTGAGAGGAATCTCGGGCCAATAACCCTTATATATCAGGGGGCTACAGATCTACTGTTCGGGGGGATAGGTACTTATTATTCTTTTTTTTCTCAGCCTGTTTGAGTGTCCCACTGCTGAGCAAAAGCCTTTCCGCTGGCTCTCAATGACTCCCGATTCTCCGTTTCCCCCGGCCAGTACCTACTTATTTCTCAATCAAATCAAATGGCCGTGTGGTGACATAAATACAACCAGTTTTCATGTTCGTTCAACAAGTTTTTTGGTTAAAATAGCGCCTACGTGCTCTTTGGTTCAAACAACAAGCTACTTGTCATTTGAATCGGCAATATATTTGAATCAACAAGTCGATTTTATAAAAACAACCTGACACATATTGTTTTAAACATACGTTTGGCTGATTCAAACGGATAAACCGCAACAAGTCGAACTTGTTAAATTCACAATGCAAATTTCTCTCAGTGGCAAGTGAAACATTTCACCGCTCATGGATTTCATAGAAGTCGACTGTGAGATGTGGGTTAAATAGGCTACTTGACCTTTTTTTAAAGTTTGTCTTATATTAATTACTAGCTTTTACCCGCGGCTTCGCTCTCGTCAGAAAGAGACAAAAAGTAGCCTATGACACTCTCCATCCCTTCAACTATCTCCGCTTAAAAAATTCCTCGCTCCGTTTTGCAGTGAAAGGCGGACAAACAAACAGACACACACACACACAGTTTCCAATGTATAATATCAGTATGGATTAACTGAAATAGATACCATACACTAAAAAAAAAGCGATCAAGCTGGTCAAAACGGTCCGACACAGATAAAAATAATAATAATCTGTGTTGAAATAGTACATTACATCAGAGGCCGGGAAAATGAGGATTTCCGGCCAAGTGGGTATATACGGCCGAGCGAGCGTGCGAGCGAGGCCGGATAGGGATACGAGCGAGGCCGGGAATCCGTTTTCACGCCGCCGAGGCATGTATAGTGCTTTTCTCAAACATACAATGAAATAAAAAAAAATGTTCTAAAGGACAATATTTTATAAAAAAAAGTTACTTTGCGGGCCTAGGCCTAAAAAATAATATGAAATCCCTTTACACTTACAGTCCTCTCGAGTTGTTGCGCCCAAAAAGCGATACTTCCCAGCCCATTTTAAGGAACGTAAAGAAAATATTTCATTGCATGTTTGAGAAAAAATATTTTCAAAAACGGAGGAAATAGTCGAGAGCTCTTCTATATCGCCATCGCGTTAAAAACTTGAACTAAGTAAAAAAAAGTTTTCGTTATTTCAAGTGAACGCTAATTGTAATTACTTCTATCCAATTAAAGTGTTGGCAGAACTCAATAAACGTCTTAATAAATTATCTGCAGCTACGAGTGAGCTGTTAGTAATGTCTTTACTGTCTTCTTAGGCAGTACAGTGCAATGATCTCCACGTTAGTGCGTTTTCACATTATCCGATCCGATATCGGATGTCGGACCGATATCTCATACATATTACAGGCGCCATCTTGGATTTTTTCCATTGAAATCCTTCCGACATCCGATATCGGACCGGACAATGTGAAAACGGACTTAGGCTTGGCCACGTGTACGATTTTTATTATACAATTTATAAATGTAAGTAGAGCCTGACCAGTGACCACAAATATATGTCTTAGTCTTTGACGACCGGTCTGGCTCAGTCGGTAGTGACCCTGCCTGCTACTGCTGCTGCTGCTGCTGCTGCTGCCTGGGTTCGAATCCCGGTAAGGGCATTTATTTGTGTGATGAGCACAGATATTTGTTCCTGAGTCATGGATGTTTTCTACGTATATAAGTATGTATTTATCTATTTAAGTATGTCTATCGCCTCTTAGCACCCATAGTACAAGCTTTGCTTAGTTTGGGGCTAAGTTGATCTGTGTAAGGTGTCCCCAATATTTATTTATTTATATTGTCAAGAGGGCGCTGTTGTTCTGATGTATGCGGTGAGTTCAGTATAGTACCTACAGAAATACACAAATGCCGCGTAGTCATATATTTCTGGCCAGACTTTAAGTAGGTATGTATGTATAGTATAGTAATTTCTCAATACAATGAAACTAAAACTTTAAAAGGTCATGGTAATGGAAGGACACGTAACTTTAATATATTGATTGTACTTAAATATTAAGGTAAGGCGGGATAAAACTAACATGGCACCTGACACCTGACATTACTATGAGAAATCCCTAAAAGTGTTAATCGGGCCCGCTTTAGTTCCTTTTAGTCCTAGCCATCCTTGTTTACCTATCATACTTTACGTAATAAAGCGGAAGCGCTGGTGGCCTAGCGGTAAGAGCGTTCGTGGGTTCAAACCCGGCTCGTACCAATGAGTTTTTCTGAACTTATGTGCGAAATGTCATTTGATATTTGCCAGTCGCTTTTCGGTGAAAAAAAACATCGTGAGGAAACCGGACTAATTCCAATAAGGCCTAGTTACCCTTCGGGTTGGAAGGTCAGATGGCAGTCGCTTTCGTAAAAACTATCTATGCCAAATCTTGGTATTAATTGTCAAAGCGGATCCCAGGCTCCCATGAGCCGTGACACATGCCGGGATAACGCAAGGAGGATGATGATGACTTTAATAAAGTGCAATTGAAACCATTCTAACTCGTCATCCAGACACGTTAAAAAGTAATTGAAAACAATATATGATATTAACAGGCTCGACCGGTGTATTTGCGCCCAACCTGCATATTTGCTCGGACCCGCCAGTTCGGTTTATTGCGACGAGATTAGGGACTCGCCAGACAGTGTAATTAACGATATTAACGGCAGCCTGTCACACCGAATGCGAATATTAAGGCGCTCACTTGACTGGCAATTAGTTCTAACGAAAATTTAACGGCCTATCCGATGCACTAACGCTTACAATAATATCGTTATCGTAGATATCTCTATCGCTGTTCCATATTGGCGCGACAGAGTCAGAAATGCGTTTTGTCAACATCTGTAATTTCAGCTAGGTTCTTCGGTTCGCCGGTTCTTCAGCGTGGTTATTTTTTACGTCTGGCAGGCCGTTGCCGGTCGGTAAATTGATAGTCAGTGGGTGCCGTCAAAGCGTCAGCGCTTGTCCAAAACACTGTCTGTCCAGCGATCAATTTTATCACTTATCCACGTATATGACATTGTCACTCTCACACTGACATACTTGCCAAAGCGTGACGGACGCTTTATCCAAATAGATAAGTGATAAAATTGAAACCATGATAAGATACGCCGGCTGAGGCTGATAGCTCCCGATGACTTTGAATTGATGTTACCTTTACTGGCATATGCATAACCAGTTTTTAGAAAGAAAAACTATTCGTTGCAATAAGGCAATCTTTAGACAATTCTTGCTTGGATTCAATCGTGAAAGATTGGTCTTCATATGTCATTAAAGAAAATTTTAGATGGTATTTTATTTGTTCATTTTATAGGCGAGTACTGACTATAGCCATACCAAGCTGACAGCAATTTTGTAGAAGTGTGACAGGCATAAACAAAAAGTGCGACTCCATATGCAAGTCGGTGTAACAAGGTCCCGTTTTGCAGAGATCCCGTTAAACAATAAAATGATGATTTACTAGACGGGCTCTCATAAACTGTGATTGTTTCATCAAATCATCATACACCCTCCGTGGCCTTCATACATGAGACTGGTGCTTGTTTTTTTTGTTATTAGGTATAAATGGGCTTACTTTTGACCACAGACTAGCCAAAGGCAAAGATGCGTGGCCTACGATGGAGCGAGCTCGCACAGAAGATGCCAGGGCGTAGCCGAATGGCACAAACGCTCACGAAACGAAACGCTCGTAGATATCTATCTCTATCGCTCTTGCGTATTGGCGCGGCAGAGCCAGACTACCTTTCGCGGCGTTTCGTTTGGGTTTCGCGTCGCAGAAATGCCATTCGGCTACGGCACCTGTTCACTCTTTATTTGAAGGTTGCCGGGCTAGTTTAACTAATCTTATCTTGAGGAACAGAAGGTTGGGTTTTTCTAGCTGATGGTGGGTTTTTCTTTATTTATAAATTCCTTAAAATGAACACTAAACAGACTGGCTATACATGTTAATTGCATAGGAGGGTAGTATAGTATTGGATTAGATATTCGTGTCGGTATTCGGTGTCAATTTTGTTCTTCAGATTAATTGCCCCTCTCCTTCCCTCGATAAAAGGCCTCAAGATTATTTTTAACCCCCGACGCAAAAACGACGGGACGTTGTGTTGTGTGGTGACGTTAAACTTACCGTTTTGTGTCTGTGTGTATGTCTGTCTGTCTGTGTGTGTGTCTGTCTGTGGCATCGTAGCTCCCGAGCGGATGATTATTAGATTTAGTTTTTTTTGTCTGAAAGCTGAGTTAATCGGGAGTGTTCTTAGCCATGTTTCATGAAAATCTGTCTACTCTACTATGTCGCGGCCGGGGATTTTTTCAAAATTTTAATTTTGTGGTTAGGTTAGAATAAAATGGTGAAGTTTATCTATGAGTTATGTATCATCGGTTGGTTGAATATGTCTGATATGTATACCTAGATATTTTTCTGGCAAGAACGTCAAGTTATTAGTGCTTGACAAAATAAAAACATCGACAATCCTTTTATCGATAAATAGCCTTACATAAGGTTATTAATTACCCCTAATAATAATCTCTAAAATCTTAAATAATCGTTCCAAGCGGTCTTGCAAAAGTTGCATATTACAACTCTTGGCACTCCGGCCTCAAAGGGTATTTTCCATTTTTATCGATTAAAGTACAATTTTACAGGCTATATTATTTTGCAATTAAAATTAAAGTCAATAAACTGAGCCACCTTTCACCGTGTTCTGTTTTTATCCCGTACCCGGTTAAAAAGTCAGATTTCACAAAATTAACGAACGTTGACGAATGTCGTTCGCAACAGGAGAACTCCCGCTCGCCCGGGTCGAAAAGCCATAACTCCCTTCACACGTCGACTGTAAAGGACATTTTGGAGCTAAAAATGCGCGCCGTCGGTACGTTTGAGATTCTGAATTCTTGGCGATTTTTATGGTTACTAAGTTTCAAGTGCGCTTGAGGAGAGGGATGCCGCGAGAAATTGGTGTTCACATCACATACAAATGTAGCTCTGCACTGGTTTCCTCTCTCAGTATGCTTATCCATACTAATATTATAAATGGGAAAGTGTGTGTTTCTATCTGTTTGTCCGTCTTTCACTTCGAACTTAACGCGAGCGAAGCCGCGGGCAAACGCTATGTTGAACATATTTTGACACATTTTAATATACATTTGCTACTGAAGTGGATGTACTATTACGTCGTGGCTTGTGTGGGCGACGGTCGCGCGATGGTCGCGCGACGGCGATGCGACGCATACGAAATCAAACCTTATCGATATGGAAGTAGACGATGCGATGAGACGCGACGGCGACCGTCGCCCACGCAAGACACGGCGTTAGTGTTCGAATGCTAAAGCCCGACAGAGGCGACAGACGACATTCTTTTGTCATATTTATTGAAAACTAGCTTTTGCCTGCGGCTTCGCTCGCGTTAGAAACAGACAAAAAGTAGCCTATGTCACTCTTCATTCCTTCAACTATCTCCACTTAAAATATCACGACAATTCGTCGCTCCGTTTTGCCGTGAAAGGCGGGCAAACAAACAGACACACACACTTTCTCATTAATAATATTAGTATGGATGGCTTAATATTGGAAGTAGCTATCTATAGACGGCCAATGAAATCTTGGCAGTAAAAAAACATATGGGAATTAAACCTTAGCCCCCTATGAATGCCGGACGACTTGTGGGCCAAGATACTTGGACTCCTTTTTGAAAGATTGGCCAGACATTGCTACAAACAGGGACGCGTGGAAAAAGAGGGGGGAGGCCTTTGCCCAGCATTGGGCCCAAAAGCCCAAAAGGTACAATAAGGTATTGTTTGCCAAGACTTTTGTATTTATTACGTTTCACGTTGTTACTCTTAATTTTTTTTTTATTAGCCCCTTTTGTGTCCCACTGCTGGGCAAAGGCCTCCCCTCGCTTTCTCCACTCGACCCTGTTGTCGGCATTAACATTACTTATTTTACAAAATGTAGGAAATATGGGGACTACTTTTGTATAGAGAAGCGGTTGTCCCCTTCCTCTCAGAAGTCTTAGTTAGTTTTGGACTTGTTTTACGTAGTTTAGGTTAGTTTTTATGGACGGTGACGGAGTTAAATAGCGTTTTGTAATTCTAAACCTCATCATTTTGGGAAAAAAATGTTAACACTATTTTTAGTTTGCCAAATGCATTTCTAGACATAATCCATACTAATATTATAAACGGGAAAGTGTGTGTGTCTGTTTGTTTGTCCGTCTTTCACGGCAAAACGGAGCGACGAATTGACGTGATTTTTTAAGTGGAGATAGTTGAAGGGATGGAGAGTGACATAGGCTACTTTTTGTCTCTTTCTAACGCGAGCAAAGGCTAGCATATAATAATAAATATATGTTTTAATATTTAAAATTAGGGTAAAGAAAATTACAAATATTAGATGCACATTTAATAGTATTCTATTTTTAACCCCCGACGCAAAAACGACGGGGTGTTGTCTGTCTGTCTGTCTGTGTGTGTGTCTGTCTGTGGCATCGTAGCTCTCGAACGGATGAACCGATTTTGATTTAGTTTTCTTTGTCTGAAAGCTGAGTTAGTCGGGAGTGTTCTTAGCCATGTTTCATGAAAATCGGTCCACTATGTCACGGTCGGGGGTTTTTTCAAAATTTTAATTTTGTGGTTATTTATACTGGCATCATGTGGCACAAATATTAACATTAGCTTCTGTTGTTATTAAACCAAAAGCATTTTTACTATTTTGTAGGAAGTGGAGATTAAATTCCGATGCCTTAGTGCGTTTTCACAATTTCTGATCCGATATTGGATGTCGGACGGATATCCCATACATTACAGGTGTCTTTTTGGATTTGGTGTCCATTGAAATCCTTCCGAGATCCGATATCGAATCGGATGATGTGAAAACGGACTTAATATCCTTAACAATTAAATTAGTTATATTAATATCATTATCTGTTCTTATATTTAAGTTTGGCTTTATCAAATTAATATTCCTGATATCAAAATGTTACATAAGGTGCATTGGGGCAATTTCGAGAGTAGTCTAATTTCGAAAGTCACATAAAATCATCATTAGGTATCTCCATCATGTCAAGATTCCCCTTTTGAAATTACCCGAGCATTTCTGTCATTCAAAATTACCCTAATGCACAGTACTACGTAATTTTTAACTCTTTCATTTACGATCTTCGGATTGCACTGGAGTCTGGAGTCTGGACACAGAATCATATAAACAACATGCGAATTGAACTTCCGCTTCGTAGCAACAATATGTAGCAATAGCAACAATATGACAACGTGTTCGTAGCAACAATTAAAGTGAAAAACATGATCAAGATATAAATAACCTAACCACAAAATTAAAATTTTGAAAAAACCCCCTACCGCGACATAGTAGACAGATTTTCATGAAACATGGCTAAGAACACTCCCGACTAACTCGGCTTTCAGACAAAAAAAAAAATCTAAATTGGTTCATCCGCTCGGGAGCTACGATGCCACAGACACACACAGACAGACAGACAGACACGTCAAACTTATAACACCCCGTCGTTTATGCGTCGGGGGTTAAAAATACGCTATAATAGCATAAACAGCGTGTACTCTAATCCGCACTGTCATAAACAGCGTGTACTCTAATCCGCACTGTCATAAACAGCGTGTACTCTAATCCGCACTGTCATAAACAGCGTGTACTCTAATCCGCACTGTCATAAACAGCGTGTACTCTAATCCGCACTGTCATAAACAGCGTGTACTCTAATCCGCACTGTCATAAACAGCGTGTACTCTAATCCGCACTGTCATAAACAGCGTGTACTCTAATCCGCACTGTCATAACCAAAACAAATGTCTCCTTAACCACACTCCAGTGTCAACAAGAAAAAACCGCTGTCAACCAGCCAGCCATCATTCATAGTACAAAAAAAAGAACAAGCCGGAGATGCGTTTTTGTCGCAACGGCGCCACCTCGGGTCGAGTTACAAAGGGCCCGAGCTCGTGTTTTTTGGCGGTGATATATCGGCTGTACGCAATGGATGTCCTCTATGAAGGACGTGGGGTATCAAGATTTGATATTAAGTACTAGTTAAATACATTTCATACGGCAGTAGGTACAAAAGAAGGCGATTTTGTCGTGATAATATCGCTCGATATTTTATACGCATGAAATTTAGCTTATTTACTTGTAGGAAACAATAACTATTTTATTTTTAATAAGAAACAAATTCGGCCAAAAAGACAGGCCTCAGCATTTTCCATTAAGAAGCAATATTTATTTCAATCAGGTGGACTATAAATAGGTACGTTTTAAAATGTTACTATTGACTTTAAAGTTACAAAACATAAATTTAAGCTAAACCAGGGTAATAAAAACCAAAATCTGCATAAAACCAAACATGACCCACAACTTCCCTTTACCATTCATCAAAAAAAAAACACACCTAATGAATTGCGACCAAACATCCTAAATCACCAACCAAATCTACATATGGCTTGAATTTTTAACGTAGTATGGTATAATTTTGAATGCATTTCAGTTGCCCAAATGCATTTTTAAATTGGTACGAGTAGAGACTAAATCTTCGGTTACCGTTTAGGTTACTAATGTTCTTTTTTTTAGCGTGTATGATAATAAATTATGACGTATGACACCCCCGCGAGTGTGATGTTGTGTGGGTTCCTAAGAGACGCGTTCGAGTTCGTACACCGTGCACCGTGGTAACGCACGCGTGAGGAATGTCATGAAAGCGGAGGAAGCGAGAGAGGTCTGTCGGGATCGTGGTATGTGGAAATCCGTGGTATCTGCTACTACACAGGTAAACAGGCGTTACTATATGATATGCCCGGGTAAGATCGGACTATTCGAATCGAACCAGAAAAAAACATGTTTTTATAACTAATTAACCGCGCCTTAGAATAGTCTAGGAGTCTCTACACTTAAAAGATGAATTAAGTACAAATAATTTTCATTATATTATAGGTACTTAATAGACTCCTAGCCTAAAAAGTTACTTAGGCTAAGATTGGGGCGAAAGCTAATTTAACTCTATAAAGCAAAGAAAATACTCGTACCTAAGTGTTACATGTGCACCTTACTATTATTTGGAGCCTGTCGTGTCCCACGGCTGGGCAAATGCCTCCCCCCAATCTTTCCACTTATTTTTTTTTTTTTTTTATTATTTATTTATTATACTCAGAATTACAAAACATAACTTAAATACAATGCTCCACAAAACTACAATTAGTTTGACTGTGGAGTCGTTTCAGTCTCTTTTATACAGTTTTCTTATTAAATATAATTAAATATACAAATTAATATATATAACTTCTAAACATGTATCTATACTCAGTTTGAAGTAGGCAGGATCTCAGGACTTATCTCTATTCAAAGCTGTGTCTGGGCATTCCTTGAAAAAGGAGACCAGTTCGTTCCGCCATCGCTGACGGGGTCTGCCAGATCCCCGATTTGAGTTTTCGGACTCCCACTTAGGTATAATCTTAAGTTGAAAAAAAAATATGAAAAAGTTGAATTAAAAAAAACTTACATTCTCCCACTTTATTAAACGTTGATGAGTATACCTAGATATTTTTCTAGCACGAACGAAGTGACACGACATAGTGACTTCCATCCGATATTTAGTTCATCGATAACTTACTTATACACTAAAATTATAAAAGTGTGTTTGATCTTTATCTTCGACGACTGGTCTGGCGCAGTCGGTAGTGACCTTGCCTGCTCAGCTGCGGTCCTGGGTTCGAATCCCGGTAAGGGCATTTATTTGTGTGATGAGCACAGGTATCCTGAGTCATGGATGTTTTCTATGTACATATATAAGTATGTATAAATTTATTTAAGTTATGTATGTCGTCGCTTAGCACCCATAGTATAAGCTTTGCTTAGTTTGGGGCTTAGTTGATCTGTGTAAGGTGTCCCCAATATTTATTTTTTTATATATAAATAAAATAGAATTATACATTTAATTAGAAAGTATTTGTTTTAATCTGTATTATTTAAAATTTCCTAATTTAGTTCTGGAAAGGTTGAATATTAAAAAACCTAAAGAAGCAGACATTTGGGACTATCGGTTCATTTTATGGGCTGTCAAATTTGTCAATGGTATTTATTTATTTATACATATTAGGTACGTTATTTTTTGTATTAACGTATAGAATTTTACGATACGAGCACTTATTTTATTAATTTATCTCCTTCAATTAAGGTTTTTAATTTGGCTACATCGATCTTCACCGGTCGACCAGACTTAGGTTGATCTGATAATGAAAAGTCGCCACTACGAAACCGCTGGAACCATCGTTTCGCCGTGGCCTCAGACACAACTTCAGGAGCAACACGCTGACATATATTACGCACTGCTTCGGCGGCTGAATGGCCAGACTGAAATTCATATAGTAAGCAATGCCTTACATGCACTTTTAATTCGTCCATTTTCTTCCTTATATTAGCTCGGCGACAGCTAGTGAATGACTGACGAGAAACTGTGCGACTCGCCCTTTATATACTTTCGACCATAGAAGATTCTAGAACTCTCTCAAAAATTTTATGTGGAATTCAATCGATCGCTCATTACTTTCTTACCAACCCAATAATATTTGTCCTAAGAAGATAGGTTGACGACGACTGCTTCTTTGTTTACCAAACTTCTAATTCTAAAAAAACGAGGTATAGGGGTACTTATTAACCTTACGTAAGGCTGTTTTGTCGATAAAAGGATTGTCGATGTTCTTATTTTGTCAAGCACTTACAACTTGACGTTCGTGCCAGAAAAATATCTATGTATATTCATAACGTATGACTGACACGACTGAGTAGTTACAACGTAGTGCGAGGGATATTATATTCATGTAATATCCCTCATATTCAATTGAATGGTATTTCTATTGGCAGCGATTGCACACTATCTTACCCTCCATCCTGTCTTACCGGGCATACCTTGTATGTAATTTGTATGGAGCACCGCTAACAGGTGAACAAAAAGGTGTTGTGTAAAGTAAAGCTGTGTTTTATTGAGCACCGCGGGGCTCCTCTAAACGGCCTCCATCAACCTTATATTATACTTATCGATCATATTTATTTTATTGATTCTGGTTATCATTTGTTTTATTAACACATGTGAATAGATAATGGTTTACTTTTCTGACGAGTCGTCTATGCGATACCATTTTTGAGTACATTATGCTGGGTGTGCTGGGTTTTCTCTCTCTGGAGGTAAGACGTAATCATGCACTTCTCACTACTGCCTGTAGCGTCCTGCGTGGGGAGTCGGACTGCCCCGAACTGGTGGAGCAAATGGTGCGTCCCCTCAAAGACCAGAATTGATTTCAGACCTCGGGACCGTTGCCTACTGGCAGTCCCGGCTTCACGTACGGTAGCGCGCAGGAATTCCCCTCTGGTGCGTTCCTTGGTCCTCCTGAATGCGCTCCTCGCATCAGCCCCTCAGTGCGACTTATTTGCAAGCAGACAGGTTGTTGTGCGTGATGAGTGTCTAAGATTCTGTGAGAGGATGGATGCAAGGCCTACTACAGTTAAAATGTAAGATAAATTGTGTTTCAGATATCTTTTGTTGTTATTTACTGTTACTGTGTTGTATGTTTTATTCTATGTAGTTAGCAGTGATTTAGTTTTGACTGTTATGCTGTTAACATGTTTTGTAAATAAATAAATAAATAAAATAAATAAATTATGTACTCCATAGCCGTCACAGAACAACCTAATCACAAAATTAAAATTTTGAAAAACCCCCGATATTAGATGTCTCGTGTACTTGATGTCGACTACTCGGAATCACTCGGAGACACTCGGTGAGGCCTGGCAGAACCTTTCCCGACACTTTAAGACGATACACGAGGGGTCAATTCTCCATACAAACGCTCTCAACTATTTCCTCCCTGGTTTTTGACGATAGAGCAATGATTTTTTCAACACAGATTATTATAATTTTTATCTGTGTCGGACCGTTTTGATTTTTTTGATATTCTTATTTTTGAAGACGCTAGAGCCCATCAAATATTTCCAAAAATGGCTTTATTTGTTATGGCGCAAAAAAGGTGTGGCATTCAAAATTGGTAACAATTAACAAAAGCTAACCGGTCCGACACAGATTATTTCATTTTATCAGATTCTCAAATTTCGTTACGATTGATTAGATAAGTTTTCAAAGAGGAAACAGTCGAGAGGGGAACCTCGATTTTAAAGATTTTTTCGCAATATCTTTTAACTGAGTTGCCCTGTAGCGACAATTTTTTTTCGATAAATCTACCTATTAACACTAGTATAAATATTTAACTAAAATTCCCAAATTGGAAGGAGGCTCCTTTCCATTTTAGCATTTTCGGTAATGAGTAGGTAGATGAGATATGATTTGAATCTTTTTACACCTGACGTAATAACGACGGTGTGTTATAAGTTTGACGTGTGTGTGTCTGTCTGCGGCATCGTAGCTTTTAAACGGATGAACCGTTTTTTGATTTAGGTTTTGGTTTTATACGCTGAATTAGTCGGGAGTCTCGGGAGTGTTCTTAGCTATGTTTCATGAAAATCGGTACACTATGTCGAGGTTTTTTTTTAATTTAATTTTTTACGCCATATTATTTTAAAATTTTATTTTTTACTTTTATATGAATAATGCAGGTGTACGTACTTATCTTACGCTTCAGTTGTCAACCCGTTTGCCTCCGTCAACCCTCCGCCGCCCAAACGATCCAGCGATTACGCCACACCTGTGCCCTGTCAATCGACTAGTAATTGCGACATATGCCGGCGTCCGAAGGGTTGGTAAAATACACTCGATGCTGTTTGAATTGGTAACCCTAACCCCTCGGCTGCAGAGGTAGTTAATGTGATAATTTTGACAGGTCAATGGTTTGACAGGTACCTGCTTTGAGGGGCCTGTGCCCAAGATGGCACGATTTTATGTTGACATGTCAGTTTGTTTGTAGATACAAGTTTACTTTTTTTTATTGTTAACAGTTATTTCGCTTGCCAACTATACACGGTGTTTCCGGTATCACTCAAAACCTCAGACACCCCAACTCATTTTTATTTTTTTAAACTCATCTAGAGTATTCATCTTTTAATCTGATCGTTACTTTTTTTTTAATTGAATTTTTAATTTTCTGTACAGCTCTACTTGACTTTTAGCTCTACACTCAATAAAATAATTGCTAACTACCATCATAAACCATAACACTTTTTATTTGTGTACGTTACTGCAACGACATAAGGTTTATCAATAGACAGCTAAGATGTCACTGTAAAACACTTTAAAGCTTTGTCACAGTAAACTTCAAATTGGACAGGTAATCGCAGTAAGCAAATAAACTCAATATTCAAAATGACAAGGTTGTAATTAGGTACGAGTTCAATTTGTTATGACTTATGATAAACATTAAGATTAAACTGACAAACAACGTCAAACTAGTAGCGGAAAAAATAATCTTCCAAGTAACCGGCCAGTATTAATACCCCTAAATACTGAAAAAAGGTAAACAACCTCTAGCAATGCGATATACACAACAGGGACCGGACAACCCCTTCCGCGCTACAAGCCTTTCATTGGGAATCCCTAACGTAAGGACGACCCAATCGAGAGACTCTCCCTTTCGAACTGCAAGCCCATTCATTTGACTAGCCCTTACAAAAAACTCAGCAAAACAATAAAGCTAGCCCTGTGCATTGGCTTACCGCTATCCGATACGGCTTGCAATCCTTTAATAAGGGTTACCCTTATTTTAAGCGCTATTTATAAGGCTTTCCCTTTTGTTAAAGCGTTGTCGAGCCTTGCGTGAAAGAGACAGGATTATGAATCTAAGCTATTGTAAGAACAGGAAGGAAAATGCGCTGTTGCCACTCCGCACTATGCGCCCCATTTTTAATTTTGCAACGAAACATGTTTTCGTTGGATAAAAGTAGAACACGGCTAGAAATTATTTTTAATGAACTGGGAGACAAGGGTCTGATGACTGGTAAATGATCGTCGTCGCCCATAGATCAGTATGTTTGTTCGTACGTATGAATGTATGTAGGTATGTATGAATGTATGTAGGTATGTATGTATGTATGTATGTAGGTATGTATGAATATAATTATGTAAATATGTATGTATGCATTTAAATATAGAGTGTTGGCCGAAAATCAATACAATTAACCATTAACATTAAATATTGAAAACGTTAATTGCCAACATAAAAACAAGCCGTTTTCGTCATTCAACTCGCCTTGATGAGTTAATTGGGTGAGCAGTTCCTAAGATAGAGCTGATGCTGAACCCTGGCCTTTCCCAGGGGAACGCGGGTTTGGTTTAACATAGGCAAGTGCTGTTTTCGTCATCGGACTTGTTTTGATGAGTACTTGAAAGAGCAGTAACCAAGGTAGAGCTGATGCTGAACCCTGGCTATTCCTAGGGGAACTCGGGGTTAGTGCAACATAGGCAAACGCTGTTTTCGTCATCGGACTTGTATTGATGAGTACTTGAGTGAGCAGTAACCAAGGTAGAGCTGACGCTGAACCCTGGCTTTTCCCAGGGGAACGCGGGTTTGGAGTAACATAGGCAAGCGCTGTTTTCGTCATCGGACTTGTCTTGATGAGTACTTGTGTGAGCAGTAACCAAGGTAGAGCTGATGCTGAACCCTGTCTATTCCTAGGGGAACGCGGGTTTGGAGTAACATAGGCAAGCGCTGTTTTCGTCATCGGACTTATATTGATGAGTACTTGAGTGAGCAGTAACCAAGGTAGAGCTGACGCTGAACCCTGGCTATACCTAGGGGAACTCGGGTTTCGTGCAACATACGCAAACGCTGTTTTCGTCATCGGACTTGTCTTGATGAGTACTTAAGTGAGCAGTAACCAAGGTAGAGCTGATGCTGAACCCTGGCTATTCCTAAGGGAACTCGAATTTCGTGCAACATAGGCAAACGCTGTTTTCGTCATCGGACTTGTCTTGATGAGTACTTGAGTGAGCAGTAACCAAGGTAGAGCTGATGCTGAACCCTGGCTTTTCCCAGGGGAACGCGGGTTTGGTGTAACATAGGCAAGCGCTGTTTTCGTCATCGAACTTGTTTTGATGAGTACTTGAGTGAGCAGTAACCATGGTAGAGCTGATGCTGAACCCTGGCTATTCCTAGGGGAACTGGGGTTTCGTGCAACATACGCAAACGCTGTTTTCGTCATCGGACTTGTCTTGATGAGTACTTGAGTGAGCAGTAACCAAGGTAGAGCTGATGCTGAACCCTGGCTATTCCTAGGGGAACTCGGGTTTCGTGCAACATACGCAAACGCTGTTTTCGTCATCGGACTTGTCTTGATGAGTACTTGAGTGAGCAGTAACCAAGGTAGAGCTGATGCTGAACCCCGGCTTTTCCCAGGGGAACGCGGGTTTGGTGTAACATAGGCAAGGGCTGTTTTCGTCATCGGACTTGTTTTGATGAGTACTTGAGTGAGCAGTAACTATGGTAGAGCTGATTCTGAACCCTGGCTATTCCTAAGGGAACTCGGATTTCGTGCAACATAGGCAAACGCTGTTTTCGTCATCGGACTTGTCTTGATGAGTACTTGAGTGAGCAGTAACCGAGGTAGAGCTGATGCTGAACCCTGGCTTTTCCCAGGGGAACGCGGGTTTGGTGTAACATAGGCAAGCGCTGTTTTCATCATCGGACTTGTTTTGATGAGTACTTGAGTGAGCAGTAACCATGGTAGAGCTGATGCTGAACCCTGGCTATTCCTAGGGGAACTCGGGTTTCGTGCAACATACGCAAACGCTGTTTTCGTCATCGGACTTGTCTTGATGAGTACTTGAGTGAGCAGTAACCAAGGTAGAGCTGATGCTGAACCCTGGCTATTCCTAGGGGAACTCGGGTTTCGTGCAACATACGCAAACGCTGTTTTCGTCATCGGACTTGTCTTGATGAGTACTTGAGTGAGCAGTAACCAAGGTAGAGCTGATGCTGAACCCTGGCTTTTCCCAGGGGAACGCGGGTTTGGTGTAACATAGGCAAGCGCTGTTTTCGTCATCGGACTTGTTTTGATGAGTACTTGAGTGAGCAGTAACTATGGTAGAGCTGATGCTGAACCCTGGCTGCATCCAGGGGAACTCGGGTTTCGTGCAACATAGGCAAACGCTATTTTCGTCATCGGATTTGTCTTGATGAGTACTTGAGTGAGCAGTAACCAAGGTAGAGCTGATGCTGAACCCTGGCTGTTCCTAGGGGAACTCGGGTTTCGTGCAACATAGGTAAACGCTGTTTTTGTCATCGGACTTGTCTTGATGAGTAGGTAAAGCTGATATTGAACTCTGGCTGTACCTAGGGGAACTTAGGTTTGGTGCAACATAGACAAACCCGGTTTTCGTTATAGGCCCTGCCTTAATGAGGACTTGGGTGCGCAGTACCCAAGCCAGCGCTGTAGCTGAGACCTGGTGGTACCTAGGGGAACTCAGGTTCGGTGCAATATAAATAAACGCTGTTTTCTGTTCATAGTATCAATAGTATGTTTCGTGTGAAATATCTTAGACTCGTCTTTATGACTGGTACTTGGTTGAGTTGAGTAGTACCATAGAATATGTCAAATTATTTCTGTTGATTGTTGTGAATTCTATGAAGATCGTTTGATACAGAAATACTTTTCTGGTGGCAATCAAGCATACATCCCGTCTGATAGTAAGTAGTTACCGCAGTCTATGGACGCTTGGAACTCCAGTATTCTCTTTATTCCCTGTGTTACTATTAGTGAAATCGACTGTACTTAATTTTGATATTCAAATTGATATACATACGTATCTTTTTAGATATAAATAAAGTGTTTCATGTATGGCAAATTAATAAATTTGTTCTAATTACTTGATGTAAATATTCACTTCTGGTAAGATTTTTGTTCAGTTAATATTATGTTTTATGCCTAACTTGACATTGCATGAAATATTTCTATATTATAATGCACCGAAACTAGAGTTGCCCTAGATACCGCCAGGGCTCAGCTATAGCGCTGTTTTGGCTATTGCGCACCCAAGTCCTCGTCAAGACAAGTCCGATGACGCAAACAGCGTTTGCCTATGTTACACCAAACCAGAGTTCCCCTAGGTACAGCCAGGTTTCAGCATCAGCTCTATCTTGGGTACAGCTCATCCAAATACTCATTAAGACAAGTCCAATGACGAAAACAGCGTTTGCCTGTGTTACACTAAACCCGAGTTCCCCTAGGTGCAGCCAGAGTTCAGCAACAGCTGGACTTTGGGTACTGCTTGCTCGAGTACTCATCAAGACAAGTCCGATGACGAAAACAGCGTTTGCCTGTGTTACACTAAACCCGAGTTCTCCAAGGTGCAGCCAGGGTTCAGCATCAGCTGGATTTCGGGTACTGCTCACTCGAGTACTCATCAAGACAAGTCCGATGACGAAAACAGCGTTTGCCTGTATTACACTAAACTCGAGTTCCCCTAGGTGCAGCCAGGGTTCAGCAACAGCTGGACTTTGGGTATTTCTCACTCGAGTACTCATCAAGACATGTCCGATGACGAAAACAGCGTTTGTCTGTGTTACACTAAACCCGAGTTCCCCTAGGTGCAGCCAGGGTTCAGCATCTACTGGGCTTTGGGTACTGCTCACTCTAGTACTCATCAAGACAAGTCCGATGACGAAAACAGCGTTTGCCTGTGTTACACTAAACCCGAGTTCCCATAGGTGCAGCCAGGGTTCTGCATCAGCTGTACTTTGGGTACTGCTCACTCGAGTTCTCATCAAGACAAGTCCGATGACGAAAACAGCGTTTGCCTGTGTTACACTAAACCCGAGTTCCCCTAGATGCAGTCAGGCTTCAGCATCAGCTGGACTTCGGGTACTGCTCCCTCGAGTACTCATCAAGACAAGTCCGATGACGAAAACAGCGTTTGCCTGTGTTACACTAAACCCGAGTTCCCCTAGGTGCAGCCAGGGTTCAGCATCAGCTGGACTTCGGGTACTGCTCACTCGAGTTCTCATCAAGACAAGTCCGATGACGAAAACAGCGTTTGCCTGTGTTACACTAAACCCGAGTTCCCCTAGATGCAGTCAGGCTTCAGCATCAGCTGGACTTCGGGTACTGCTCCCTCGAGTACTCATCAAGACAAGTCCGATGACGAAAACAGCGTTTGCCTGTGTTACACTAAACCCGAGTACCCCTAGGTGCAGCCAGGGTTCTGCATCAGCTGGACTTTGGGTACTGCTCACTCGAGTACTCAAGACAAGTCCGATGACGAAAACAGCGTTTGCCTGTGTTACACTAAACCCGAGTTCCCCTAGGTGCAGCCAGGGTTCAGCATCAGCTGGACTTCGGGTACTGCTCCCTCGAGTACTCATCAAGACAAGTCCGATGACGAAAACAGCGTTTGTCTGTGTTACACTAAACCCGAGTTCCCCTAGGTGCAGCCAGGGTTCAGCATCAGCTGGACTTTGGGTATTGCTCACTCGAGTACTCATCAAGACAAGTCCGATGACGAAAACAGCGTTTGTCTGTGTTACACTAAACCCGAGTTCCCCTAGGTGCAGCCAGGGTTCAGCATCAGCTGGACTTCGGGTACTGCTCCCTCGAGTACTCATCAAGACAAGTCCGATGACGAAAACAGCGTTTGCCTGTGTTACACTAAACCCGAGTTCCCATAGGTGCAGCCAGGGGTCAGCATCAGCTGGACTTCGGGTACTGCTCCCTCGAGTACTCATCAAGACAAGTCCCATGACGAAAACAGCGTTTGCCTGTGTTACACTAAACCCGAGTTCCCCTAGATGCAGCCAGGGTTCAGCATCAGCTGGACTTCGAGTACTGCTCACTCGAGTACTCATCAAGACAAGTCCGATGACGAAAACAGCGTTTGCCTGTGTTACACTAAACCCGAGTTCCCCTAGGTGCAACCAGGGTTCAGCATCAGCTGGACTTCGGGTACTGCTCACTCGAGTACTCATCAAGACAAGTCCGATGACGAAAACAGCGTTTGCCTGTGTTACACTAAACCCGAGTTCCCCTAGGTGCAGCCAGGGTTCAGCATCATTTGGACTTCGGGTACTGCTCACTCGAGTACTCATCAAGACAAGTCCGATGACGAAAACAGCGTTTGCCTGTGTTACACTAAACCCGAGTTTCCCTAGGTGCAGCCAGGGTTCAGCATCAGCTAGACTTCGGGTACTCATCAAGACAAGTCCGATAAAAAAAACCGGCTAAGAGCGTGTCGGCCCACGCTCAGTGTAGGGTTCCGAAGTTTTCCATATTTTTCTCAAAAACTACTGAACCTATCAAGGTCAAAACAATTTTCTTAGAAAGTCTTTACAATGTTCTACTTTTGTGAATTTTTTCATATTTTTTTAAAGTTATGGTTCAAAAGTTAGAGGGGGGGGATGCACTTTTTTTTCCTTTAGGAGCGATTATTTCCGAAAATATTAATATTATCAAAAACAATCTTAGTAAACCCTTATTCATTTTTTAATACCTATCCAACGATATATCACACGTTGGGGTTGGAATGAAAAAAATTATCAGCCCCCACTTTACATGTAGGGTGCCCTAATAAAACATTTTTTTCCATTTTTTATTTTTGCACTTTGTTGGCGTGATTGATATACATATTGGGACCAAATTTCAGCTTTCTAGTGCTAACGGTTACTGAGATTATCCGCGGACGGACAGACGGACGGACGGACGGACGGACGGATAGACAGACAGACAGACAGACAGACATGGCGAAACTATAAGGGTTCCTTAGTTGACTACGGAACCCTAAAAAGCAGCGTTTGCCTGTGTGACACCTGAGCAAAGCAGGAGCCTATCATAACTATTTATTTATTGTATTTGGTATTGAAAATTGAACCTTATTTTATCTACAGCCATTTCCATCAAACAGAAACGCACAAATATCACACACAGTACCGCCGTAGGTAACGATCGTATGTTATTTCGTTCGGAGTAATGTGTGCCTTATGAGCGAGGTACAGGATTTAAACTCGCACGATATGCTCTATAAGGGAAAGCAAATAAAACCCAATATAAGGCTTACCCTTATGGCGTTAGGCTGAGCCGATGATAAGGGTTTTGAAAGGGTATTGGGCTATTTTAGGTAAGCGCTTTCGTTAGGGCTTTAAAAGCAAAATGAAAGGGTATCGCGTCAAAAGGATAGGGTAAGTTAAGCCTAACGAAATACCCATACAAAACCCCGTATAAGGGATAGCGGGCCGGTCCCTGATACACAATGTTGTATTACGAGTACAATAGAATGGGCACGTAAAAAATAATTAATAATACTAATTTAAATAAAAATATTACCCCCATCAAGATATAGCTCAATCGATTCTACTCTCGATTCTGAACAAACTGTTTTCAGGTTTTTAGTGTTAAGTGAAACACGGTGTATAAGTACCTAGTTAAATCTATGTCACGCTGTAAGAGTCATATATTGGCCAATTTATTAAAAATTTTACCATTTGACTATTACGGCAACGCACCTCCAACACCTCTGGTGTTTCGGGTGTCCATGGGCGGCGGTGATCGCTTACCATCAGGCGACCTGTCTGCTCGTTTGCCTCCTGTCCCATAAAAATAAAAAAGTCATGAGCTTTGTAGGCCGGCCAGACACAGTCTTAAAAATCATAATCATAATCAGATATTGAGTGCACGGATTTCCATACCATTTTCGCAACTGTTCACACAGTTTATGTGTTTTTTCAGATTATGAATTTTAAGACTGTCTGTTGCCGGCCTTAAACCTAATAGGCGAAAAACGATAAATTTTTAGAACATTTTTCGTCCCTCTTCCATTCCGTTAAGAAAAATGATAACAGCTGATATGTGGTGAGCGTAAGCAAAGCAGTAAGCACCCACATATTATGGTAGACGGTGGATTAGAATCAGTCGCCGCGCTCGGGGTTCCCGGAACGCATCGAGATGCGCGTGAGGCGCGAGCGCCGGTGCGCTCCCGACGGGGCTCGCAAATTTTAATTTAACAATTTTTTGCGCCTTTTATGTAATAATAGAAATAAAATTCAATGAAGGAAAATTAGGACGACATTTTGTAATTTTTATATTAAAATTCGGTCCGGTACGGCCCCTGTCGTGATTAATCTTAAACGAGAAATATATTTAATATAATAAAACGAATTTCTTGGTAAGTATATATAAGAATTAAAATTACGTATTATACTTATACCAAAACTGTAATAAAAAGTAGGCAATTTAAATATTAAACCTGCAAATGAACAAATCTTAAGCAAATATTAGGGACACCTTACACAGATCTACCTATAGCGAACCCTAAACAAACTGAGCATTGCTTACTCCATGGATACCTACTAAGCGACGATAACATAATATGTACATGTTAGATAAATAAGACAAATAAGTACTCATAAGTATACATAAAAACATCTATGACTGTGGGCAAAAATATACCTGTGTTCAGTACACGAATAATTTATTGTTATTTACGAGTCCAAAAAAACATGGTGTAGACCGGAGTTGACCCGACGCTATCTTCGAAGCTCGAAGCGCGCGCTTAGAATGAGAACTGTCGCATCATACAGGATTTACCATCACAGGGTTGCGAAGCCTTCAAAAAGCCCTTTAAAAAGTTTGTATTTGTGTCTGTCTGTGGCATCGTAGCTCCCGAACGGATGAATCGATATAGATTTTTTTTTTGTTTGAAAGCTTTTCTTCAGGATTTCTTCTTAGCCATGCCATGTTTCATGAAAATCGGTTAAGTACGTCGCGCTCGGGGGTTTAAGTTATTTCACGTTTTACTATAGGTAGGTACATTAATAGATAACGTAAACTTAACGGAAAAGGTATATTGGTTCTATTAGCCCTTAAATGCATGAATTTTTATTTTAACGAGATATTAATATATGTATGCTGGCAGTAGTTTTCTGGCTCTGGGAAAAGCCATAAAAAAAAATTAAGATCGATTTTATATTAAATCAGTGTTAGAAGTTAAATAAGCCAAATATCATTTATATAAATACATTGTTATTGGTTTTTTTTTAATTAAAAAATTACTCTTTTTGTGAAACCCCTATGATAAAATGTTTAAACATAAACTAATTCTAATTACCAACTCCAAAAAAATCACATACTAAAAATCACCATCATCCAGTTTTTTCACACTTTTCCGCCATTTCATCCTTATCCTGAAATAATAAATAGTAAATCATTAAGTATATTATTTAATTTATTTTCAGTACAGATGTTGTTTTTTTTTACGCACTAGTGCGAGAAGTGGTTCATTATATGCCAGGTCGAAACTTCGAAGGCTCATCTGTACTGAAAAACGTCGTACGATACGCGTGCAAAAAGGAAATTGGTAACTCGTGTCGATTTAAAACACTCCCTTCGGTCGTGTTTTAATTTATCGCCACTCGTTTCGAGCTTCCTTTTTTACGCACTTGTATCATAATGTACTATTAACTGTTTATTAAATAATAATAAATATTGAATAATAATTAAGCAACAAATGTGATTTTGATTAGCTACATATCGAGCCACGGGCCATCAAATATATGATGCATATAAATTATATAATATATATACATCACCATGCATTTAAGGGTTAACTAATCGTTTCTCCATACAATGAATTTCAGTGAACTTTACACTATCGAGTTACGTGTCCTCTGTGGATTTCAACCTAAACGGTATGTTATCGTAGAGTATTTGAAAATAGTCAAACACATCAAGATTAAACTAAATTTTGGCATTAAGGAACTACGGTACAACCTTAATTAAAATAATGTAATATATGAACTGCCTATTACATATATTTCGACGACCGGTCTGGCGCAGTCGGTAGTGACCCTGCCTGCTGCGCCGCGGTCCCGGGTTCGAATCCCGGTAAGGGCATTTATTTGTGTGATGAGCACAGATATTTGTTCCTGAGTCATGGATGTTTTCTATGTATATAAGTATTTATATATTATATATATCGTTGTCTGAGTACCCACAACACAAGCCTTCTTGAGCTTACCGTGGGCCTCAGTCAATCTGTGTAAGAATGTCCTATAATATTTATTTATTTATTTATTTATTTATTATGAACTCGGAACGAAGACAGGCATGAGGAATCCAAAATATTCCCAGAAGAAGAATTTTTTTATGTCTTTATTTATTTATACGACGTTCGTATGTTTGCAATAAAAAAAAAAACAAATATTAACTCGTGACGGTTGAAATGTTGAAAACACTCCTTACGGTCAAATTTTACTTTTTAGAGCCACTTGTATTGAATTCTTTCCACACTTGTATCTGAATATTCGTAGTATTCCATAACGCTTCCAGCGCGCTATGGCCTTGGCCATGACTCAGCACCGGCGATGATTCAATCATCGCCATCCACAATACGAGACAGGTGATGTCTTACTGACAGTCATCGCCATCCTCGAAGCCAGTGCGGGGATGACGTATGGATTCACATTGACGGCTTTGTTCCGCTGTTAGATCGAGAGCTCCCAAAACTGGTACAATCAGGAGCGGATGGAACAACGCACCAAAAGCATCTGACATCCTGAATCACTTTTATAAATGTAGATAGCTTTTGCCCGCGGCTTCGCTCGCGTTATATTTCAAAATTGCGGATAACTCCATACAATTGTACACCCCCCATTTTAGAAAAATGAGGGGTTATAAAGAGACAAAAAGTAACCTATGTCACACTCCATCCCTTCAACTATCTCCACTTAAAAATACGTCAATTTCTGCAATTTCCCTTCCTCCTCTTATAAACGCAGCAAAAAAGAGGATCGAGTATATAGAGAACTAGCTCTTGCCCGCGGCTCTTGCATTAATTTCGAAAATTGCGATATTTTAATAAGAAGACTAATAAATTAAAATTATGAAAACCGAAGTCCGACATAGTGGACCGATTTTCATAAAACATGGCTAAGAACCCGACTAACTCAGCTTTCAAACAAAAAAAAACTAAATCGGTTCATCCGTTAGGGAGCTACAATGCCACAGACAGACAGACAGAAGAAAAACAGCCAAACAGACAGACAGACAGACAGACAGACATATAGACAAACAGACAAACATATGGATTTGTTCTTAGCCATGTTTCATGAAAATCAGTCCACTATGTCGCGGTCGGGGGTTTTTTCAAAATGTTAATTTTGTGGTTAGGTTATTTCGTGGGGGGTTAAAAATAGTGAGTAGTTGTGAGTTAGATTGAGCATGTCGTTTCCAGGACGTACATATATATCCGTGCGCGTCACTCTGATAAATGATGCGGCGGCTACTTACGACGCGCCTTCATTTGTGTTATTCAATCACGGTTACATCCAGCTCGACTCGACCCCAAGACACGGGTTCTTGCGATTACCTGCCTTCATAATATAGGACATAAACTAGCAAACCTATCTCTTGATGATACTACCACAGTGTAATAAAGAGTACCATCGCACAGTATGGCCACTCCCGCTCCCCGCTGAAAGTGCCGCCCAACCCCTCTCGGTTACCTCACAGTTACCGCCTGTCAAAATCACGAACAGTCGACCTCTCATATCTCTCATAGGTACAAGCATGGTACGCGTTCACCTACACGAGCTTAGACTGTGTGCTAGGAACGCGCCTCTTTCATATATTTGATCGCCAGTGTGTATTACTGAAGACGGACAGCAAGATTACAAGAGTTACAATTAATGCTATATATTTATTGTTTTATTAATAGTTGTAAATAATGATATATAGGTACCCTTCATTAAGGCTTCAAGATACTGTATCGCTAGCGACAGTTCATTCCTGCGAAGGAGATATTTATATTTTAAGGTGACGTACAGTTGAGTCTGCCAAGATCTCAACCATCTAAATGGTATATTTAAAATAGATTTTCTGACAATACGTCTTTCGTGCCGACATCTCAATCAAAGAACCTTAACGAATAGTCCACCAACAAGTTAGTCCCTATATTTCACGGTCAAATTCTTGAATTATTCCTTTGGCTTGTTCAGTCGATGATATTTTCTGCCAATGGTTGGATATTAAACTTCTGCCAGCGTACCTTCGTATTTCAATAGTAGCAAGTGTAGCAACGCTCTCCGCTAGAAGCCGTCCCACACCATCCCACAAGCAACCTATCTTAGTGCCTAACAATGAGCAATCAGCCTGTAATACATACTAGTAGTCCACGCTTGCAATCTTACAATGTCTGCTTACACCCCTCCAACTCTTGGCTACCATTCGCGGTGGCGCCACTGTCTATGTGAACCGACGAAATTTCCTTTTAAATATTTTAGTTTTGATACTATCCGTGAGTGAGTTTAAGTTTGTAATGTTAATTGTTTAAATTTCGAATAGATGTTTGAAAATTTCCTTGAAAACCTCGTATTTGAAAATTACGGTAATGACATTTTGAGTCTTATATAAGAGTACTAGAATATAATTTCTGTAAGTAGTTTAATCGAGATGTAGTTTTATTGAATTACATTTCACTAATAAAACGTTTAAATGTAAGTTTTATGACCTCGTACTTTAACCTAGACGAATTAGAAAAGTGGATTTTATTTCTACAGCGCGTAAACCTAATAAGGGCGATAAATGAAACCAGGCATATATATTGTTATCATTAATTAAGAGGTGTTTTTGAGTTAATCTTAATTTTCACCCCATAATGAATTTTTGAAAAAATTCCCAGCAGCAATGTACTGTAAACGTGGTTGCGATGACAATCAATGACAACTGTCAACGAGCGTTAAACGCGAGTGTGTTTGCATTACGTTGCGGACCGAATTATTTTGTATGGATTTTAAGTAAAAGTTATCTAATTACATTTCTTATGTCCTATACTCACCACCGTTAAGAGGTTCGCCCGTACTAGGTTTACACCCTGTATATCGTATTTTAAACTGACATTTGAATAAATATCTTCATAAATGATACATTTTGATTGAAGTTAGTTTAGTGAATCAAAATTTAGAGCTTAAGAACCTCGTATCTCATTGCACAAAACTAAATTTTAAACTTATTTGTAATAGAGTTTAAGTAGAATTTATTTTGTATGGCGATGATAAAGTCGTTAGAATGTTGGTCAGAGTGAGTTGCAGGCCGAAACGTCAGTCAAGGATTAATTCCTTTATACTCGCGGCCGTATCATTTGGTATTGTTTTTTGTGATCATCCGTCTTGTTATCAATATGGCGGGAATTTGGGCACATTTGTTGATAGGTCGGTTTAGATAGACGAGTATTGCGTGGGATAGGTATAATTGATGTTTTATTCACTCTAAAAAATGAAGACCAACTAAGAGCAGTTTTCTCTTAGTTGACGTTAAGTTGATCACTACAAGTACGATCTTATATAATTCAAATAAAGCTGATTACTAAAAACAACAAGGGAATGTATGATTGAAGTAATAACTTAGGTGTTTTGTTATTCCTAACCATTGTACACCTTGAATCAATTATGAACTTGTTAGGCATAACTATGTAACATAGGTTGATTCAATCCTTAGTTGAACTTACTAAGGTAATTTAGTTAACATAATTATTTTTCATGGAATTATTGAACAAGATCTTAATCGATTCAGTTACGTTGCAAAAGTAAGAGCAATCAAAATTACCTTATTTGATGTGTCTAAGATCTTATCAGGCTCGTATGGAATCAAGATGCTTGACTACGACTATCAAAATATTGATAGGAGCAACCAAAAATTTTTTAGAGTGTTGTATCACAGTATAAGGACGACTCAGTAGTTACCCTCCGGCAGCGGCGACGCGAAAGCACGTAGTGGAACTAAATTAGGTACTATTAATTGTTACTCGACATCATCCAAAGTAAGATGTTGTTATTTAATACTATTAACTATAAGTATTAGTATAATAATACCACATTATATCAGTCAGAAAACACAAAAAATATAATTATGCATATTATTATTATCCATGTTTATTCAAATCCGCTTGCATGTGTTGCGTACGTACTTACACGACGCGCGACGCGCTTGTGTGCGACCCCGCGTACGTTTGTTAGCAGTGTTGTTACTGCTTTATACTGTGATTGTATCTAGCTTAATATAATTAAGATATTATTGATCCTACAGTGTGGTATCCGAATGGTTGACAATACAGCCGGCAAGTGCTCGTCAATTAGTCAGAGATTTATAGGAAGCCTTTTTCAGATTCAGATATTTGTTGGTAAAAGTAATATACCTACCTATGTATGTAGTTTTATATGTAAAGAATTATAGCATTCTTGTATTTGACTTAGATAAAGTGTATAACAAAAATGTTGATGAAATTTTAACTTCGAAACAATTTGACATACCTACCTACACATTTTACTCTGAAAAGATTTTTGCTACATTATACTGTTGAAGTACCGCAAGAGAGATTCTTGGAACCAATAGGCTAGTTTCCTAATACTAGTCACATCAGCTTCTTTTTAAGAACTGTCAAAACGATTTGCTAATATGGAATTACTAGGTATGAAATACTGAGGAGTGACGTCACTGTCAATTCATTTACTTTATATATCTCTCTTTGACTTATTAAATATAAATTATGTTTAAACATAACTACTGTCCAATGTCCATATATTTATTCTAAATATGTGGTGCTTTATTTCGTGCACTGCATAAAATATTTTATTTTAAGTATAGGAAACTAGCCTATTTAAAAAGCAGATATAATGCAGGTTTCCAAGAGAAAGATAAACCCACTTTTTTTGTTTTTTTGACCTATATTTGTGACGTGTATAAGAAAAATATGCAGATTACGAGTATCTTTAACCTAGTGTAGCAACCGTAGTGATAAACTAAACGATTTAGAAGATAGATGGTTGTAAAGGACACGTCAAAATGCTATAACGTCCTTTACACCCATGATTTGATAGGGTCGTAAATGACAGTCTTAGATGATTTTTATACAAAGTCTGGGCGTAATTGTAACCGAAATGGTACTACAAATGTTGTGCTAAGTTTACAATTAAAAACTGGAAAAATGTATCAAAACGTACTTAATATGGCATAGAATAGCTACATTAGTTTAATGCAGTGTATTATTTATCTAAGCTATCTTAGCAACAAAAAAGAACAAGACTATTTTATATCCAGTTTTGTAATAAAGAAACAATATTTGATTAAAAACTATCTAATACTTTGGCAACAAATTCAAAGTTATTTTTTTAGTATTCGCCGCTGTCTGAATAGTCAGTAGGTTACGCATTCAGCCTTTAATTCTAGCAGGGAAACGCTTTCGTAGTATTATTATACTGCGGCGAGATGTAGGTAATAAAAAAAACACTATGGTAATCAGGGTACGTACCCAAATGCACAAACGCTCACGATAATATCTATTTCGTAGCTATATATCTTTATCGCTCTTGCGTATTGCACCAGACTGCATTTTTGTCGGCGTCTGGCGTCGACGATTGCCATTCAGCTACGCCGGCAGTAAACTTTAACAGTAGACTATACTAACATTTAGTGCGACAATAACAGGTGCGTTTCGCTAGCGAATGAGCGTTAGCGTTTGGTGACTTGGCTATTACCCAGGTACTTAAAGCATTGACTATAATATTTCTAGGATTGAACTCATAATTAAGATTATTATTATTTAACAGGTTTTAGACTAAATAACAATCTTCTGTTTTAAAATTATCAAAAATATGAATCAACATAGTGGGTAGTCTTGACTACAGTTACTATTATTTATTAGTTGGTCACAGTTTGTATACGCGTCCTAACTTGCGTTTACAAATAGGTACTTAACTCTTTAGTTATTCCTAGAACTTCTGTCTACTTTAGACTTAAAATTACTGTCGTATTAATATAGTCTACTGTTCACAGTTGCTGATTAAAGTTTACGTGATTACCATTAGTGTTTTTATATTTACTTAAACTACGAAAGCGTTTCCCTGCTAGAATTAAATACTGAATGCGTAACTTATTGAGACAGCGGCGAGTACTAAAATAATAACTTTCCAAAATATTAGATAGTTTTTAAGCAAATGTTGTTTCTTTATTGCAAAACTGGATATAAAATAGTCTTGTTCTTTGTCTTTGCTAAATATTTAGATAAATATACACTGTAACACTATTGTGGCTATTCTATGCCATATTAACTACGTTTTGATACATTTTTCAAGTTTCTCAATTGTAAACTAAGCTAAAAACAGTTGCCATTTGTACCATTCCGGTTACATTTACGCCCCGAATTTGTATAAAAATCATCTAAGACCGTCATTTATGACCCTATCAACTCCAATTGTTCAAAAAAATCGTGGGTGTAAAGGACGTTCATAGCATTTTGACGTGTCCTTTACAACCATCTAACTTCTAAACCGTTTAGATTATCACTACGGTTGCTACACTAGGTTAAGGATACTAAAAATCTACATATTTTTCTATATACGTCACAAATATAGGTCAAAAAACAAAAAAAGATATAAACATTTTTCTAAAAAAAAAGTTGTTTTTTGCTTCTCCTGAAAACCTGCATTTTGTCCTTTACGCCAATTGAACCCAAAGGTATCGATATGTAGCCGAACTACCCAGGTCGATGTCAAAGAAGTCGAAATCAGCCGGAATGGTTATCACGATTTATTTATACGTACGATTGGACAAATAGCCCATTTTTTGTCACATTGTCCTCATCAATGACCTACTTGGCTTCTGAAAACAATTACAATGCCGTGCCGGTATCGCGTGGACATAATGAACATAATTTTTGGCACATAATCACCACGAAATTGGTGCTTGTCCGGACTCGAACCCGCTACCGGGAACAGATTTAATAATGTCATGATTCGGCGAAAACGGCCACAAAAAACATTCGAGGTCCTTGACATAATTTGACATGTTATTGTTAAACCGACACTGCTGGTTCGAGTAGGTAATAATTACAGATCTCCTTAAACTAAAAGTACCTACATAAACGATAAGCAAGTATCTATGATTATCTGTGTTTTTTCTTTGGAAAAAGTCCCAATTTTGCTTGACAGAAGGACGCTGTGACAGATTTTTGGATCATCGTCAAGCATAGGAAGGTTTTTATTCACCTGCGCAATTTATGCCGGCCCTGCGTCATATCCACGAGTAACCTGCAATTTTCCGAACGTTGTCTACCCACTATGTATAGTTGGTAACATTATCTATGGGGTTCCAACGCACATAAGTATTTTGCAGAATGCAGAAACCGCGAAGCGTTTGTTTGACGTAAATAGCGAGCAAAGAGCCGGCTCCTTCCTCGCTCAACGAATCAGCTTTTGCGAGGACATAGTGCATTATATCCGATCAGATATCGGATGTAGGACTTGTATCCTATACAACAAAGGTTCCATCATGTTTGTTTTTGCCTTTGACATCCTACATCCGATATCGGATCGGATAATGTGAAAACTGTCTAAATGGGTCGGATATAGATTGAAACATGCCGAGAGTTGTTTCGACTTAATTTGACGTCAAGCTTGAGGTGTAACCTGCTTCAAACTTTTTTGATATTTCTCTTAGTTTCAATATGAACATTTCCTCATGTCAATAAAGTATATATATTCTTCTCACTAAATATAAGTGAGGTGTGTAAAAACCGAGGCCAGGTTTGGGTCTCGGCGATTATGCTCGTCACCGGCCGTCAGCCAGAATCTATATCAATCACTGACGAGGGCCTACCGTTACAGAATAACCCAACCCGAATTATTTCACGTGGACGTTTTGTTTCACGTCTTCCGTACGGCCACGACTTTCATACGCCGCCGGGGGCTATTCTCAGATATTGTAATAAGCGTAGCTGGGCATTAACTTGTTAATCCGATAATCGATAATTAACGAAGTTAACATTTCATTTAACGGATTAACTTTTAAGTTAAGTTTAAAAAATGTTAACGGACTCGTTAACTTCCATTAAATAATTCCGTGGATTAACTTTAACTTACGTTAAATTTGTCGAAATGTATCGCTTTAACGATTACTAACGAAGTTAACTTTTTTAGTAACGGGTTAACTATTTGGTTAAAGGTGTCCAGCTATGGTAATAAGTTTTGTAATTAGTTTTTTTTTGTGTGTTGTGTACGTAGTTTTAAGTCAATTTTATGTTTGATTTTTTTCTTCTTGTTGTTCTGTGTTGCATATGTAACTAATTGTGTGTTATTGCAGCATTCAAATAAAGCTTCTATCTATCTACATATCTAAGTAAATAGGTAGAAGACATGCCCAATGATCAATGACTATCAGTAGGTGCATGTACAAGTGTACACAGTTGATTAAGCCGGACTATAAGCTCAAGAAGGCTTGTATTGTACAACTTGAGGGCAGTCAGTCAGCGTTATGTAGAAAATAAAAATAAATAAATACATCGATGACATAGTTATGACCAAAGAGGATCGAGTATTATAGAGAGTTACTGTCAAAGTAATAAAATGTGTAATCACAGTGCATAGACTTCCATCTCTCGACACAGGCTTAGACTTTTGAACCTCAGTTTTCACAATTTGTCCCATATCCTTAGCTTGATATGTGTTAAAATGTCAAATATTAGCGCCATCTAGCCGAGCGTTCCCCAAAGGTGTATCGCCATCCAGGTCACCGTACCTTTTTCTGTATGGTTTTGAGGTATGTTTTTTTTTTTAGACTTTATCTGTCTATATGGCGTTACATTTGTCTTTGGTATGACTCAGAAACAAAATGACAGTGCACAACAATAAAATAATAGACCTTGCATGGTATTGAAACCCAGGACTCAATAGGTCAGGCTGGTCATCTAAATCTAAATAGTTCATGCAATTTCATTTCATTTGTGTTTCGTATCGCCATTGCGTGGCGTTTAAAGGTTGTTCATTAAAAGTTATTTTTTAGCGATAATTCGATCGTGTATAAATGTAAAACGACAACCCGTAGTGACCGCTCAGTGCTTACTATATTATAACTTGGTATTTTGCTCAGTAAAATATAGCTAGTGTAGTAATAACATACTCTTATCCTTAAGGAAGTTTGATCCCCGACCGCAACACATTGTGAAACATGTTTAAAGTAATTGATAACATCAGGGCTATTTCGATTCATTAGGAGCTCTAAATTTGCGGAAATACAACTAATAAACATAGTATATAGTAAATAAGGACAATTGTAAATAGATTTATATTTATTTATAATTGTTGGAGGTAGTTTCAATGGTTTTCCTTCTGTGTTAACCACAAGATCAAGATGTTTGGTGGAGTTTCACATACACACATATTATAATGTGATAGATATTTGAAATAGGTGATTGCTAATAGTGTACATGCTTTAAGCTGTCTATATACTAAGTTTAGTTGTTTATTTCGAAGACTGTTTACATTGATGACTTTTGACGTTACATGTAATTCAGCTCATCAATCAAATACCGCATTGTAAAATCGCATGCGAGATCTCGCAACGTGTAAATCAGCCCTAAGGCTCTTAAATCCTTACTTAATATTATAAATGGGAAAGTGTGTGTGTCTGTTTGTTTGTCCGTCTTTCACGGCAAAACGGAGCGACGAATTGACGTTTTTTTAGGGTTCCGTAGTCAACTAGGAACCCTTATAGTTTCGCCATGTCTGTCTGTCCGTCCGTCCGTCCGTCCGTCCGTCCGTCCGTCCGTCCGTCCGTCCGTCCGTCCGTCCGTCCGTCCGTCCGTCCGTCCGTCCGCGGATAATCTCAGTAACCGTTAGCACTAGAAAGCTGAAATTTGGTACCAATATGTATATCAATCACGCCAACAAAGTGCAAAAATAAAAAGTGGAAAAAAATGTTTCGTTAGGGCACCCCCTACATGTAAAGTGGGGGCTGATATTTTTTTTCATTCCAACCCCAACGTGTGATATATCGTTGGATAGGTATTAAAAAATGAATAAGGGTTTACTAATATCGTTTTTTGATAATATTAATAGTTTCGGAAATAATCGCTCCTAAAGGAAAAAAAAGTGCGTCCCCCCCCTCTAACTTTTGAACCATATGTTTAAAAAATATGAAAAAAATCACAAAAGTAGAACTTTATGAATACTTTCTAGGAAAATTGTTTTGAACTTGATAGGTTCAGTAGTTTTTGAGAAAAATACGGAAAACTACGGAACCCTACACTGAGCGTGGCCCGACACGCTCTTGGCCGGTTTTTTAAGTGGAGATAGTTGAAGGGTTGGAGAGTGACATAGGCTACTTTTCTGACCCCCTCACTTCTCTGAATTGGGGGGTGAAAGTTTGTATGGAGCATTCCGAAATTTAACGCGAGCGAAGCCGCGGCCAAAACCTAGTATTAAATAAAAATAACATAATATTGATTTTATTTTACGATCCCTTCTTCTTGTGTTGCATGTTAAACACTTCAAATTATACTGTGTATAAAAAAACTAATACACGTTTCTAAAAGTATAAAAAAAAACATAGTTTCAAAAATATAATTAATTAATCATTGCACTTTATTTTGGGATCCCCTTCTGGGTATAGGCCTCCTCCAATTTTTGCCATGCCTCTCGTCTCGATCTTGAGCTAAATACTTAATGCCATCCCATGCCGGCTGTTTTCTTCATGTAAGCGTTCGATATGTGTCTACCAGTCGCCACCGCAACACGTCGCTCCCGGTGCACAGGATACGCGCCCGCGCAGAAACGCCGCGTCACGGCGCAGCGTACAATCATGGCTCCCGCTCACTAATTCCTCCACAAAAACCACGAATCATATAATTATGTGTTTTCTTTCAGTGTGAAATCACTAGTTCAATAGGGCTGCTGGCGGCTCGGAAATACAATGTCATTGTGGTAAAAAATGTTTTATGTTTGAGCTTTGGATAGAAATCTAGTGGTGAACGTGTAGGTACGCACTGCATTCTATACAGATGGTTGAACATCCGAATTCGGTAGATAATATTATAGGTTATAGGTAACCAGAAGAAATCCAATTCTGATTAAAATAATCTGTAAGTTATAATCGCTTTCGGGAAATATGCAAAAAGAAAATTAGCTGCAAGGAATTAAAGCGTTTGGGAAGCCATTAACAAATCGTACATACCTATACACAGTTAATTATATCTTTGCCGTTGGCGTATTCGATAAAACCTGCGTAATTTAGTTTCTATACCTACATGTATATCTTGTACAATAATTCTTAAAATAAGTTTTACATATCACAGGCTAACGAGTAACGGAGTCAAAATCGTGGTAAAGCTGATTGCAGTACACGAAACATCCTGCGTTGCATTGAAAATGTTATTGATACCGTGATTACTTGTGACATGACACGAGTCCTGTCGAGTACCTACCACACATATCAATGAGCTACAGCGGGGCAAATGTCGACTGGGGGGCCAATCTAACTGGTCCATTTTTTCCATGTTTTACAATGTTTACATTATTAAATAGAGTGTCCACTGGTTATACAAGTTCATATGGTAGGCATGTTCAGTGAATACATGTAGAATTCAACATCATAGTGTAATAATGGAAAAAATTGATCAGTTACAATTGCCCCCCAGTCGAAATTTGCCCCGCTGTACCTTACAGAAATGTTCTCCTAATTAAAAGGATACAAACACGAGACATCAAAGAAAAGCGCACGAAAAATCAAAATCCCAAACATACGTCTATTTCCACCCCAATTCTAAAAAGGCCTATGACCAGTACACTCGCGTTCAAAAGTGTCTTTCTAAAGCCGACATTGGCGGACGAGGCTAATGCGAGTCAAGCGCTGCTCGAGGCGGGATTACCCGCCACCTGATACAGAATGACCAAATAATTGATACGGGGTGCGATATGTAGGGGGCTTAGCAGATTGTCTCGCTGGGGGAGCTAATGCAACCCTTGAGTTTTTCGGATTGTACTCGTACCAGGTTTTTCGGGGATCAAACGTAATGAGCAAATCGGATATTTTTTGGGTTGCTGAACTGATTATATTGGTAAAAAAAGAAGTTACTGATCTTAATATATACGATTATTTATAACTAGATAATATAAAAATCTGTTTTGAATAATTACTCACTGAAATATGTACTTTAATTATATTCATAATTATAAAAAGCAGTATAAATAACTATTATTAAAAGTTTTTCATACTATTTGAAGGTAGTGGTGTAGCTATTCAAAATAAATCTATGAGTTTAAACTTTCAAAAACATTAAAAAAAATATTACTACCCACTGTAAAAACATTTTTATAAAAAAAAATCACTGACAATAATATCTCAAAAGCTACTATAATTTAAGTTTCCGCATCGTTAACAAACGAACGCTGCTTCCTTATCTCGATATACCCACTGAACTTATCTACACATCTACACTTATCTACATACGCATCTCTCATCTCTGTTACCATGGCAACGCCCTATCGCAAGGGTTGCGTTCGCCATTCAAAAACGGCTTATACAACGCGTATTGTTGCTGTTTTTGTATCTTTTTATAGGTTAGCTGTCATGTTACCATATGCCGACGATTTTACGTTAACAAATTGAGTAAATCAAGTGTATAATAGAGGGTGGTGACTGTACTGGTGATGTGACATATGCGCTTGACTGTACGGGCTTTGTGGCTCATTGCTGGTCATTTTAATTGACAGGGCGCAGTCTTGACGAACCCCGG
This sequence comes from Leguminivora glycinivorella, assembly GCF_023078275.1. Taxonomy (NCBI): domain Eukaryota; kingdom Metazoa; phylum Arthropoda; class Insecta; order Lepidoptera; family Tortricidae; genus Leguminivora; species Leguminivora glycinivorella. The sequence goes on from NC_062998.1 coordinate 55,218,964, forward strand.
TGTGAGGGAATATGTGAAACTGCGTAAGGGCGCTTTTTGCGCATAATGAGCTACAGCGAAAAATTAAAATTGAAATTTTATTATCTACATACCTCTTTATCAGTTCTTACGCGCTGCGCTTATTATCTTTGAAAAATTGCAGACTTCTAAACATATAAAAGAAGAAACTGACTGACTGACTGACTGACATATCAACGCACAGCCGAAACCGCTGGTCCTAGAGATTCCAAATATAGCACTTAGGTTCGTTATAAGTTGTGTAGGAGCACTAATAAAGGATTTTTCAAAATTCACCTCCTAAGGGGGTGAAATGGGGGTCCAAAGTTCAACGTTTGAATAAGATTACGTTTGAATAAGGTTCTTTTTATTTCTTTAATTATTTGTGGTTCTACGTGTAAACTGCAATAAATATTAGGTATTTACCTACTCCTCCTGAATTCCAATAAATTTACAATAGGGAACAAATCAAATTATTTTATTGATTTTTTTTTTGTTCTATTTCAAGTAGTCACACTACTATATTTAAATTATAAATTGAAATAGATATCATACACGAAAGAAAACACGACAAGGCGCTTAGCGGCTAACGTCCTTACCACTAGACCAAGCCGTGGGACCCGAGGAAATTTCTCTAGTGTATGTTATCTCTGGTAAGGCTAGGCGCCTTTTGGCCAACTCTAAGGGAAAGTAATTCGTGCTGGCACCTCCTATATGAATCCTTTATACGATTACGGCATATAGCAAGAGAGATGGTGCTTCCATTTATACGACTAGGGAACAAATCGAATTATTTTATTCAATATAAATGTAGTCATCAAACAATTACGAGTAACAGAATTATATCAACAATAAAATGATAACATTACTGAAACAATCGCAGCGTGACCACGTAACTAACTAACTAACCGAGACGGTACACAAACCTGCCACTTTACGGCCGGGCCGTAAATGAGACTATTTCTTAACGAGCCAGAAATGACAACGATCAATTTTATTGTTATTTACCAAGTGTTCCTTGCAAACATGTACTGAGAAACATAGTTTGACAGTAGGTTACTCGTATTTACAGTTTACAAGAAACATGTTAATAAGGTTAAGTATAAGTATAGTAGGTACTTACGCTTTTTCAGTCTGTAAGAATACTAAGCGACCTCATAAACATGAGTATAAGTAGTAGGATTTTCATAAAAGATAAGACGCGCGACGACTTTTTAGTAAACCTATAAGACCCATGCACTTGCACCAACCACTTAAATCAGGGTTAGTGGGCTGTCATCTGTCAAATTCCATATAAAATGGAGGGTTAACCCTCGAGGGTTAACCCTCCATTTTCGTTGGTGCAAGTGGCCCTAATAATGACGCAATTTGGCCATACACATACTTGTACATGTCTTAATATACTAGCTCAATGTAGCCAATATTGTTTGGGATTGCCATCTAACGCACTGATAGTCAGTCGGCGTCTTTACGAGAAAAAAAATAAAAAAAAAATTAACACCTTTCCAAGTCCGACCTCCTTCTAAGCTCGACGCGACAATTTCTACATTATTGTGACACGAATTAATTTAATAAGCAAAACCATCGGAGCCCGGCGATACAATCAGCTAGGGTTGAGCCCACTGAACGGAACAATTGCCTCCTGACGACTTCATTAGCCGATGTGACACCCCTATGACATATCATCTCCAATACCGTTTTACACTTTATCGATTCCTTTCCCTTATTCCTTTATGATAAAGTTCAGTTTAACGTAACTAGTTTCAATTTGTCTTTGTACCCCTTTATGAGTAAGCATGGTAACATTTGCGAACGCATGTTCCATGTTCAAACGAGTTAAGGTTCTTTATCAGGGGTGAAAGGGTGTTGTGAAATAATTTGTGGTTTTTTATGGTTGGCAGTTTGTGCAACATGTTGTTTGTAAAGTCAACAGCGCAGAGAGCGGATATGAGGAAGTGATTATGATATTTATGATTACCTACATGTATGTATGTGTCATTAAGTGTCAACTGAACAGTTAACGTAGCCGCTGTCATACTAATCATAACGAGTTACAGTGAGTTTTTGGTAAGGTACACTGGGGCAAATCTCAACTGGGTGGCAATTGTAACTGATCCATTTTTTCCATGATTACACTATTATGTTGAGTTCTACAATTGTATCCACTGAACACGCCTACCATATATAACCGTTGGACACTCTATTTAATTAAATTAAATTAAATTAAATTTCATTTATTTCAAGCTCATGGCTCATAAGATGTTAGTTATGTACAATAGTACTTAAAAACTATGTTAGTGATACAATAAATAACTTAACTAAATGGTACACCATTACTGGGCTTGTGAAGTTCACAACAGTGCACTATGTACGGACAGTCAAGTCTGTCCGCAATCATGGCCAGGATGGTGTTGGGGCAGGCGCGCACGCGTCGTACGAGCGAGGCGGTTGGCAGCGCAGGCGCATTGCCGCTTTAAAGCACGTTACTCCTGCATCAGCGAACATTTGTGACGCACTACAATAGCGCGGCAGCCCCATCAAAACCCGGAACGCATTATTGTATTGAACTTGTAGGGCCTTGTAAGACTTTATTGTAAATTTGCTCCACAGGCTGCACGTGTAAAAGTTGGTACAAAAAGCCCTGAAAAGAGTTATTTTGCTGTCCCTAGAGCAACGTGCAAACCTGCGGGCAATCATGTTAGCTCTTATAGACAAGGCCCTACGTTCACGTTCAATGTCAGTATTGTCTTTGAGGTCTGTGGTGAGTATATGCCCTAGATATTTATATTTATATACTCTTTCAAGCTCCACCGAATTCAGACGAATCGGTGGTACTTCAGATGGTAGAATAGCACCGACCCCAAAGACCATATACTGACTTTTACTGACATTATATCTCAGCCCGTGTGCTAGAGCATAGTCCTCACATACTTGGAGCAGTCTTCTCATACCGCACACTGACGCGCTCAGCAGCACCATATCATCAGCATAACTGAGATTATTAACGTTAACACCATCTACATGACACCCAATATGCATGCTGCTGAGCGCGACAATCAGCTCATCTATGTACAGGTTAAACAGAGCTGGTGAGCTCAATCTCCCCTGCCTAACACCACATTGCATACCATATGCGTCAGATAGCGTACCAGCCCACCGAACGTAGTTGATCTGATTTCCATACCAATATCGGAATAAAGATATGAGTTCCTGAGGTAGGTTTATCGACTCCAGCTTTTTCCATAGTAGATTGTAGGAAACCAGATCAAATGCCTTCGACAGGTCTAGGTAGCACGCATAAATTGGCGTTTTTCTATTAACATAGTACGCAACAGTGTGTTTAAGGCTTAAGATGGCACTTTCAGTCGAAAGTCCGGGTCTGAAACCGAACTGATTATCATGCAGCTTAAGTACTTTACTTAACTGAGCATTAAGCACACTATCGAGCACTTTTGCAACAATAGTCGCAAGTGATATTGGTCTATAGTTGCACTTATCTGATAAGTCTCCCGTCTTATTTTTTACAACTGGTACAACTATTGTTTTAATTAATTCAGGAGGCAAATAAGAATGTGCAACACATAGAGAGAAGACCATCGCCAGCACTCGTTTTATATGTGGACCAGCATAGCGCAGGTGCTCGACACTAAGGCCATCATGACCTGGTGATTTGCCTCCAGATATTGACTTAATGGCTTTCTCTACTTCACATGCCGATATTGTCATTCATAGCCCCAGTGAGAGCACCCGTACTACGCGAGTCTAAGCTAGGCTTTACAATAAAATGCTCCCTAAAAACATTGGCAATGTCTCCCGGTTCATTGACTCCATCGACACTCACGGGATGGCCAGTGGCCCATTTCTCGAAAGGTACAAGCCTTGTATTACAAGTGTGTTTCCATGACAACCCATACGAATTGACAGTTCGCGCACTTGTAATACAAGGCTTGTACCTTTCGAGAAACGGGCCCCTGGGCGTAGATTTAATTTATTAGTAGACTTCCAAAAGGCAGAAAAGTCTTTTTTCGAATGATGTGTAGCCAAGATATCCATTTTTATTTGGTGTTGATGATCTTGGCACCATTTTAATTTTGATTTAAACAGACGTCTGTCCACAGTCATCCTATCAAACTGAATACCTACTGCAGGTTTCCCAGCAAGAACCCATTCTAAAAATGACTGCCTTGCCCTCCCGTGGGCTTCTTTGACATGTTTGTTCCAACCAATAACACGAGGCTTAGTATTTTTATAATGTTTATTATTTAAATACCTATTACCTATTGTCGCAGACTCACTTAGGGCAGATATAATGTCGCAATACAAATTATTTAAAATTATGTGATGACATTGTTAATAATGCAAACATTGTAAAACATGGAAAAATGGATCAGTTACTTTGCCCCCCCGTCGAGATTTGCCCCGCTGTACCTTATCCATACTAATATTATAAATGGGAAAGTGTGTGTGTCTGTTTGTTTGTCCATCTTTCACGGCAAATTAAGCGGAGCAACGAATTGTCGAGATTTTTTAAGTGGAGATAGTTACAGGGATGGAGAGTGACATCTTAGGCTACTTTTTGTCTCTTTGTACTTTTTGTCTCTTTCTAAAATGTTTTGTATACCTAATTTAACGATGTTTTATAATAATAACATTATTATTCTTAATGTATGAGAGAGCCTTTTCCAACTTTTTAAATCCATCGATTGTCGCTCATTAAAAAATGAGCATGTCATCGAAAACGTCATTAAAACAATAAAACTGACGCCGAACGCTCGACGGATAATGAGGGCCCGGCCGGCCTAGACAAAACGCCAATCGTTGACGCGAGACGCCGATCGGAACGCAGGCTGGCTCAGTCGCACCAATACGACCGTTCCAGCCTAGCGCGTAGTGACAGTGACCCTGCCTGCTAAGCTGCGATCCCGGGCTCGAATCCCGGTAATACACCGGTCAAATCTTACATGAAAATCGGCTAAAAAAACAAAGTGTGATGTAAAGCTGGATTTTTGGTATGTTATTTGGAGTCCTTGGGGGAATGTAAGACTATATTTTGCAAGCAAAAAAAAAGTGTGCTAACTTCGTAATTTAAAAAAAAAAGTAAAAAAATCGGACTTTTTTTGGTTTTTATTTTTTTATTGAAAAACTATGCGTTTTTGGTCAAAAGGTGCTTTGTAATGTTGAAAGCGCATTAAATTTCAAACAGTTTGACATCTTTTTTATCAATGTCCGTCAAATAGTTTTCGAGAAATGAAGCGTCAAAAAAGGTTAATTTTTGACGCATTTATAAAATGTAGCGTTTTGCCAATATTTTTAGACAAATATATCTGCAAAATACTTCATGATATGATATATATTGCAATATAACATTGTATAAAATTTAATTTGCTTTAGTTTTAGTGCAAATAAAGGTCAGTAAGACGAATAGTTACTTTGGTAAACAAAAAAAAAACTATAAATAGAGAAGCCAAGAGTCTGGTAGATTGGTTAAGGTAAAATAGTTTACGGTAAAAGTTTTAGGTTGAAAGTGCTATCTATTCGATCTTACTTTCTTTGATATCCGTTTATCTGAAAAAATTGTCTAAGCTAACTTTGCATCGATTTGACTATTACTAATGAAGAAATAAAATACAGTAAAATTTTGAAGTTTAGTAAATTAGAAAAATAAAACAGAATTAGTTACATTTTCCTGGTTCTGCATCTTGATGGCACAACTCCTGTAGTGATAGAAAGTCCACTTGAGTTGTATTTGACCACCAATTGCTGTGGAATAAACTACGGGAACGGAAAGCGCCCACGCCAATTATTAAGATACTGGAGAAGTGGTATTCCCAGCAGAAGAACGTAGTAAGATGGAAGTCAACTCTGTCTACCGCCAGCGGGTTAAACTGTGGCGTGAGACAAGGAGGCAGTATGTCTCCGGCTCTCTTCAGCGTGTACATGGATGTGCTGTCGCAGGCTTTGACCAGTACCGAGGTTGGCTGCTCCATCAATGGGCAAATGATAAATCACATCGCATATGCAGACGATATGGTCCTACTAGCACCATCTGTGGGAGCTATGCGTAAGTTACTTGCAGAATGCGAGAGATACGCCAGCCAGCATAACATGAGATAATATCCGGACAAGTCTGAATTAATGCTCATGGAGGCAGCACATATGCCCACACATGTACCACCTCTTTTGCTTGATGGAGTTCAATTGCGGAGAGTACACGAAGTCAAATATCTTGGCCACATCTTGTTCTCCAGTTTAAAAGACCAGGAGGACATAGAAAGGCAGAGGCGAGCCACCGCAGTAAGGGCAAACATGTTGGCTAGAAGATTCGCCAAATGTAGTGACAGCGTAAAAAGACAGCTGTTCCTCAGTTTTTGTACAAGCGTGTATACTGTCGAGTTATGGTCCGACTACACCTGCGCGGCGGTGAGAGACCTGCGCGTGCAATACAACACATACTATGTACTGATATTTCGTTAAACGGAGAATACTATGATTCGGGCACGTCCACGACAACGCTTGTGAGATTGCATCGATGTTATTGACCCTCAGTGATATGCTTTAAAAACCAGTCCGTACAAGAACAATTTCGGAACAATCTGATTCAATTAGTGAGGGTTTTCTACTCGTAAATATTTTTTTCCGCCAAGCGGCGAGCCTGAGGTCTTTCTGACCGTAAACTTAACTTACTAAATAAATGTTGATATACGCAAATATGTGTCTGAGTAATACTTGAACAGCCCCCAAATAATAATAATTCGTTCTCCGCTACGCCTCCTGTAAATATATGTAAACTATCCCATTTGGCCATTACCATCCACCGATTATTTCTGATCCAGTTATACTAGACTTATGATATAATCCTATTTTTTTTTTATAACTGGCACTCCATTGGTCTTATTGAAACTTTCTACATTTTTATTTTACAATTTATGTAGTAGCCTGAGTTCTTTTGCTGATATCTGTCTCAAAATATTAGCAAAACGAATATTTTCATAGAAAGGGGAAAAATGCTCTTTTTTTGACGCTTCATATCTCAAAAAATATTTGACGGACATTGATAAAAAAGATGTCAAACTGTTTGGAATTTAATGCGCTTTCAACATTACAAAGAAACTTTTGACCAAAAATGCATAGTTTTTTAATAAAACGGCAAAAACCAAAAAAAGTCTGATTTTTTTACTTTTTTTTTTAAATTACGAAGTTAGCACACCATTTTTTTGCTTGCAAAATATAGCCCTACATTCCCCCAAGGACCCCAAATAACATACCAAAAATGCAGCTTTACATCACACTTTGTTTTTTTATTTCTCTTTTTGACCAGTGTATAAGGGCATTCTATTCTTATTCTATTTTGTAATGAGCACAGACATTTGTTAATGAGTAGGTTAATGGATGCTTTCTACGTAAACATATGAAGATTTGTATATTATGTATATACAGGTGTAACAAAAATAGTGGTGATCCCTTTAAGGGCGTATTCAGTATCGTATTCTCATCAGGAAAAAGTAGAAGAAAATTTTTTTTTCGCGAAAAAAATGTTTACCTTTGTATGGCGGTTCGGCCGATTCTCGCGGCCCGGCCCATACAAAAATGAAAATTTTTTTCGCGAAAAAAAATTTTTCTTCTACTTTTTCCTGATCAGAATACGATACAGAATACATACACCCTTAAACGGATCACCACCATTTTTGTTACACTCTGTATGGTTGTCTGAGTACCCACAATACAAGCCTTCTTGAGCCCACCGTGGGACTCAGTCAATCTGTGTAAGAATGTCCTATAATATTTACGTATTTTTGATGAATATGAGCACGGGTTTTTGCAATAAAATCGGCTACCTATACGTGAGCTATATGCGAGCAAATGAACGTATTCAGCAAAGGAGTTGAAAACACTCACCATGGTCGGATCCGGCCGGGAGAGAATACAGTAATACGGAGGAGCGATAGAGATAGCTAGGTATAATACCTTACCGTTTGTGTATTTGGCTACGTAGCCGGGGGCCCGGGGCCCCTCTGCCAATTACGGGGCTGGATCGGGCGGCGGGATTCGGATTATCGAATTAATTCTTTAGGGGGATTGAAAAAATTGAAAACATAAGGATGATGACATTGATGACACATGTTGAAATTATGACGGAATTTATGTAGTTAAAATTTTGGGGTTCGGTGCTTAGTAGTAGGTACCTGATCTAGAATGCAAAATGTCCTCAATATTTTTTTCGTTTTATCTAAACTTTAAACTCTTTAAAGCGATATCGACGGAGCTCCTATTCTGTGCAGTTTGGCCATCGGCCGTTTGAAGATACCTATCGAACCTAACCTACCTTCTTATATACCTGGCCTGGGTAAGTAGCCGAATGGCACGAACACTCACGAAAGGCTCACGAAACGAAACGCTCGTAGATATCTATCTCTACCGATCTTGCATATTGGCGCGACAAAGCCAGACTACCTTTCGCGGTGTTTCGTTTTCGTTTCGCGTCGCAGGCACCTGTACCGTTACCATGGGCTGCCCAAGTGAGAGCCGTATTACTTTACTCAGAAAGTAAGTGAGTTTACGTTTGTTTACAATATATTGTGCCTAACTTCACGCCAAAGAAGCTGCTTCTATCCCTTTCTAAATTTATCAATAAACGGAGAAAGAACTACAGGCGAATGCTACGCCTCTGGTGTTTACGCGATGGAACTAAAATCATAAGTAAATGTAATTTACCTATCGAAATCTGTCAATATAGGGTCTACTGCAAATTTCGAAACATACGCACTGAGGGATTCTTCCTCTTTCACTTTATAGTGATAAGAGACGCATGTCCACATTTCGATAACTTCGGTATTCGGTAGTAGGCCTCAAACCAAGTCATTCTAACGTGACATTTCTGTCAAGTTATACAAAAATCACACGGAATTTTCAGGATTATATTTGCAGTTTTAAATAAAATTATGACTAACATATTGCATTAATTTATAATATAACGTGAAATTTAAGATTAGCTAAAACTGAATAAAAAGATAAACCAGTGAACAAATCAAATAAGGTAATGAGTTATTTTTGGCCATCATTTTGTACTAAGTATTTACAATTGAGATGATTATATTGCTCAAAGCAGTTTTTGGTTTCAGAAAGATGACGGAAGCTATGATCGAAATCAATATTTCCGAACAAACCCGGGTATGGTATTCAGTCAACATGGAAGATGGTTCAATTGATATTAATACTGTGGCACTCTGGCAGTTACGCTACTCATAACCTTAGGGCAGCAGAGGGGAGCAGTACCAATTTATAGGTGTTTTTGTTCCGCCATGCACTTAATGGTATTATTGACCATGATCATCACAGGTATATGTATAGAAGTGCTCCAATAAAGAAAAAACCTCAACTCCAAAAAATAATCCTGTTACTAAAATAAAGTATTTCATTAATTGACTTTGTTTATTTGTGATGTTCTCGAGTAGTAAAGAAATAGAAATATTTTTTAAAGAAAAAGGGGGCATTGCATCTTATATAGAATTAGCTTTTGCCCGCGGTTTCGCTCGCGTACTAAAAGAATTCTTATTCAAACATATACAAATAATTAAATTTTCATTTGGATCCGTAGGTTTCTATGCAGACGTTTGTCTGCGTTTTTTTCGATTACTCATATTACTATTGTTTTTAAAAAGAAATGCTTGCAGTGGTTGTACAAATGTTACACAGCGACCACAGCGTAAGTAGTAGGTACGAGTAGGCATGTATTCTATATACACTGAGGAAACTACATATTGTACAACAGAACTCACATAAGTAGCTCCGTATCTCGGCACTATTGTCGGTGGGTAAAAAGTACTTTCTCGCATACAATTACCGATTGCCGACCGATTACCCCTATCCCTAACCCTACCCCTACCTCTATCCCTATTAGGGTTTGCTCCCGGGAAATACCGGTACCGAAAGTACCGGGAATTCCCGGGATTTTCAGCCAAGCAAAGAACCGGGAAATGAACTTGAAGGCTGTTTTAAACCCTATAATTTATGAATTTATTATGAACACTATTGGCGCTTTGTAAATAATTTGTAATTGTTCAAAAATACTTCTTTTCATTCATAAAACATTGTATTGTGTAGTTACTAAATAGTCATAAGTTTAGCATTTCAATATGTGCAATATTACTTTTATGATTAACAAAGTAATTGTTATTCCTGTAATTGTTTCTTCTGCTGTATGTTGTATTAAATATTGGTATTGTATGTTTGCGCTGATGGCCAAGTTGCCAATGCTCCCAATAAATTAAAAAAAAAATTAGCTTTGTCAATTTTGACACAATGACTTAGCTGAAATGTCAATCGTTGACGCTAAACCATGGACTTTAAATCTATGCCCTAAACGCCGATCGAAAGTCAGTCTAGCTCTGTCATGTCAATACGGAAAAGTGAGATAGCTAAGCTACGATAACGATGTTATCATAATCGTTTGTGCATTTGGCTAATACGTGCCCTGCCAAAAAATTAGATACAATTTTTACTTGTTTCAAAATGCATTTTCTACTCACTTTTGTATCAAATTATAATCTTCATATACACCCCATAACGGCCTAATCGCCTTCAAAAGTTCTATAGGACCTTAGACTTTGTCGTTACCTATGTCGATGTCGTTGTAATTGATGTTTGATATGTACGTAAACGCTGAATTTTAGGTTTTTAGTTTTCGTTTCACGTCAATTTATTAAATTCTTAGCCTGTTACTCAAGAATATTACAAAATAAACAAAGTCACAGAATGAGATACTTTATTTCAGTAATAGGATAATTTTTTTGAAGTTTTTTGCTTTGGTTCACTTCTAATATATACCCACGAGATATGGTGTTATGGTGACTATAGGTACAAGTATTGTGCATTGAGGAACTAACATGCCCATGAATTGGTACTGCCTGCTGCTGTAGGTAATCAGTTGATTCTTAACTGCCTCATTCATTATCAATTTGAACAATCTTCTACGTTGGGTTTGCTGAATACCATACGGCTGGCATGGAAATATTGTTTTCAATAATATCTTCTTTTTCTGAAAGCAACCAATATAATCATCTCAATTGTAAGATTGTAACTAAACAGTACAAAATGATGAATAAATATACCTAACTCATTACCTTTGTAAAAGTATCAAGCACTGGTTTCATCACTGGTTTATCTTTTTATCGAACTACTGACTAACTGCCACATTTAAGCTGTTCTTTAATTTCACGTAACATTATAAATTAATACATATTAGTCATAATTGCATTTAAAATTGCAAATATAATCGTGAAAATGTTGTGGGATTGTTATATAATTTGACAGTAATGACACATCAGAGTGAATTGGTGGTTTACTTTTACGTTAGTGACTGTCATGATTACTCACGTAAAGTATTGAGTTTTCACTAGAGACTGTCAAATAGTTCTGGTTCTATTGACTTCATACAATCAGAAAGAGAGCGCCTTAGCTGTAAAGTTAGGAACGAATTAAAAACTGGGAGTAAACACGTTAATAACTTATGGTACCGATGAAAATTTTAGTACGTGAGCGTTTCCGCTTGGAGCGCTGTTCAGTTTTTCCATACATTTTCCGTAACTCTCACTGAAAACGTAACGTATTTTTTTACTTAAAAAAGTCATGGTAAGGCTACTGGACATTTGGCGTTTTAGAGCAGTCGCGACTATACGAAGTTTTGGGTGTAAAATTGTAAACTGCTCACCAGAAAATAAAAGACGTCTAAGATTTTCATTTGCGTTCCTGATTTATTATTTAGTGATCGGATTCTCACAATAAATAAAAATAAAATGAGCTTTTTCATACTTACGGCAGTTTCGTCAAATACCTAAAGTGAACTGTTGACTGTGTGTGTAGGCCCTCATCGATGGCGAAGTGCCATGAACTCCTAAGTATGAAAACCTAAGTAGTTGGGAGTTCATGGTACTTCACCGTCGTTATGTTCTTTCCTAAATTACCGTGAATGGGATATGTTGCATGGTCCAAAACTCCAAACGTCGATAAAATATTTTTGACGACATTTTATGAAAAATTAGTAAATAGTTTTCGCAATTTCCTTAAATTTGCTTACTCTTTATAAACTTTGCATATCAAAGAAAAACAAATAAAAATAACTATGGCGATAATTGCTACAATGTTACACAATAGTTAATCTGAAAAATGCGTTGAGCAGTGGCAGGCAAACAAACTTGACTGCTACAATGTGCTTGTCATAATTCACCGTCAAAGGGTGCGTAAAGCAACCGCGGGCCGAGGTACAAGCGGTAGGGGGAGCGATTACATAAGAGGTTTGACGACAGACTGCGTTGAACAGTGGCAATCCATTTTGAAATCCATACGGTCCGCCTGATGGAAAGCGGTCACCGTAACCTATGGACGCCTTCAACTCAACCATTAGAAACTTGTACACTCCTTTTTTGCTGTGTTAAGTACAGTCATCTTTGGAGTTGTAAGTTGAGAGTGGGCGCGAGTGTCAGGTAAATATACCGTAGAGTTACCTGACACAAAAGTAGTTTAACGTAGTTTAACGAACAAATTAGTTCCGTAGATCCTTCCGTCATCAGCACACCGCACCCTCGTTGAGCTCTGGCAGCCTTACTCACCGGCAGGAACACAATACCATGAATAGGGTCTCTTCATCTCTTGCTATTTGGCTGCGGTCTTCTGTAAGGCGGAGGTACTTTCCCAGTTGGGCTCTGCTCTAGACTCGTACTCGTATAATTATACATTGGTTTAATTAAACATTATTGACATTGGTTACTTTGGATTTGTACTATGTAGTACTAAACCTGTATTTATTTTATTTTTACCAATATGACATTTTAATATTTTTTTGTTCACACTGCTTTTTTTCCATTTTTAGGGTTCCGTAGTCAACTAGGAACCCTTATAGTTTCGCCATGTCTGTCTGTCCGTCCGTCCGTCCGTCCGTCCGTCCGTCCGTCCGTCCGTCCGTCCGTCCGTCCGTCCGTCCGTCCGTCCGTCCGTCCGTCCGTCCGTCCGTCCGTCCGTCCGTCCGTCCGTGGATAATCTCAGTAACCGTTAGCACTAGAAAGCTGAAATTTGGTACCAATATGTATATCAATCACGCCAACAAAGTGCAAAAATAAAAAATGGAAAAAAATGTTTTATTAGGGTACCCCCCCTACATGTAAAGTGAGGGCTGATATTTTTTTTCATTCCAACCCCAACGTGTGATATATGTTTGGATAGGTATTTAAAAATGAATAAGGGTTTACTAAGATCGTTTTTTGATAATATTAATATTTTCGGAAATAATCGCTTCTAAACGAAAAAAAAGTGCGTCCCCCCCCCCCCTCTAACTTTTGATTTTTGAACCATACTCGTATGTTTAAAAAATATGAAAAAAATCAAAAAAGTAGAACTTTATAAGGACTTTCTAGGAAAATTGTTTTGAACTTGATAGGTTCAGTAGTTTTTGAGAAAAATACGGAAAACTACGGAACCCTACACTGAGTGTGGCCCGACACGCTCTTGGCCGGTTTTATTTGTAATTTTAATATTATTATTTCTTTTGTAACGATCGTTACACGAATAGTAATATAAGCTGAAATGTAAATTCTAATTGTGTGAAATTTGTATAAACGAGATAAATAAACTAAAACTAAACTAAAACATAAAGTCAGAGTATGGTTGGTGGTTAAATATTTCATCCTGTATCTATACTAGTCAAAGTAAACCATAACCGCGCATAAGTTTAAACTTGAACCAAACGCCATCGCAAATACTAGACACTGTTTAGAAAAAAAGTAAACATCCAGCAAAGGCAGGGGTGCTCAGCAAATATTATAATTGTTACCAATTACACGGCACTGGTGCCGCTGTCGACTCCTGATTTTATAGGCGTATAATTTTCATTTGTAGTGTTTGACGACCCCTGCGCGGATTCGCGCCGGTCGTCAACCGTTGGTAGTAAACGTTGATGAGTTTATTATCTTGTGTTTGTTCGTGATTTCATAGTGATTTGGAATTATGATGCGCGCCAACTGTTTGTATCAGTAGGCCTAGCACATGATGGCCGCGGGAGTATGTCGCCGCGAGATAGATGCCACGTCTTCTTCTAACTGTATTAATGACATAAGGACGGGTAGTCTATCTCGCAGCGACATACTCCCGCGGCCATCATGTGCTAGGCCTACAGGTCGAGGGAGATATTACTGGCACTCAATAGTTTTTGCCTTATGCTTTGTTGGCATCGACTTAACCAAAATCATATCTTCCCCAAATATTTTTGAATGTTTTTATTTTTTATAAGAACAAATGACATATTTCTTTGTTTTAATATCATGATATCACGTCAATACACATTTTTAAAAATATATAAATTTGTAGGCATCATCAGTGGAGTTATGATAGTATTTAATAGGCGGCGCTAAACAAATCGAGGTACGATTCTTAGTATGAAGATTGTCAATCCTATTTAAATCATCCTTGCTACAAATTAATATTGTTTCAAAGACATTTTTTTACCCAGTGGAGTGAATCGAAGGTAACGGGCCGCTATCAGCGCCTGCGCTGCGTGTGAATAGGCCGCGGGACTGTCACCATCACTTATATTCGGGCCAGAAGGGTTGATGGGCCGCGCGATAGCCGGACAAAATGTCGGTTAGTATTGAAAAAACTGAAGGTGTCACAAGGCGCGGCCATACAGCCAGCGGGCTGGGATGTTGACATCAAATACAAGAAGGTACTGGCAACTGATACTCATCAAGATAATTTTCTAACTCTCTTAAACTTTAAACTGACAACCGTTTGCTCCGCACGATATTGTTGTCGGATAGGTGACACTGTGACAGTAATCAATAACTTTCTGAACTTCAAGAACAGCTAAAGGTGTCAGAGCTGTAACTGGTCATGCCCGCAGTGCGACCCTGCCGGCGTATTATGATTCCAATTTTATCATTTATCCACGTGGATAAAGCATCCGTCACGCTTTGGCAAGTATGTCAGTGTGAGAGTGACAGTTGTCTTATCCACGTGGACAAGTGATAAAATTGGAAGCATGATACGCCGGCTGGGCCTCAATTAATAAATAAATATTACAGGACATTCTAACACAGATTGACTGAGCCCCTCGGTAAGCTCAAGAA
Organism: Leguminivora glycinivorella; assembly: GCF_023078275.1. Lineage (NCBI taxonomy): Eukaryota > Metazoa > Arthropoda > Insecta > Lepidoptera > Tortricidae > Leguminivora > Leguminivora glycinivorella. Next base: position 55,234,074 of record NC_062998.1, read on the forward strand.
GGCTTGTGTTGTGGGTACCCAGACAACGATATATATAATATACAAATACATAGAAAACATCCATGACTCAGGAACAAATATCTGTGCTCATCACACAAATATATGCCCTTACCCTCAATTGATTGGAGGTAAGACGCAGCCATTGTCTTCTTACGCCGTGTCTTGCGTGGGCGACGGTCGCGCGACCGTTGCCGTCGCGTCTCATACTTCCATATCGATAAGGTTTGATTTCGTATGCGTCGCATAGCCGTCGCGCGACCATCGCGCGACCGTCGCCCACGCAAGCCACGGCGTTACGTCAGTTTAGTGTCTTCTGCGTGGCGATGTCGCGAATAGTAACATATATTTGTTTTGTACACAAAAATGAATGAATGAATAAAAATTACAGAATGCTAACAGTCGCTAGAACGTGTACAGTTCCGCACAGAAACGTTTTTAACTCATTTTTGTGGGCACCAGAAAGTGATGATATTATGTTTGTAAGTCAATATTACATATTATATGCTATGTTGCTTATTCGGATCTTGTTTTAAATATCAAAGTAACTTGTGAGGCGATGAATATTACCCACTATTTTTTTTTTAATTGTTCAAAACAAAATTTATTAGTACTTGGGTTCATAAACTCGAAGTGTGATATAATTAATGAAACACACCTATCCTCCTTGACGAAGCCCGCTAATCTCGTGGCTCCACTTATCAAAACCAAAAACCAAATAAACTACAACAATGTACTATCCCAGCGACATAGAGGTTAGATCTGTCACCGACTGCGATAGACTACCTTCAATAGAGTCAGCACAGTATGCGACATAACAAAAAAGCATAATTTTACCCGTGTGAGCAAACAATACTACAGAAGTAGAGTGAAATACACCCTGTTTTTATTGAATTCCGTTAACTTAAACGGGAGGTTCTTTAGATCAAATACAATTAATTTCTCTAAGAAACTAGCGTCTTAACTCTTACGGTTATCGAGTTATTAAAAAAATAATGATAATTACTGAACATGTGTGTGACAGCCTTTACCAATTCTTAATGTTATTTGTTTTGACATGTGCCGTCAATCACTTGACACTAACTTGAATGTAATTCTTAAGGGTCTCTCACACTAATAAATTCATTTATTATGTCAAACTTCAAACTTCAAAAATTTTTATTGCCACAATAACTTACTAAACTACTACATATAAGTACTTAACTAAACTTATGAACTAACTAATAATAAGCTTATAATATTGTGAAGCAATAAGGTCTCAGTCTCAGCATGTGCTGGGCAGAGAGCTCAGCGCTGGTTTTCAGACAGAGCCTTTAAATGTGTGTCGGTCCCAAACAAACAAATGTATGAAAACGATGTATGAAAACGATGAAAATTTATTTTTGCGAATTTAACTAAAAGTGATATACATAATGATTCCTGATAATGAACCTAACGAGGTGTCGAATTTAACGGAAAACAAAAAAAACCACGATGTATAGTACAAGAAGTACCAACGACACCAGCGTAAACCGGGCTAACACGATAAATACGAACATTTCCGAGAAAATATCTACTATGTAAAACGATTACGTACTACACCTGTACTTAGAGATGAGCTTCGACTTTGAACACTTTCTATGGGCTGTCCCATATCATTTCGTGTGTTGCGAGTTGCGTTGCGACGTTGTTCGGCGTTTTCAACAAGAGATATTTTTTCTCTCTTACTCTTACGCCGAAAAACTCTTACGCCGTGGCTTGCGTGGGCGACGGTCGCGCGATGGTCGCGCGACGGCGATGAGACGCATACGAAATCAAACCTTATCGATATGGACGTAGACGATGCGATGAGACGCGACGGCGACGGTCGCGCGACCGTCGCCCACGCAAGACACGGCGTTACCTAGCAATTTTCCGGAATGTGGTAGATATTAGTCCGAGAGCAGCGACACAAGCAAGAGCGTCTGCTACGAGTTCTCGACGTCTTAGCATACCTACTCGTACGTTACATGATATCGCAAACGTCACAAAAAATGTATGTAATTTTTGGTTTTTAACCCCCGACGCAAAAACGACAGGGTGTTATAAGTTTGACGTATCTGTCTGTCTGTCTGTCCGTCTGTCTGTCTGTCTGTCTGTTTCTGTGTCTGTGGCATCGTAGCTCCCGAACGGATGAACCGATTTAGATTCAGTTTTTTTTTTGTCTGAAAGCTGAGTTAGTCACGAGTGTTCTTTTTAATTTCAATTTTTTGGTTAGGTTATCGTTTTAACTTCTCAACCGGCTTGTTCCAGATCTGTCCCAGATTTAAATTGTAATTTACAGATTGAAAGTCATTAATTCAGTAGCAAATTTTTGACATTCCAGGGGTTAAGGCTATTCAGGGCGAGAGGGGTCTAGTGGGGGTGATCTTGACTGTCAATAGCCAGGCCGAGTTAATGTACAGTGACCGAGTTTGATGAACGACGCGGACGCCGATATCGGAGGTGTGAGGGTTGCCTGGTTCTATTGATAATTGATAACTCCGTGTCTACAACTCTACATGTTCCTACAATAAAACGAAGACCCCGCGTTTGTCCTGTGTTTGATTGTTCGTTTCGCGATTAAATCAAAATCTAGGTGTTAAACGGATTTTCAAACAACATTTTAAATAGGTATATGGTGACTTTAAGTAGACTGAACTGAACTGATTGTAACGCGTCGTTTCTAAAACTAAATGTTTTGAAAATTAACGAAATTGTAACGTATGCCTACGCAAGAAACGTATATTTCCACAATACGTTTCTAATTACTAACCAAGCACTTCATCATCCTCCCTACGTTATCCCGGCATTTGCCACGGCTCATGGGAGCCTGGGGTTCGCTTTGACAACTAATCCCAAGATTTGGCGTAGGCACTAGTTTTACGAAAACGACTGCCATCTGACCTTCCAACCCGAAGGGTAACTAGACCTTATTAGAATTAGTCCGGTTTCCTCACGATGTTTTCCTTCACCGAAAAGCAACTGGCAAATATCAAATGACATTTCGCACATAAGTGGAAAACTCATTGGTGCGAGGGTTCTAACCCGCGACCTCCGAACGAAAGTCGCACGCACTTACCGCTACGCTACCAGCGCTTCTAACAAGCACTTCCCTGTAAGAATTAATAAAGATTAAAGATATGTAAACTGTATTTATTTTTCAAACTTATATCAAACAGCTTTTAATTAGGGTCAAATAAAGCTACGCCTGCCTATCCCACTAGTCTCTCCAGGACGGTTTCAAATAACAAAGATTTTTTTACCAACTCTCAGTCATCGTTGTAAGCCCTTTATCCTCACAAATGAGCGCGTGTAATTAAATCCGTTTTGGCGAGCGCACGCGGCGCGCACGCGCCGGCGCACGGCGCGCGCGCGCTCTAATGACGCACGGGGAAAAGTGGGTAAATTACGAAAACTAGAGGAGGTGAAAGAGCTTTTTATCAAACTAGCTCGTGGCCTGCTTGAATTGGGGCAGGCTGCGTCAGAGACACCGTGGTCACAGTATAAAACCAGTAACAACTCTTCCAACAAACGTATGCCGCGCGGGGTGCACGCAGCGCGTCGTGTACGTACGCAACACATGCAAGCGGATTTGGATAAACTTGGATAAGAATAATATGCATAATGATATTTTTTATGTTTTCTGACTGATATTATGTGGTATTATTATACTAAGGACTTATAGTTAATAGTATTAAATAACAACATCTTACTTTGGACGATGTTGAGTAACATTTATAGTAATTTTGTTCAACCACGTGCTTTCGAACGCAGTAGATACCTTTCGCGTCGCCTCTGCCGGAGAGTAACTACTGAGTCGTCCTTACACTGTGCCGTGGTTGAAGTGAAACGTGGGTGGTGTGCGTGTGCACTACCGCTATCGACTCTGATGATGCACGGGGAAAATTGGATAAAGGAACTAAGTTGGTAAAATAGCTGTTTTATCAAACTAGCTCGTGGCTTGTACCAGGTTTTATAAAAATTGGGTAGCCAGGGCGCCATAGTTGAAGTGAAATGTGTGGTGCCGCTATTGAGAAGGCCGAAGCCTTAGATCCATGCAGGGCCGAAGTCAATGCTTAATAATAAATAAAATAAATAAATAAATATTATAGGACATTCTTACACAGATTGATTGAGGCCCACGGTAAGCTCAAGAAGGCTTTGTGTTGTGGGTACTCAGACAACGATATATATAATATATAAATACTTATATACATAGAAAACATCCATGACTTAGGAACAAATATCTGTGCTCATCACACAAATAAATGCCCTTACCGGGATTCGAACCCGGGACCGCGGCGCAGCAGGCAGGGTCACTACTGACTGCGCCAGACCGGTCGTCGTAATGAAACACAGAAGTAAGTGTTTAAAGTTTAGGCGTTGTCCTCTGTCCGAGAACCGCTTAAGCCCGAACTTCCGAAGGCCTGAAGCGTCCAGAATTTCAGGCGACGTAGTGCTGAAATAAAGTACGAGTATTAGTTACAGAGATATAAGCCACAGTTACATTTCATATCAGGCTCTGCTAAACGTGCTATATACTAACCAATGTAAGAAAACGTTCATTTTACAGTTTCATCTATTTGTCGGACCCATGTTATTTGTTAGTAAATCTTAAATACAAATGTCAATAGGAACGACATTAAAAATACACATAAAATAAGGCCTGAGCACAAATATATTATATGATTAGGATCTCAAGAGATCTTTATAAAAGGAATTTATTTTTTCTGAAAATATTGAATTGTCCCTTATTACAATCATGGTTAGGTTTTAGAAAGAATAAATAATGAAAAAAAATGTTACTAATACAATACCTATTAAATATAAATAAATGATTAAATTTAAATTCAATTCAATAATAACTTTTTTACAAACTACCTGTCACTTGGTTGGTACAAACATTTCAATGATGAATTCAAATGGAATAAAAAATGGAATAACATTGTATTCAATGTGTAATTTGTTAAGGAGTTACGTCCAAAAAAATATTTGTCCTTAACTGACTTAGGTATCAGGATAATATCTCTGTTATCATAACTATACTCCAGTACGTTCTTTTTTAATTAAAACCTGGCCACACTCGCTCGGCGGGCGCTCGACCTCTTCAAAACACCATTGACATCGGACTCTATAAAAACGCTTCCGGTGCCTAAACAATGGACTCGGGTCTATTTGCACGGCACTTAGGACGCGGGCCGTGCGCTCATTAGCAACACACGGCACGTGCCGCACGCGTGCCGATTCCAATTCAAAAACAAATCAAAATAGCACAACCCTAGAGTTCGCTCCAATGAAAAATGAACTGTAATGTGTTTGAGTTAAGGTATTTTTTTCGGTGGGGTATTTTGATAAGTTAGGGTTGTGAAAAATGTTGTGTTATTTGTTTTTTTTTTTATAAATGAAGATGTTTATTCGCGATGTAATGGCGGTATTAGTGTCGCGTTTAACGCTCGGCTCGGTTTGAGGAGCGAGGAGCGAGCGATGCCGGAAAGTTGTGGATTTCGCGTAATAATGACCCTTTTAATGGCAGTTTTCCCACGAGGGCCGATTTATTGTGGCTAAATGAGGAATCAATCGAACGAGACCATGTTATTGCATTGCATGCTTCATTGTGCAATTATACACCGTGTCTTTTTTTATTCGTTATATTCGACGCGTCGTTAGCCTCATGAACAGGAACCACCCTACATCGCTTCTTGTTAAATTATAAAGAAAAATATATTCGGATTTCATACATAATAAATGACTTGATAAGTGTACAAATACAAATACAAAATACAAATAATTTATTAATAAAAACATAATTGTACAGTGATTGTTCTTAAAGGCTAAGAATTGTTATACATATAAGAGATGTTTTATACAAATGCCTGAGCTAGGATAGTTACTGTGTTTCAGGCAGAGGAAGGACTAAATTAGTGATTTATTTTTAATTATTCACTAAAATAAAAGTGTGAGAGAACCTTAAGAATAACATTATAATTTTCTTAATAACTCGATTACGGTAAGAGTTAAGATTAAGACACTAGTTTTTAGATAAATTAATTGTACCTATTTGACCTAAAGCACCTTTTCTTAAAGTTTACAGAAATCATAAGACTTAGGTAATTTTTAATTTTTAACGTGACGTTAAATCATAAATTTGACGTGTCTGTCTGTCTGTCTGTCTGTATGTCTGTCTGTCTGTCTGTCCGTCTGTCCGTCTGTCCGTCTGTCCGTCTGTCCGTCTGTCCGTCTGTCCGTCTGTCCGTCTGTCCGTCTGTCCGTCTGTCCGTCTGTCTATCTGTCTGTCTGTTTGTCTGTCTGTGTGTGTGTCTGTCTGTGGCATCGTAGCTCCCGAACGGATGAACCGATTTAGATTTCATTTTTTTTTGTCTGAAAGCTGAGTTAGTCGGGAGTGTTCTTACCTTAGCCATGTTTCATGAAAATCGGTCTACTATGTCACAGTCGGGGTTTTTTTTTAAATTTATTACACGTTATTCATAATATCTCTGTAACTGTTTAATTGATTACCTGCGTTTAAGAATATTGTTTACTATTACACTTAAGTACCTATGTATTTTCAATTTTGAGAGGCAGGTCAGAAATGGAGACTGTAGTAGGTAGGTATTTTGTAGTAGGTTATAGTCCTTCTCACCGATTTCGGTGACGGCGACCTCATCAGCAACTATGGATTACGACTTTTATGGGCTCTAATATGGCTGGCAGTGGCCAGGCCGAACTTCGATAAGAGTCTGTCACATTGTTTGTAGAAACTGTATGAATGCCATATGCCATGCATGGTTGCAATAAAAAATATTATAGTCCCTTTGCCCAGAAGTGGGGCAAAGTGTGTTCTGGATAATAATTAACATTGTATGGGGCAACTTTGTAAGTGTCAAGTGAAGGTTGATTAACTTTACTAGGATCTAACACCTCAGTGAACACACTGGAAGCCACCTGCGCCCGCTCTCAATCGCATCGCAACGGGATTATCCGCAATCGGGGGATGATTCGTTGTGAATTTGCAGGTGGGTGGGATTTGCGAGGCAGTGCGTGAAACAGGGGCCACTGTTGTTTATTAGTTGACGTGGGTTATGAACATAATATGACAGTTAATTTTTAGGGAGTAGGTATCTACTTACATTTGCTGAAGCCCGACCGAATCATTTACCCTAATAATAAAAAAATGGACAAAAATATCCCTCTCTCTTTCCTAGCCAAAGGTCACACGGAAAATAAAACCGCAGTATTTTTCCCAGCCTCCGCGCGCCCACCAACAAAACATTTCTAATAATACCGTTCAAGTCTTCATACAAATCACGCATTGTTTCCCGCGCGGGGGCTTTTGGCTCGTTTTTTGACCTGACAAAGAACCTTGGAGGACCACTGGGGATCGCCACGTGGCGGCGACACACACCCGAAAAAAAACCTTAAAAATAATGCAATAAAATTGAAGCTACACTCTCGATATTTTTCCATGCTTTACTCACCTTTTGTATTTGGTAATAGTCGAAAACAAAACTTTATAAATATGGTGTAAAGTTGGTTTTATATTGTGAGGGAAGAATTAGGGTTGGTTGTGATATGATTTTTGTTGTTATTATTAGTAATGTAATTATGATATCGGTGGTAAATCGGGATTCTTTATTGTGCGCTCTTTATTTGTAATTTGTAACCGTGTAATCTGAACTTGTTTGTTGCTTTTAGATTTATTATGCAAACTTATCGATTGTTTGGGCAATAAAGTAAAATAAGCTATGTAGTCTGTTAAGCCTGTTAATTATTTTGAAATTAAGTACCTAGTGTAATTAAAAAGTACTCAATTTTTCACTTTTATTACTTTACCTATTTATCTCTCCCTTCTCTAAGGCCCTCTGAAATCTCACGGGACTTGTTCATTTTTAAATAGAAGTACTTACCAACTTATCTTGGTTACTGGAACTCTAGATACCTACTCAGTTTAGTTCTACATATTTTATTAAATTACATATGACATTTGTTAACAGATATCTTTGTGGGTACATCTTAGATAGATTATTTAATAATCCGAGTAAGGTTATCTTCAAACCGGCCAGAAATTACTGTATACTCTTGTGATCTTATAAATTTTTTATGGCTAGTAAATTATTTCATTAATAAATAAATAAAATATTTGTGAGTATTTTAATTATATAACTGCCTAACGGCCACAGGTTTTCTGAAAACTTCTTTCTCTACAAAGACACAAGCGTGTTGTGTTTGTGTAGGTAGGTATATAAAGTGTCAGTAGGTATAGGCCCAGATGAAATAACACTCCCATACAAACGAAACAAACCTTCCATTCATACATTACATCCATCAAAACAGTCAGATTTTGAATCATCTAAAACAGCTCAAATATCGCTCAAAACACGACTTTGTCTTTTAACAATAAAGTACACTTTGATAAACTATCAAAAAAATATGTAAAAAACTGATGTCACAACCACCTGCAAATTTATTCATTCATTATTTAACCAAAAATGAACCCTACTTCAACTGGTTAAGGATTAAAGAGCAGCAAAGCTAAGTTGGCATCGGCGTGTATAGCGCGATCAATTATTTTTGATCCGTTGACTACACCTGACAAAAGAGATCGGTGTCGGCTCCAAATATTTTGATGCTGATTTTATCGAGGTATTAAAAAGCTGAGGATAGGTCGATAGTTTATTTGCTTTTGAGCCTTTTTTCATACACGGGAGAATGAACAATGTGTTGCAACATAGGTATTTAAGTTTAAGTAGAGTCTCAACTTTAAATCATATATGTATGTAAGTATATCTATTTAATAATGAAAAAAATGTGAAATATGGAAAAAATCGAGTAAGGTGCATTAGGCTAGGTAATTCCGAAAGTCGTTTAATTTCGAAAGTCACATAAAAATCACCATTATTTCCATCATATCAAGATGCCCCTTTTTGTCATTCGGAATTACCTTAATGCACCTTACCTAGTTTAAAATTGACCCCAATCGTAGTTGCCCTGCTGTATCTTATAGTACCTATAGATGATTGCTGATTGCCACACTATTTTATAAATATTTATTTCCTGTTCATTTCAAATAAAATCATAATTCTTCTTTTTTACCTGCAGATGTCACTAGCGTTAACACTGTCACCGCTGACCTCACGGGATGACAGTCGATGCTCAATGAATCGTTTTTTTCCACCGATAGGCCCTGATAGCCGGCGCCCAGAAACTTTACTGATCGATCGAAGTTATGCTTGATTTCCGATAAAGATGTAGCCGTTTAGGTTTTTTTGGAGGAAATGGTTTTGGCAAAAAGTCGGGTTATGTCCCGTTGCCGGCCGATCGTTATCTCAGGTTGGCTGGCGCTGCCACTAGAGGGCCTATGGATGACTTGGTTCCATTTATTCCACTTTTATTTTGTCCTAATATCCATTGTACCTACAGCTCATCTTTTATCCTGAAGTACCTAATTTATTTTGTCTAAATACCGGAATTTATAAATCTTATACATATAATACCACTTCTCAAATAAGTAATTTAGTAGTAGCGGGTATTAAATTTAGTATTAATAATACATATTACATACATAAGCTCTGGTGGCCTAGCGGTAAGAGCGTGCGACTTTCTATCCAGAGTCCAGAAGTCGCGGGTTCGAACCCCAATACCAATATTTTTTTCGAAACTTTTGTGCGAAATGTCATTTGACATTTGCCAGTCGCTTTTCGGTTAAGGAAAACATCGTGAGGAAACCGGACTAATTCCAATAAGGCCTAGTTACCCTTTGGGTTGGAAGGTCAAATGGCAGTCGCTTTCGTAAAACTAGTGCCTACGCCAAATCTTGGGATTAGATGTCACAGCGGACCCCAGGCGGACAAATGCCGGGATAACGCAAGGATGATGATGACATACTACATAGCTACATACATCATTAATTCCTACAGTTTGGCTGTAAAAAGATTAGTGTCTCTCAATGTAGGTACTTAGTAGTTAACAGATACGAGTTTTTGGGTATGTGATGAGTTATATTTAATGAAATGGTCACAGCGAAGTTTAATACACTAAAAGCTTGCGTTGCCGGTACTACTATGTAAATAAAATAAAAAAATGTAAGTAACCGTTCCTAAAGAGCAGAAACCGCAAACCGACCGCAGCTCGAACCTGTACCGGAAACACACATCGGACGCATGAAGTCCTCTGCTTACTAAAGACGGCTTTCCTTTTCCGCATCCCGTAATCAAGCAATTGGCAATTGGCGATATCGTGGTACAGGTATTTTTCAAAATGATATAAGTATCAAAGCTAAGTTGACTCCCGACTCGTGGTAAGGGATCGAGCCATTCGGCGCAGTAAATGTGGCGTTCAGTCGTAATGGCCGGGGCGTCACATTTGTGCCCGACGACTGTCTTGGGGCTCCGGTGACAGATTTAACACTGGTTAAATTTAACCTTTCTCTTTAGTTTTTAAATTACCTAGATTTATTATTGTATTATGCAGAACATCTACGAACTACATTATCCCCCCCCCCACACATCTAGCCGTTTCGCGAGCGTAGCGTCGGGTCAACTGTATGGAAAACTTTTTCCATACAATCATAAATTAAATATAAGAAGATCATACCATCCCATACATTAAAATGCGACCGCCTAAGAACGCGCATACACTACCTACACCACAGATAGATGGCGCCACAAAAAATGTCTTGTAGCTTTCGATTATACTTGTAGATGTCGTTAAATGTCACTTTTGACATACATTTATGCCTCGAAAGTGACACTTAACGCCAATCTAGAAATAATCGATGGCAACAAGGCATTTTTTGTCACGCCATCTATGTGTGGGTGTAGTGTATATGCGCGTTCTTACGCGGTCGCATTTTAATGTATGGAATGGTATGATCTTTCCTTTGAAATAAAACTTTGTGATAAATATGAATCTCGAATAACTTAACTGTCTCCTTATCAAGTTTAACGAAGTTAGTAATTAGTTCACTTGTAAATTAATTCTACTTCTGATAGCGTTTCTACTTCTTACGTCTTCTTCACACGTTTCTGCTTGTTATTAAAAAAATTCTGGTCGTCGCTGTCCAAGAACATCTGTACAATGGCTCCAATGTTAATACCAACCAAATGATAAGTAAATCTAAATGTTACCGTTCAAAAATAAAAACCCAGTTCCCCGCCGACTTCCAAACCGAACGCCGCGCCGCGTCTTTAAAAGTCATTTAATTTTGTGCGATTTAATAGTTATTTACAGGGGCCAAAGTTGTTGTTTAACCGCACGTGCCAAGATTGATACCCGAACAAGCGAAAGATTCCAATATACCGCGAGCGTAGCGAGTGGTTCAAAATGTGGAATCTTGAGCATTACGAGGGTATCAAGGCACGAAGGTTAAACAAACTTTGCCCCAGAGTGAAACACAAAATTTTTCACCACACCAACACGAACAAAATACTGACTATAAAACGACAAACTAAATCGATGAATTTATTCAATATTTTTAATTCAAAATCATGATTTATATATAAATTTTACCTGCCAGCTTAAGATATCAAGTTAAAAGTATAAAATTACTTTGCACTCTTGTGGATAAAATGCAATTTTGCTATCTGTTTTCGAATAGCAAAGTAAGCCTTTACCAATTGGCGTGGTGAAAAATATTTTAATGACCTTCGAGTATTTATTACAACTATATAACCAAATATATTATAATTATACACGGAAACACTGAACACACTTACTCGTTTTCTTCCTACACATTTGTTTGTCTGTGTGAGTGCAATATTTCATTCGTTCTTCCCGCACATGATTAAGTCATAGATTCGAACCCGCCACGGTTGAGTAGCCAACCACCCACCGCACCACAAAAACTCACCCTGGATCTGCATACTACCAACACGTTCAATAAGAAAATGTTAAACATCCTTGACGTTCAAAGGACGTAAGGGACAAAATAGCTCAAAAACTAAAGACTTGAGAGAAGCGTTTTCATATATCCGATATCGGATATAGGACCGAAGCGCTGGTGGCCTAGCGGTGAGAGCGTGCGGCTTTCAATCCGGAGGTCGCGTGTTCGGACCCCGTTCTTCGGAAGTTATGTGTGAAATGTCATTTGATATTTGCCAGTCGCTTTTCGGTGAAGAAAAACATCGTGGGGAAAAATGACTAATTCCAATAAGGCCTATTAGTTACCCTTTGGGTTGGAAGGTCGGATGGCAATCGCTTTCGTAAAACTAGTGCCTCTTTTCAACTTGTCTTTAGTATTCTTGTCCGTTACGCTGTTTCAACCTACAGTAGTGACTGATATGCACGTGCTAGTCCAGAAAGTAGTGAGTTTGTGGCGCGGCGCGGGCAGGAAGCTAGTTTTTGCCGGCGCGTTCCGGCCCATTTGCGCGCGGAAGTGGGGGTGCGACCTATTCGTGGCCTAGTTATTTTTTGTCGCGAGTTTTATCGAGCCTGAGGTTACGGGGTTAGGGATCGGGTATAACGGTGATGTGGTGGCCAGAAATATAATATATCATAATGTACTTCAGTGTAGGTATAACAATTGACAACAGGTCCACTCTACCCCATGTGGTTGATATTGAACGAAAAGTTTGGGGCTGCGTCAAATAGGTTCCGTGACCAAAATAACTGAAAACTGCCAGGCGATAACTCCGCCATTTTTGCTTATAATAATTGAGAAAATAAATCCATAAAAGTTATCAGCGCTTGTGTGGTGAGGGCCATCTACTGAAAAACGGCCGGTCGGAAGCCCCAGGTACCGATGGATCGATGAGGTCCAGAAAGACCTGTGTGACCTTCAAGTGACTGAGTGGCATCAGATCGCACAGGATAGGAGCGAATGGCGGAATATAGTGTCGGAGGCCAAGATCCACTTCGGGTCGCTGAGCCATCGCAGTAAGTGAGTAAGTAAGTGTGGCTCACCACAGGGTTAAGAATTTCATCAGTCTCTTCTACCCATGGGTGTTGTAGAAGTACGAGTGGTCGATTGTGGGATATACCTAGACTGCATCGGGATAGGCAATATGCTTAGCAACCTACCTGACACTGCAATAAACAATTTCAGTTCCTTTCAACCCTAATTGCTGGGAGTGGCACTGAAACTTGAGCAGATTCACTTGCTCTGCCTACTCCTTTGGGAATACAGAAACAGTAATTTTGTACATATGTAGGTATCGATTCTGGATTGCAAGACGAGTATTTCATTTCCCGTTTTCTCGCTGATGTTTTCACAAACAACCGCGGTTCAGCGACCGAACCAAATTACGAATGTCACCAATTATGGCCACTGTAACGGACAATCTCTCCTATACCTTATTTCACTTGCGCACGCGCACACACCCGAACATACACCTTATCTTAGTGAAATAAGGTTGAATCTTAAATGGCGGAGAGTGATCGAAATTCGAAATTCAGTCGAAGAAAAAGTCGCTGCTCGATTCCGAGAATCAACGTTTAATATCAAAACAAAAGACAAAAGCCGACCCGTTAGTTATTCCATCTCTTTCTAGCTTGTAGAAACTAGGTGTAGGCATCTCTCTCGCTCTTCAATGGGGCTACCGGATTGGTAAGTTTTTGTCTGTCAGCGAATTTGGAAGTGGATTCGATAATAATTAGGTGGATATAAATATGTGATGTATGTACCGATGCCGGGTTGGCGGTGGTACACGTGGATATCTACAATTCTACACATACATACACTATACTATACGTATACATACATACAGGTACCTACAACCTAAGATATTCACTTTATATATAAGATGATAATTGATCAACTAAAAAAGGTCTTTTCAGTTAGTGGCCATCTTATTCTTTGTGGTATAATTGACAATCTGCGGGGCGAACTCTTATAAATTCTGGCTGGGATTGGAAACCCTGACACCTGGGATGTGCTTACCAACATTAGACCGACCTCTTACGACTGAGCGCGTAAGAAAAACGCATGAAAACTGAAAAAATCGCGTTTTCCGGGATCTAAGGCTAAGCTGGATCGTTTTTTCACCCCCGAAAACCCTCACATAACATATTTCAGCGAAATCGTTAGAGCGGTTTCCGAGATCGTGAAGGGATGGAAACTTGGAAAGTTACATAGGCTACTTTTGTCTCTTTCTAATTTCCCACTTCTCGAATTTAAAGCGAGCGAAGCCGCGGGCAAAAGCTAGTATTATGTAAATCTCAATAATAGCAAAGCATAGCTAATAAAAAACAAATACTAACTGCACCCCCACCGTATAAATAACGATGTACTTACGTAATTTTTTAACCAAACAACGCATGTTAGTCCATCGGATTGACTCTGTAAGACCCTTACCGTTTCCACCCTCTAAGGGCGCGGCTACACCGCCCGCACTTACGGTGTCTGGTTCATCCCTTATTGACCCTCGAAATAAGGGCGCGACTACATACACCGCCCGCACTTACGTCCGCTTTGCCCTTTCGACTAAGACGTTTGTTTGCGAAATGTGGATTTATTTGTTGATACTTACGTTACAATTATTGGTAGCAGGTGTTCTGTCTTCACTGATGACGGCTTAACTTTAAAAAAAATAGAAGTTTGGGAATAAAAATAATGGCGCCAAATTACTTTTTCGGTAATTTAGTACGTTGATCATGATTTGTGTTTGCCACGAGTGCATTTAGTTTACACCATGTTTTATTTTTGATTTCCGTTAAATTAGACACGTCGTTAGGTTGATTATCACGAATCATCTTGTATATCGCTTTTAGTTAAATTCGAAAAAAGAACATTTTTCGTCAATAAATAAATTTATTAGTGTGAGAATAACATTCAAGTTAGTGTCAAGTGGTTGACGGCACATGTCAAAACAAATAACATTGGGAATGAATAAAAACTGTCACACACGGTTGCAGTAATTATCTTCATTTTTTTAATAATTCGATAACCGTAAGAGTTAAGACGCTAGTTTCTTAGAGAAATTGATTGTGTTTGATCTAAAGAATCTTCCCTTAAAGTTAACGGAGTTCAATAAAAACACGGTGACACTTTGTTGTGACATTGAGAAGAACTGACGAACTGGTTTTCAGTGTTTTCAGTCGGTCCCTAAATAACTCTTACGAGGGGAGGTTCAAATGTTCGCGGAATGAAGTATTTGCAAATTAAATAAAACAACATAAGTATTTTTCCTTTTCTATATAATTACCTTCGAGCTTAATACATTTATCAGATCGACTAATTAATTTATGTAAACCGTCAAAAAAATATTTTTTATCTTTGCCCTCAAAATGAGCCGAAATTGCCTCCTTCACTTCTTCATCGTCACAAAATTTTTTCCTCGCAGTTCTTTTTTTAAATTTGGGAACAAATAATAATCGCTGGGGGCTAGATCCGGGCTGTAGGGTGGGTGGACCAGCGATTCGAAGCCGCACCTGTTAAGAGCAGCAGTCGCAACATGGCTCTTGTGAACCGGTGCATTGTCGTGCAATAGCAACACACCCTTGGACAGTTTTCCCCGCCTTTTTTCTTTGATGGCTGCACGTAGTCTTTCCAATAGCATTGCATAGTATGCCCCAGTTATGGTAACACCCTTGTCCTTGTAGTCGATCATAAGAATTCCTTGTGAATCCCAAAAAATGGTAGCCATCAACTTTCCGGCCGATTCTGATACCCTGAACTTCTTCGGAGGTGGTGCACCCTTCTTATGCCACTGCATCGACTCTTGTTTTGACTCAGGTTCAAAATGATGAACCCAAGTCTCATCTCCAGTCACAATTCGTTCCAATATGTGGGTAGGATTGTCACCGCACAACTTCAAAAATTGCTTCGATGCCTCAACTCGTTGTTGCATCTGCTGCGGTTTGAGCATTCTTGGTACCCATGCACCTAGCACTCACTTTTGTCATGCCAAGATGGTCATGCAGGATCCTCAAAATTGTTGTATCTGATACACCAACTAATGCAGCTAATTGTTTCTTTTTGAGTCGAGCGTCTTCTACTACGATTTTTTCAACTTTTTGAATGATTTCCGACGATGTGGCTTCAATTGGCCGTCCTGGGCGAGGGTCGTCTTCAATTGACTCTCGGCCATGTTTGAAGAGGCCATGCCATTTGTAAATCATGGTTTTAGCAGGGCACTGATCCCCGTAGACGTCTTTCATTTCAACCATTATAAGTTGCGGATGTTTTCCTTGCTTCGTTAGAAATTTTATCACGGCACGATATTCAATTTGCTCCATAGTCGCGAGTTTATTCCGAAATAATTTGTTTGAAAGGGGAAATCTTTAAAACAAATGACAGTTTGGAATTGACATTTATATATTTTTTTTCTTAAAGAGTTCCCATACCAAACGAGCAAAGAGGTTTTGTATTTTTTTACCTCCTTGTACTTCATTCCGCGAATATATGTACCTCCCCTCGTATCTACAGTCAGCTGCAATAATAATAACTGACTGGGTCTCGTAGAGCCAGAACAGTCAAATCTCACTTCCTGCGTGTCTATTTCCAGCCAACCATTATATGGATCTTTTAAAATCAAGAGAGAGTCATTTTTTGGGTAAACATGCTTCCTGGACTGCTTCGGCCATTTCCATCAGGTGAGATTGTGGTTAAATGATTTACCTGTTAGGTACTCATTTAAAAATATTTAGTGATACGTTTTTTTTATGAAATAGGCAGCAAACGAGCCGGCGAGCCCATCCCATCCCATCGGAAGCAGTCATCGCCGCCCATGAACATAAGCCACGTCAGGGGAGCCACTTATGCGTTGCCCACCTTTGAGAACCCTAAATACCTGCTTCTTGAAAAACCCCATAATCCCCATATCATACCGCGAAGGAGTGGAATGCCCTGTCCGAGTCTGTGTTTCCACATGAGTAAAGCAAGCCTTTAAAGAAAGAGTAAATAGGTATCTCATAGGTAAGCGTGCTCCACCGTAGACCGCATCATCACTTACCATCAGGTGTGATCGTGGTCAAACGTCTAACTACTCATACTAAAAAAAAACCGCAAGGAAAACACCTCAGAAGGTAAGAAACCCGCATTGAATCAACATATATACATACTTTTGACCACCAAAGTTACGGCATAATTGTAACTATGAGAACATAAGATAGTTTTATTATACCATGGCATTTTGTAAAAACCAGGATAGAATTAGAATCAAACCTAGGAGATTGATTATAATTATTGCAAGTTATAAAATAATATTTGAAAATGAAGATTGATATGATGGAGAATTATAATACTTGGTGATACATACTAGAGATTATTCATATTTAATTTCAATAAAATACTATGAGAACATACGTGTATATATATTCAGATTCAGCTACTACCTACATAAAAAAAAAAAAAAAAAATTGTTTATTTCAAATGAACACACAAGCTTACAATTTTGCTGACCTCCACACTAGGCAATGCCTGTCCCGTGGAGGAGAATGTAACTTATTCTAAATAAACATAAAGGTAATATTTAATATAAATTGTTATTAAAGTAGTTAACAACATAATCATAATAATTTTTATCTTAAAGTTATATTTATACTAGTCATTAGGTGTGACAACTTGCTCACAATGAGAAAAAAAAAATAAAATAAAAAAAAATAATAAAAATAAAAAACAATGACAAATTAAAAAGGAGAAATAATGTACTTATAGCTAAAATAATGGTAGTTATCTATTTCTAGTCTAAGGAATGTGTGTGTGTGTGTGTGTGAGTGTGTGTGTGTGTGTGTGTGTGTGTGTGTCTGACGATTGATTAAGTAAGTGTATAAAGGTTTTTATCAGTATGGTATTCTTATAAAGTTTTCAGTCTCTAAATAGGAAAGGTGCATCAATCTCTTTACTAATAACTTTTTTGTTTCGATTATAGATTTTTCCTGAAATTCATAGAGCCTTACAAAACGGTTATAGATACGAGGATATAGGAAAAATGCGAAGCGATGTGAAAATGAAGTATGAACGGAGGTGATAGGTATTTTGAATATTCGACTTTCAAGCATTTTATGATATTCGGGTAGGTTTAAGACTGATTTGTGTACATGTAATACCACTCTTAATAGATATAACTTTCGGACACTAAGTACCTGGACTTCATGATATAAACTAAGAGTGGGATATCTGATCGGTTTTTTCAAGGCTACTTTTAGAACTGCTCTTTGCGCTCTTTCTAGTTTTAAAAGGTTTGTAGACGCGGCGCCTCCCCATGCAAGAATACAATAGTTTATAATTGATTGCCCGAGGGCCAGATAAACTGTTTTCAATAAGGAAAAGTTTGCAGATTCACGTAGACTTTTCATAGTATACATTAATTTCCTTACTCTTACTGATACAGTGGCCATATGCTCCCTAAAGTTTAGTTTATCATCAATAATAATTCCGAGATATTTAATCGAACTGGCTTTTGTAATGAAGTCACAATTGCATTGCTGAGCTGAAGTTATATTGTTGGGGCAGATAGAGCGATGAATTTTGATATTACGCTGAAGTCTTGAAGATGATGCAGGCGTTTTATGGAAACAGATAAACTTTGATTTAGATGCATTCAGAGTGAGAAGATTCTGTTTCAGCCAGTTTGATATTTGCGACATTCCTTTTTCAGCAACATCAAAGGTAGCATCCCAAGAAGGACCGTGGAAGATTATAGCCGTATACTCGATATGTATACATACCTTCAGCTCAGCTGTCGTATTATTAAAAACTAACGTTTCTCAATGTACCTACCTTATCTATGAACCAAATATTCCCCAAAAATGTCCGTCACATAGGCAGCGTGCGCATGCTGCCGGCACCAGTAGCAGAACTCCAAAATAACGATCTGTCAGCGCGACGCCCGCGCCGCGCCGGCCTCCGACTTATGCTGTATTAATTAAAACAATAAATTAAACCTACCACCGTCCACTGACCATCCTGTAACTGTATAACTAAGACAATAAGGTCTAAAAGTCTAAGGATGTGTGCTGCTGCTGGGTGGTCCTTGGATTTTTTCCGAAATACCGAACGTTATCAGTTCTTGGAACGCGATTCCGGACGAGATTTGGCGGTGGCCGCCATTTTGGAAAACCTTTTTTGGATTAACCTTAAAAATAGGATGCCTAAATACTGACACCGGGAATCGATTAGGGGGGAAGGGGGGTGGACCGAACCTACCGACGGCTCATTTGTACCGCGCCAAGATTTTATTTTCCATGAATTTATACCTAGTTTGTTTTGTCAAGAAATTACTTACCTCATTCTTGTAGAGTAGAACAAGTAAGTATCTTATATTGATTTAAACTAACACGATCTTCACTCATATTATTAAATTAAAACAGGACTTAATCGCGTAAAACTTACGTTAAATCTTAAGAGGGCTTTCTTGTGAAAAACAGTGAAATCGCAACCGAGCGCTTGATCATACCGTGTGTGGTATCAAATTAAAGGGCTTTGCGAGTAGTTTACAAATACATATATATCACATTATAGGACTTTTTCTACTTTGTCTAACAAAATATGAGAAAATGTCCAAAAGTGGTAATAATTGTACCGGTGAAAGCCAGTTTTCAAAAAATTGCCAAAAATAAATAATAGCAATTTATAATCACTAAGGCATAACAGCAATTTAAGTAAACGTTGCTGATTAATTAAGTACAAAAATTATTTCGATGTGATGTAGATTTTCATAGAAATTGTCACTTAATTTTAGGTAATTTCTGAAAAAAATTGAATTCGTCTTAGCCTTGTTTACTCTTTTTTAAAACCTTTTAATAAAAATGTAGTCTGAGAAGTTTGTAGTACAGGGTATACGAATTATAAATTTACCTGTTTTAGTAATCAAAATTGTCCAAATTTTACAAATAAGATCGACTAACTCAGCTCTATACGTGTGTTTTTCTAAACGTGCATTAGAAAAAAATTCATAATTAATTTAGTGACTTGGTTTTCAAAAATCCAGTCTTATAAAAATCAAGATAATAAGATGCTCTAACTGAAATTTGAATTTAATAAATCTATTGGATAACGGAAAGTGTAGTATTTCACCGACTAAAACTATCAATTTTACATTATTTTGACGTTTTTTTTGAAAGCAGCCTTAACCCGACGTTTACGCGATTAAGTCCCGTTTTAATTTAATAATATAAGTAAGTATCTCATAATACTACAACCTGGCAAAAATGAATTGAAATGAATAGGGGCGCCACCATTTATGTAAATCGTTTTGAACAGTAAGTGTTGCTATGATAAAAAAAATCCATTTCAATTCTATTTGGCTAGGCTGTAAAGTGTGATGAATAAAAATGCCGTACTGTAATTGGAATATTTTTATTAACAGATCTTCAATAATCTTTATATTTTTTACAGTCATGAATAAATTACTGCTCTTGATAACATGGGAAATTTGAAGTCGTTATTTTTTTAGGTTTTTCAAAAATGTTTCTCAGAAACCTCATGTCACACTAGTGTTGTAAGTTATACTTAGTTCTAAAGAATGAGATACAATGAAATGAATTATTTATTCCGTTAGGGTAATTTCGAAAGTCGTCTAATTTTGAGAGCCACATAAAAATCACCATAATTCCCATCATATCAAGATTCCTCTTTCGAAATTACCTGAGCAGTTCTGTGATTCGAAATCACCCCAATGCACCTTATAAGATTTAAACACATTTGTTTGTATAAAACATAAAAAAACTGTCTATAACGGTCACTAATTTCTGATGCTTAATTTAATACAAAAAATAGTTCAATACATATTACCAAATAACTATAACACTAAATTGAGCTCGGAAAATGTGTGTGCGCAAAAGTGCGCGTGATCTAAAAAGTTTACAGATGTGTACGCACGCGCCAGCGCCACGCATGCGCTGTGCACTGCCCCATAAGAACCTGTATAACGCAAGTATCACATCCAGTGTTCACGGGCCTTTATTATCCCCAAGAACGATTTAATACCGGACTGACAAAGCCCATACAAACAAGCGTACCCCTGAAATGTATGGACCTTTTAGGCTTAAAACCAGATGGCGCTGTTCGCAGCCTGGAAGTGGCCAAAATCATATTTTTCCCAAATATGTTTGCGTGTTTTTATGTTTTATAAGAACAAATTACATATTTTTTTATTTTAAGATCATGATATCACGTCAATACACATTAAAAAAAAATAGTAGGCATCATCAGTGTAGTTATGATGGTATAGGTGGCGCTAAAAATCGAGGTACGATTCTTAGTATAAAATACCTACCTATGTAAATCCTATATAAATAATCCTTGCTATCCCTAAGTTATCAAAAACTAAAAAAATAACGTCCTTTCAAATCTCCCCGAGTTGGTGTGTATTGCCGATACTTATTTCACTATTTGATTACTGTTTAGGGTCCCTCCCCACATCTAGCGTCTCGCGAGCGTCGCGTCGGGCCAACTATATGGGCAAAGCCTGACGCGACGTCGACGCGGCGTCTTTCTCCATACAGTTGGCCCGACGCGACGCTCGCGAGACGCTAGATGTGGGGGGACCCTTATTGGTTATCTCGTGTTCTACCATAAATATCGTTGCATATTATTAAATACACGGCTCACCAAATGGCGTAAGAGATAGTTTACCTACAATAAAGAAAAGAAAATCTTTTCCTTCTCCGTATGTACAGTGAACTGCGACATTGCATGGAGAAATTATGAGTAAATTCATTGACTGACTGACTTTTGCAGTTCACTGTTAGTCAAATTTATTATTATTACTAATTGGTGTATTGAAAGCTACATTTTCTAGATTTAAAATGTATAACTATTTATAAAAATAAATATGTTACGATCCATCCTTTACGCCATTCAGCATAAGCTCGTAATGTAGTCTAATTTTAAAACTATACAAAAAAGGAACTAATATCGTGTAGTTAGGTAGGTATAGTATGAATTTTCTGAGATGCACTTTTCGCTTTTGCCCTAATCTGTTAGACAAAGGCCTTTGTTTCTATTATTTATTCGCTGCGGTTAGCTCCCGTTTAAACGGCACGTGCTATAGTCTCAGTGTAGTGAAAAAGCAACTATCATGATAGCAATAAGGATCAAATCCATAAAAAGCCCTTTCGGAGATAACACGTTTTGTCATCTTCAAAAAAGTTACCTGCACACTGCAAACTGTTTAATAAATTTGAACCTTATTGCTATCATGATAGTTGCTTTTTAACTACACTGAGACTTTAGCACGTGCTGTGGAAACGGGAGCTAACCGCCGCGAATAATAGAACCAAAGGCCTTTGTTTAACGGATTAGGGCAAAACCGAAAAGTTCATCTCAGAAAATTGATACTATACACGCCGGTCATACGTGGCTTAACCTAACCTACAAAAGATCCGTCGAATGCATTTCCTGAATGAGATGTTGCGGAGTCTAGCTCTGATCTATCGCTTACACAATATGCCGGCTACCTCGCCTGCGAGCTGCGCCTGACTCACTGACCTGTCAAACGTCACATACCTTGGCCCTCGCGCCGTGACCTGCGTGGACGACGATCGCGTCGCGTCGCTCTAACGCCGTGATCCTCACACAGGCGACGCATTCGCGTCCTACAATGTGCGTCGCCTGTGTGTGGGTGCCCCTAACATCCAGAGTTCCTCGACGCCGCCCACCTAATGCCTCACCTACGCGTCTGCAGACGCGTCCGCGGACGTCGTCAAATGCATCTGCAGACGAATCTCCACCAACCGACCACACGTCTTTTGATCGTTCAGTCTGAGTTCAATCTTGTCTCTTCAATAGAGATGGAAGGTTTGATTTCGTCCTGGCCGTCGTCCACGCGAGACACGCCGTTACAGAGAAGGGCATTATTTATTAACCTTTGACTTATTTATTACGTGGGTTTCAGTAAAAATGGCTAAGCATTCATTTGTTTCGAAAAACTAACATTTTCTTGGGTTACTTCGACTCGCAATCACGCGATCAAAAAAATTTTACAAATTTTTCGTACTTTAGTTTTTGGTGTCAGAATTTTGACAGACCATAAAAAGTGTACTTGAAAAGGCGTTACAAAACGCATGATTACACTAAAACAAGTAAATGGTGCACTATTTACTGAAGCCCTCGTGCAAAACGAGGTAGCGACGTTTTACAACTTATTTTTACACTATGGAAATTCACATTTACCTACCTCTTAGTCTATCTTAAGTTAAATATTAATTTTCAATGAATAAATAGTATATATTAATAAAAAAAAACATTTCGTTCAGTTCACTGAAAAGGTTATTTAAAATATAATACGTTGTTTAAAGTATTGCTTCCTACGGATATTTTTGGGCTTTAATTGTCTATACCGGTTTTGTGCAGGGTAACAACATTATGTAAAGTTTGTTTGTGTATGGTTATAGATAATTAAAATCCAAAAGTCCTTGTTCAACATCGAACTTCACCGAGCATTGTCTAGTGGCTAGACTTAGTAGACATTATATTCAATTTGAATAAAAACGACACCAGAAACACAGTTTCGCTGCTATGTCCATTTAGCTCCATATCGATTTCTTGTGACGATTCAGGTAGCTTTTCTAAATAAGGTTAGGTTTTTTTTTTAAATAAGAATAAATAATCTTGTTACAGTTGAGAGATTCATTTAGAGAGTTTATTTTAGTGATCCGATGTGGACGGATGTATGAATATTTCGAGATTCGTCGACTACTTAAACATTATGATCATGTCCTAAAGTAACATCAGCAGGCTTTACCCACGTGTTGTATACACAAAGCCTGCAATAGCTACACATGCCCGTAGCTTGCACGGCTGGCATGCCAGCAGGGTGCAATATTACTAGCAAATGAACTGGCACGCAAGTATTCTGTACGTGGCTGGCATGCCAGCAGGGTGCAATATAACTGAACTGCACGCAAGTATTCTGTAACTGGCAAATGAACTGGCACGCAAGTATTCTGCAAGTATTCTGTACGTGGCTGGCATGCCAGCAGGGTGCAATATAACTAGCAAATGAACTGGCACGCAAGTATTCTGTACGTGGCTGGCATGCCAGCAGGGCACGCAATATTACTGGCAGCAAAATATGAACTGGCACGCAAGTATTCTGTACGTGGCTGGCATGCCAGCAGGGTGCAATATTACTAGCAAATGAACTGGCACGCAAGTATTCTGTACGTGGCTGGCATGCCAGCAGGGTGCAATATTACTAGCAAATGAACTGGCACGCAAGTATTCTGTACGTGGCTGGCATGCCAGCAGGGTGCAATATTACTAGCAAATGAACTGGCACGCAAGTATTCTGTACGTGGCTGGCATGCCAGCAGGGTGCAATATTACTAGCAAATGAACTGGCACGCAAGTATTCTGTACGTGGCTGGCATGCCAGCAGGGTGCAATATTACTAGCAAATGAACTGGCACGCAAGTATTCTGTACGTGGCTGGCATGCCAGCAGGGTGCAATATTACTAGCAAATGAACTGGCACGCAAGTATTCTGTACGTGGCTGGCATGCCAGCCAGTTGTGCAAGCACATGTTGCAGTTGCCTTGTGTTGCAGACGTCCATAGGTTACGGTGACCGCTTTCCATCAGGCGGGCCGTATACCTGTTTGCCACCGACGTGGTATAAAAAAAACATGTCTCGCAGGCGTAAGACATTGTTCGTAAATGCTTGAAAAGATGAAAAGTCTAACGAGTTTTAATTTTTTTAACCCCCGACGCAAAAACGACGGGGTGTTATAAGTATGACGTGTCTGTTTGTCTATCTGTCTGTCTGTCAGTGTGTGTGTCTGTCTGTCTGTGGCATCGTAGTAGAGTGTTAATTCTTAGCCATGTTTCATGAAAATCGGTCCACTGTTTTTCTTTCGGTATACGAGTAAAATTTAATTTTGTACACATGCATTTATTTTTGATCACTATTACTTTTCTTGCTTTAAAGGACATGCCATAAGTTTAACCTATTTTCATTGTAAAAAATCGATAATATGGATTTTTTCACAAAATTCTTACTAAACATAAATAGCATATTAAACCTTTGTGTACTTTACATCATCAGTACTTGACATTGTAGCTTACATTTTCGATCTTAACCTAAACATGTCATTGACAATTCAATGTATATTTCTGTGTTTAAATCTAACATTTTACAACCTTTTGAGATTCGTACAAACATCAACTAAAAATACAGCGACATAATATAAAATAACAACATCTAGACAAAATAATAGGTTCGAAAGTTTTCGTATATCATTATTGTCTTGATATGTCTTGTGATACAATCACGCCTAGATGACCTAGATCTGACGTCGACAATACTTACACACAGAATCAGAAATCTTGTTTAACTGTCTGAAATAATTTAGAAATGAAAGATTATTGTGGCTTATTTTGCCGATAATCTCATTAAAAGAGTACCTCACTCAGGGAAATCAGTTTTCTACTACTCGTGTGTTATCTCATCGATTCAATAAAAAATCATTCTTGTAATTTCACATATATTCATGAATTCCTGAAGTGAAATAAACCAATATCGTGTTTGTAATTTACAATTATATTTTTTCTTTGATGCAGAAGGTAAAGGTTCATATCCTCTTTAACATATTAATTACAAATAGGGCAAATACGGTGCAACTGATATAGAAGTAATTAAGTTACTTTGAATAAGAACAAAAATTAAAATTGCCTGAAATCTTATATTTCCCTGGTGCTTATTACAACAATTTAGGTAGGTAGGTATAATCATAGATTAAATATAAAAAGATCATACCATCCCTTACATTAAAATGCGACCGCTTAAGAACGAGCATACACTACACTACACATAGATGGCGCCACAAAAAAAAGCTGCTGTTGTAGCTTTCGATTATACTTGTTGATGGCGTTAAGTGTCACTTTTGACGTGGATTTATGCTCGAAAGTGACACTTAACGCCAATCCACAAAATAATCGATGGCAACAAGGCATTTTTTTTGTGGCGCCATCTATGGGTGGTGAAGTGTATGCGCGTTCTTAGGCGGTCGCATTTTAATGTATGGGATGATATGATCTTATATTTAATCTATGGTATAATAATAAGTACTTACTATACTTCGACCTTTACGGATCAATATTGGATTGGATTCTTTCAAATATTTTTACATCATAATACTGCAATATTTCATAATGGTTAACAAATACGATGAAATGTAAAGTACAAGACTACTTATTGCACGGAAAAATTACCGTCTTTTAGTGTTTACAGTTTTATGAGCATGTGTCTTTATCGCCAAACATTTATGTAAGTACACTTAACAACGCAAATAAACTAGAACTAACTTGATGAAGTCGATATAACGTAATAATTTGTAACGTGTTCTCGTTCCTTGGTCACTCACAAGCAGTGTCTCGTCACTAGTGCGCTCACAAAGCGCAAAACTGTGGCTATGGACAGTCCATAGAGTTGGGGCTGGGGGGCCCCCCCATGACGCTGTAGGGGGGGCTGTGGGGGGGCAGCGACTGGATGGAGCCCATGGGGCCGTGGTACATGTCCATCTCGAGCGAGGCGTCGGGCGAGCACTTGTCCGCCATCTTGCTCTCCTGCTTGGTCACCATCCGCCGCCATTTCGCGCGCGCGTTCTGGAACCATACCTGCGGACAACAATGGCGTGATTCGTGTGGAAGCCCGCGTACCTACGACGACTCGCTTGCGCTTATGCTACTGGCCCACCAAAAGCGAGTAAAGTATAAGCCATAAAAAAACAAAAGATAGTCGCTCTCGCGCGTGTTAATAAAAGAGAGAGCGAGCGATTTGTAGCTCATACTCGTAGCTCGGCTACGAACTATAACTCGCCCGCGTCGCATCGCGTCTCTTTTATTGACACGGGAGCGACTGTGTGTTGTTCGTTTTTATAGCCGATAGCTCACAGTTTACCGGCTTTAGGTGGGGCCAGTGCCTTCGTTACGTGGATGCCTTCGCTTTGCGGCGGGAAATTAATATCGCTGTGCGACACTTAAAATAATTAAATTATGCGTTAATAAGTGGTAAAAACTTATGTTTGTAGTATGGCCGTAGGCGGTACCTAAAGGGTAGCTGAAAGAAATGAAACTACCTGATCAAATAATTTTTATTTATTGTCATATTATATACATAATTATGTGAATATGAGTAATAAAATATACATTATAATAAAACATTAGGGACATAAAATTATCTTACAATAAAACTAAACTATTAAATCTAAAATTAAACTTAAAATAAAATAAAAAAAAATTAAATTAAACTAAATAAATCTAAAATTAAACTAAAGTAAATTTAAAAACGGCCCCTGTGGCATAGTACCGAAGACGCTGGCAGCATTTCCTCGCTGGATTGTCAAGCTAATACGCTGAGCGAGGAAGCTGCAAGCTCTTCGGTCGCCGGTGGCGTCTCTTAGTCTCTTCGATAAGTCCTTGAAGAGACTATGTGAATTGCACATGTGATTTTATTATTAATTCTAATAGTACCTAATATTCAATAGGTAGTAATAATATTGGTAGATCAACTTTTTCTGATCAGCAACGAGAAAAAGTTGATTGACCCTAATACCATCATAATAATGAGGTGGCTACCACGATACCCGATAGCGTTAAGTGTCACGGAAAATGACTATAAATGTATGGAGAACGTGAACAATGCCTTCAGACTTACTACTCGTGCAGCCAAAAATTGAATAGATTTTCTGTGACGTTTTTGATATCGAATACTTCATTCTAAAATATCAAACACTCATGGTAGAGCCTTAAAACTTCGTAATAATGAATATAAATATGTATAAGAAGAAACTGACTGACTGACTGACATATCAACGCACAGCCGAAACCACTGGTCCTAAGAGATTCCATATTTGGCACGTAGATTCCTTTATAAGGTGCAGAGAAGCACTAAGAAAGGATTTTTCAAAATACACATCATAAGGCACTGGTCCCACCACGAGCTAGTAAGCTATGAGCTACCGGCTATAAAAAGGAACAAAAGATAAGAACTCCCGTGCAAATAAAAGAGACACGGCGATTTTGATAGCTGGCCGCTGGGCGAGTAACTATAAATATCGCCGTGTCTCTTTTATTTGCACGGGAGTTCAACGTTTTTATAGCCGGTAGCTCATAGCTTACTAGCTCGCGGTGGGACCAGTGCCTAAGGCACTGGTCCCACCACGAGCTAGTAAGCTATGAGCTATCGGCTATAAAAATGAACACAAGATAAGCACTCCCGTGGAAATAAAAGAGACACAGCGATGTTTATAGTTACTCGCCCAGCTGTGAGCTATCAAAATCGCATTATAGTTATTATATTAAACAAGTAATTTAATTCATTGGCGATCAGCTTCGAGCACGTATTTATAGTAATCTGAAGTCTCGAGTAAGTATAATTTTATTTTATTGTGGATGTAAAAGATGTCCGTTACAATAATTAGCCGACAGTTAAAATAATAAACCTGTTGTTTATTTTTACAGAGCTGAAGAGGAAGAGTGTCGGTACGTTTTATGATTTACTGGTGATTATGTAATATTTATTATAAAGAACTGTACCTATATGTTACCGCATATTTTTTTCAGTACAGATGGTTTTTTGTCCGCAAGTGCGCATAGTGGTTCATTTCTCTATGAAAGGAAAATTCGTCACTCGCGTCGATTTAAAACATACCTTTCGGTCTTGTTTTATTTATCGCCACTCGTACTTAACTTTTTTCTCACTTTTATCGTACTTTTGGTACTATTATTTAAGTACCTCACAAAAAGTTAAACAGAAGTGAAGGAAATCATCGCGAGGAAACCGGACTAATCCCAATAAAGCCTTCGGGTTGGAAGGTCAGATGGCAGTCGCTTTCGTAAAAACTAGTGCCTACGCCGAATCTCGCATCGCATGTATAACGGGGAGTGCTCCGAGGAATTGTTCGGATTAATCCCTACCGCTTCTTTTCCATTTCTTCAAGAAAAGAGCGTACACCCATCTTAAAGGCCGGCAACGCACCTCCAACACTTCTGGTGTCCATGGGCGGTAGTGATCGCTTACCATCGAGCGACCTGTCTGCTCGTTTGCCTCCTATCCCATAAAAAAATCTTGGGATTATTTGTCAAAGCGGACCCCAAGCTTCCATGAGCCGTCGGAAATGCCGGGATAACGCAAGGAGGATGACAAAAAGTTAGACTGAGAGTGAAACTCGTGGTAGACTGTTCTCTCTCTCTCTCTCTCTCTCTCTCTGACCGGACGATCATCTCGGGCCAATTAGAGCCGCGTGCGCAACGCAATCCGAACGGCATTCAAGAGGCACAGGGACGGCCGCTTCTCCATACACACCGGGTTCCCATTTTCCTCTTGGATATTATTAATTTAATTTCATGAGTATTTACCAATAGCTTGATAAAATTGTATGTATAATTGCGACTTTTGTCGAATCTGTAAGTTTAGTATTTAAGTATTATACCTACTAAATTTTCGCGTTTTGTACAACCTGGTCGAAACACCGGAAAAAGGGTAAAATAATAATAGTCAGTGACTTTAAAAACCTAGTATTTATTAGCTTCAGGAAAATTCCTGTATGAAAGTTGTTTTCATTAGGAATTATTGCAGATAAATAACCGAATAGAACGTACGTAAATATAGCTCTAGTTAATAATATATGTTAACCTCAAATTGTATAAACATATTTCCCATCCCATAATGTCCATACACAGAGGAAAATGAGGCCAAAATTTGTAAAGAAAAGCGGCAGCAGCGTATCCTCTTAAAAATACGGCTCGCGTATTAAACATGTTAACTTAGACGTAATTATCTTAATTTGTAATTAATACCTCATTTGAATTTATAAGGAGCTTGAAAAACAAGGCTTTTTTCGCGGTTTCGGTTCTGCATTCCGGGCACGGTTACTGACAGACGTAATTGCCTTCTTGGTTACGTTACACTTCTTTCTAACGCATCAAACATATATATACATACGTACAAACATACACACATTCACGCCGCATTTGCAGATTATTGTCTTGAAATTGCTCCAGTTTCAGTCCACTCTTTTCAATTAAGGGGATGAAAGAAAACGAAATCGTGTTGCAGTGCCTGGTTAATGGTTGCTACTTGCTAGCCCATTGCCCACAATGATGTGCTGTAGGCAACGGGCTAATCGAACGCATAAAATGTGGTCAAATAAGATAATAAATCTGTCAACGTATTTTTGCAACATATCAACCCGTCCGCGTCCAACCCATACCTTAGTCCTGCAAAAATTCATGCGCAGATATTTCCAACGTTCCGAAAACAAAAAACCATTTGAATTTCTAAATCCACAGCCCGGAGTATCCTTCGTGAAATCAAAACAAACCGAAGCGAAAAAAAGTAAAAAACCGTTTCTATTCTGCTGTCACAGATTCAATAATAGGGTCCCGGAGCGCGGATTTTAAACATTTAAACGAAGAACGCGGCGACAGGCGCGGGCCAATGGCAGCGCGCGACGGCGCCGGCCCCGCCCACGCGGGATGGCGGCCGTCGCACAACGATAGCGTTTTCAAACTTTACTTTTGATCTACGGCCGATTTGTACTACGCGTCTATTGTGTCTTAATTCAACTAAACGACAACAGCTGTTGTGTCAGTTGCGATTGATAGTAGGAAACGTGTTATCTGTCGTGCTGACGTTGGTACTTGGTACACGTTCGAGAGAAATATTACAAAACTATGACTATGGTAAACTATGGTTAGTTATGCTACTAATAAGAAGGTTGCATTTTATCCACAAGAAAGGCAAAGTTGATGCAAATTTTGAGGTCCTAATTGCTTATGCATAAGGGTCCCCCCACATCTAGCGAGCGAGCGTAGCGTCGGGCCAACTCCTTATGTCATTAATACAGTTAAAAGACGTCTGACGCCGCGGCCTACTGTATCAAAGTGCGACGTCGACGCAACGTCGACGCGGCGTTTTTTTTCATACAGTTGGCCCGACGCTACGCTCGCGAGACGCTAGATGTGGGGGGACCCTTATGCCTGATAGTAACTTTTAAATCGTGATAAAACACACCCAACTGATCAACAGAAAATGACGCGAAATAAAAAAAATTCTTTGGGCACTTAACTCATCAGTCCTATATCTTTTTTGCAACCTCTTCGTACTGTGCCAAAGTTGTAATTGACAGTCAACCAAGATGTATGATTGACAGCGCTGAAAATGACATCATATCGTTTGATGGCCGCGGGAGTATGTCGCCGCGAGATAGACTACCTGTCCTTATGTCATTAATACAGTTAGAAGAAGACGTGGCATCTATCTCGCGGCCATCATTGCCATCAGAAAAGGCCTTTATAGCTGTGGCCTATTTCACAACAGTGACAATTGTGGCCCGACAGTGACAATACGCCTTTTCTTGCCTGTTCAACAAGAGTAACAAGACAATTATTGACTATGAGTAACAATGTTACTTATCAACCTAGAAATAGGCACAGAATTGCCATTGTCAAGTTTAGTGTCAATTTCACTGTGATGAAATAGACCACTGGTGTAATTTTTTACCTTTAAACATAGGAACGTTAAACGTAAAACCACCGGTCTACTTTCATTTTGTAATCTAGACGCTTTGATAACCATGGCAGCTAAACTGTGTTAAAAACCAGAATGTATAAACAATAACTTTGCCTCACAAGAAATAACTATACCTTATTTATATTAATAGCCATCGATATGAGAAGGAACATACAAATCTCCACATTGACTAATACAGTAGCACTGCACTAAAGATCTGTCCAAAGTCGGCCAAACGAGACAACCCATTAGTTCCCCGCGGCGCGACAAATGACGGACCGAAATAGAATCTTATGACTCATATGTTACGAATCAATTTTGTTTGACGGCGCCGTGCTAGTGATGGGACGTTGGGCCGATGTTGTTTTGGTTTTAAGATTTTGGTAAATATTAAAAAAAAAAATTACTAATTCATCACATTTTACATAGAATCTAAAGCACCACACGATTTTAATCTTATTTTTACATACGTTTTTCAGCCAATAAAATCATCAATGCGAAGATTATTCTCTTTGTTAAAATGTTAAGGGCCAACTCATTCACAGCTTAACATTTATTCATTGCCTACAGTCTAATTTAGTATTCTGGAACGCAAGATTCCCTAATTAACATGTTAAACGAATCAAGGCCAAAATTGCTGGCTATTAGTTTGCTGTAAAGAGGAACCAAGAGAGACCACAGGAAGCGATACCAGCGGCCTCTTACTTTAACATACGTTCTCAATATGATATGGATGGGACGTACACGTCCGTGTAAAAATGACGTTTCATCCAATAAAACGGTCACATACACGCTGACGTATCAGTATAATACTAGAGTAACATTAGCAGTGACCTCTTAGAAGTATTCTATCTATCTATAGCAGCCTGTTGGGACATAGGCCTCTTCTTTCCTCCACGCTTGTCGGTCCATTGCCATCCGCATGTCAGATGTCATCTCTCCATCTAAAGGGGCGACTTGCCACGACCGCGGGTATTAGCGGGCTTCCACAACATTAGTACGTCTCGCCCAGCGACTATCGTCCATCCTGGCAACGTGCCCAGCCCATCTCCATCTCCATATTAGAAGTATCTGAAGCAAAATTTTTAAGACAGAAACCGAAACCGAAATGGGCGCGCAGTGCCCATCACTATAACAAGCATTTCCCCGCGTCAAATAAACTAGGAGTAACATAATGTGCAACAATTTCGTCGGCCCATCTAATTGGCGGATAAAATAACAGAGTTTATTGTCATAGCGGCCGTGGGTGGCTTGACAATGTTGACATGCTGGGGAATTTATGTATTTGACGGTTTTGACATGACTAGTTTGAGACGTTAACTGACGATCGCCATACAAACATGGTCCTTATTTTCTTTCTTGGATATCGATTATCGACATTATGGAAAATAGTTTTCACAATTTTGCTCCGACGTTTTTTTTTCGAATACTCAATTATTTATTACGACATTTATGAGAGTTAGTTGCTCGGTTTTCAAGTTATTGGTTTTTCGTGAATTTCAAATGCTTTTTACCCTTTTATACCAGTTGGAAAACCTCTCGAAGAAGATAAAAATTACGCTCAGTTGACTGTAGGATTTGGGTTTAATTGTGGTGTGGCTATGGGCTACCAACCTGTCACTGCAATTGGCTAGTTTCCTATACTTAGAATAAAATATTGTATGCAGTGCACGAAATAAAGCCACATAATTAGAAGAAAAATATGGACAGTAGTTATGTTTAAAATTAATATCTATTTAATAAGTCAAAGAGAAAGATATAAAGTAAATGAATTGACCGTGACGTCACTCCTCAGTATTTCATAGTAATTCCATATTAGCAAATCGTTTTGACAGTTCTTAAAAAAAAAAGGTGATTTGACTAGTAGGAAACTAGCCTATTCCACAATTTCGGTTTCCTTCATCCTCTTAATTGCTCAGAGTGGCACTGAAACTCGAGCAGTTTGACACGCTCTGCCTACCCCTTTTGGGAACACACGTGCGTCTTGTGTTTCCTCGTGACAAAGTAGTTAATTCGTCAAAGTCTGATGATGTCCGATACGCACAGGGCGATGGTATCTGTGTGACTAATAGTGACTGACGTGAGGATAGGAGCGATGGGTTCTCCATGCAAATGTGGACCTCGTTTTCCTCATTTCGTCATTAGATGACTTGATGAGTTGTAATCCATACTAATATTATAAATGGGAAAGTGTGTTTTTCACGGCATAGCGGAGCGACGAATTGACGTGATTTTTTAAGTGGAGATAGTTGAAGGGATGGAGAGTGACATAGGCTATTTTTTGTCTCTTTCTAACGCGAGCGAAGCCGCGGGCAAAAGCTAGTAATATTATAAAGCGAGAGCCGCTAGCCGAATGCACAAACGCTCACGACTATATCTCTTTCGTAGCTATCTATCTCTATCGCTCTTGCGTATTGGCGCGACAGAGTCAGGTTACCTTTCTGCAGCGTTTGGTTTTCGTTTGGCGTCGCAGAAGTGCCATTCGGCTACGGGGCCTGACCAGAGATATATGGCTGCGCGCCATGTTGCCGAATTTCATTAAAACTACATATTTTCTTCATACTATACTGAACTGTCACCCCAAAGGAGTAGGAATAGCTCCCTGCATTTGAATATTTTGTATTATTTCGACTAGTATGTGAGTTATACATACATACATACATACAATCACGCCTTGTATCCCATAAAGGGGTAGGCAGAGCACATGAAACTACTAAAGCTTCAGGGCCACTCTTGGCAAATAAGGGGTTAAAAGAAAACGAAACTGTGGCATTGCAGTGACAGGTTGCCAGCCTCTCGCCTACGCCACAATTTAACACATATCCCACAGTCGCCTTCTACGACACCCACGGGAAGAAAGGGGGTGGTGAAATTCTTAACCCGTCACCCCACAGGTATGTGAGTTAAAAGCAATTAAAATTTTGTAACTGCCTCATTTTTTTTGTAAATTTAATCAAAGAATCGAAACTAAACTTAAAATATGGTGATTAATGCCACTTTTGTGCCACAATTTCACCTAGCCACATAGAATGACTGAAATGACACGCATCAAATCATCATTAGCATTACACAGTGGACATGGACATATGACAGTAATGGTCATTGTCATTGGGAGGTAAATTGTCCGGAGCGGCGACATGGCCTTTTGGCGCGGTCAAATACGGCCGGCAGGCTGTCAGGTGACTAGCCAACGTGCCTTTTGTGGTGCTCCTGTTTGTAGTGCTATTTATTTGTAAAACATAATTGTTAAATAACATTTTGTACTTGTAGCATAAGTTTGTGAAGAAAATTATCTATTTAAGAAAACCATTTCCGCATCCATACTAATATTATAAATGGGAAAGTGTGTGTGTCTATTTGTTTGTCCGTCTTCCACGCCAAAACGGAGCGACGAATTGACGTGATTTTTTTTAAGTGGAGATAGTTGAAGGGATGGAAGTGACATAGGCTACATTTTTGTCTCTTTCTAACGCGAGCGAAGCCGCGGGCAATAGCTAGTATTACTACAAGTACTTACGAGTACATTATCACTGTGGGAGCATGTAATAAATCTGCCAAGTTGTAACAAACGTCATAACTTTTTATGCTTTTATGTTGTTATAATTACGCTTTATTGACTTTTTAATAGTGAGGGAGCGTCGTCACTCTTGCCAATCATCAGTATCCTAAGTTATTATTAATATTAAAATGGCCGTTCTAACTTTGCATAGTGACTTTTTGAGGTCATAGTGAAGAACTTTTATTCTGGGACCGATGCTGAAATCTGGAAAAAGAATTGGCTGTTCCATGGAAATGAACGGCGTCATGACAGCCGCAATTTTTTTTGCGATTTTAGCATTAGTAGGCAAGGTGTATTAGGGTAATTCCGAAAGTCGTCTAATTTCGATAGTCGCACAAAAATCACCATTATTTCTATAACATCAAGATTCCCCTTTCGGAATTAGGTAGCAGAGCATTTCTGTCATTCGAAATTACCCTAATGCACCTTACCTACTATATAAATCTCGTTCATTATGACCTCAAATGTCACTGTGCAAAGTTTGAACGGTACTTTTTATTTCATCATGTATTTGTGCGACATGGAGGGTATTCATCAGAGTATACGGTTGTCATGTTGGCTAGGCTCCCTGTGATGCGGGGTGCCGTGGGGTACGTGTTGAGGCGCCATTACGGCAATCATTATTAAGTTAACGTTATATCCTCCGCGTATACTGCCTACTGTGTCCCGTTTATACTTTTTGTTGGCGAAGTAGCAAAAAGTGACGTTTAGGTATATCTGTAGTTTTGTCATGTGAGTCGACACAGTTATATTAAACCATTTATTTGAAAATTTTGAGTAATTCCACTAAACTTCGTAATGTTCCGCTTTTATTGTGTCATTTGACGACCGGTCTGGCTCAGTCGGTAGTGACCCTGCCTGCTGAGCCGCGGTCCTGGGTTCGAATCCCGGTAAGGGCATTTATTTGTGTGATGAGCACAGATATTTGTTCCTGAGTCATGGATGTTTTCTATGTATATAAGTATGTATTTATCTATTTAAGTATGTATATCGTCGCTTAGCACCCCATAGTACAAGCTTTGCTTAGTTTGGGGCTAAGTTGATCTGTGTAAGGTGTCCCCCAATATTTATTTTATTTATTTTATTTATTATTTCAGATGACAGATCATCCTCATATGGATATGTAGAGGTACAATTGGTTATCCTAATCATATGTAATTCATAACATAACATATTATTAAAATCAAGATACCTAGTTTAATACTTAATTAAATATTCAGACTTTGTTTTGTTTCCTTCTGGGTAATATATACAAAAAGCTAAGCCCTGATAAAAAAAAAAACATAAAAATC
Organism: Leguminivora glycinivorella; assembly: GCF_023078275.1. Classification (NCBI taxonomy): domain Eukaryota; kingdom Metazoa; phylum Arthropoda; class Insecta; order Lepidoptera; family Tortricidae; genus Leguminivora; species Leguminivora glycinivorella. The sequence goes on from NC_062998.1 coordinate 55,270,312, forward strand.
TAAAAATCGTGTCTCTACTTGAAATCCCTTTCACCAATCGGCTGAAAATGCTGAATAATGATTATCTAGTAAAATGTTAAAATGACTTGTTGTCCGCTCCCCTCGTTAATTAAATGTAAAACATTCCCCGATCAAAGCGCACGTGTAAATAAAACCTCCTCATTTCTGATTTATGCCGACTTTTCTCTAAATAAATAACACTCAAAATAAATAACGCGGATAAATTAGGTGCCCGCGTCCGCTCGCTAGCGCCCTCTAGTTCTGAAAAGCCGAGTTAGTATGACAGCCGGTGGCGCTGACGCCATTTTGGATCGGGGACGGCTGCGCAAGTTCGCGCCACCGAGTGACAAATGGTACCTTTTGAGCTTGCAACGGAAATCATCCTGCGTTGCTCGCGACTAATTACTAGACTTTTGATTGTGATCACGACCGCGAACGACATATTTTGTATCTTTAAAGAGGAGTGAATAAAGTCGCTTTTAGCTTGAGATATTAGAACAAATCTTTAAATTGATGGTTTTCTTAATGTAAATCGTAAGAAAACGTGTTAAAGTTGTCTTTAGAGTGGAGGTTTTAGGTTATTATTGTCAAGAAATGTACTTAAAAGTAAAATGATATGAGCGGGCCGAGGTGTGACCACCCGATACTAATTGTAGGGAATATTTGTGGCCCCGGAGCGTGAAAACGGTCCCGAAATAGAACCAAAATGCCACCATTTTGGGTTTTATTTGATTTTAATTGCCCGGGAAGAGTTTGGGAGAGTTGTGGGTTTATATATAGATAGAGTCGTGCCACGGTAAGTTGGCAACGATTCTGACAGGCTCGCCGATGCAAATATTATAGTTTCTATTAAATTATGATGTTTACTTCATTTAATCCTTGCGCAAGTGAGCTGACAAACTTGTTGCCATTTAGTTCGGTCTGACTTGTCCAGGTACACTGCAAGTATATGCTTATTGACGTAGGTTGTCAAGTTTCTTCTAAGGGTTTTTTTTTTAAGTTAAATATATTAAAATAAATTTTAAACGTGTGATGGGTATAAGCAGATGAAATCATAGTAGCTTAGCCGGTAGATCACTAGTCTAGGGATCCAGGGCCGTGAGTTCAAGTGTCACCCAACACCGTCGATTTCAACCATCGCTCGCAGATGTTTCTGAACAATTATTTTTTTATAAGATTAAATCTTATTCTATTAGGTACGTTGCGTATGGGAACAAACCAAATTATTTTTAACAAATATTTTGATTTTTTTTTAAGTAGTCACACTACTATACCTATATAAATTACAAATCGAAATAAGATGTTATACATTAAAGAAAAAAGGACGGACACCACCAGTGGCGAAGGCCGGATTCGAACCGGCGTCTTTAGCAATCTGGGCGTTAGCTATGAATCCCTGGGCCATCCCGTCACGGTGACGGGTTCGAATCCGGCCTTCGCCACTGGTGGTGTCCGTCATTTTTTCTTTATTATGTGACATCTTATTTCGATTTTTTTTAAGATAATTATTTAAATTATGTTCGTCAATATGAAATATATAAATAGATCAATTTCTGCAAAAACTGGTACATAATAGTTTATCCACATTAATTTTATGACAGAGAAACAGTACTGATTTTTTGTTAATGTATTCTTAAACCAATTAATTAATATAATGGATCATATCATTATCTTTAAATAGTGTCTTTAAAAGTAATGACAGCAGCTATGAATTCTTAATCAAACAAAAACTTTCAATTAAACGAAATAATAAGTTAAATAACACAATTAGTCGGTCGGACGGCGTCGTTAATAAACTTAATATATTGACCTTTAATTAAACGGGCGCGATTAAATTGATTAATCGATTAAAAGTAATCGGTCGGAGAGATTAACGATTGAAAATGTAGGATTAAAGTCCGGTAGCCGAGAGCGATGGGGCCATCAGCGGAACATAGACTCTCATTACTTGGAACTTGAAAAGATTTGTGACGTTCCTAGCCTAGAGTCTTTATACAATAAGGACGTATTTCTATTGAAATGTCAGGCTAAAACATCCTTATCGTACTTGAAGCATAAGGTCTCTTCTGTAGAGGTTAGTCACATTTAACTATTAAGCGGTGGCTAGAAAAAGTGACCAATTATAAATTTTCAGCACACTTCCTCGTAAACGGTATTTTTTTTTAGTTTACCTCACCCAATATACTGGGATGTAACAAGCTTTCTTGTACGTAATGCGGTCACACACGATTAAGATTTTTTTTTAACTTTTATTATGACCATGGGAATAACGTTTAATGTCAGTAATTCGCAGGCGCCAAGAAGATATAAATGATTTTATTCTTATAATCTTTTTGTGGTCTTACATAATTACCTTAACCTTCAAGTCACGTATTTTGAATGATGTGTAGAGTTTGTGAAATTAGATCTTGTAGAGTTGGAAGTTGGCTCTACATTAGCTTTGAAAACTTTTTGACACGCCAGTCTGTAAGGTTTCGTCTTGAAATATTTAGCATAAAAATATTATTATGGGGAGATCATTATTTATTAATAATTTCCTTCAATGATCGGATACTATCAGCGTCAAAAGTTTTTTTTTTAGAAACGTCATTTTTTGACGATTCTTTACAAGTTATAACAAAACATATTATACAGGATGCTGTATTATAATAGATTGATTAGTTATTTGTTACAATATTAAACTGCTAGCTAGTACGATTCATCTTCTTCGTTTGTGACAGTGACAGAGAGACGAATGGCCCGACGCCCGACCGATTTGTCAACTATTCCACTTATTTTTAGCTCTACTTATATTAGAATTGCGACCTGTATTTCAACAGAAAAAGGGTAAAAGGTTTTTGGTCGAAATGTAATTTTTGACACTAGTAAATAAGTAGGTAGTAGGTACATAATACATATTTTTGTGAATTTTATTATAAAAAAAACATGTAAATTTTAATCTACACGTATTTTCATACATACGTGTGGACTACTTATACATATGTTGTTAATTTATGTTGATGTAAGTATTGCAAAGTTTTTTGACTAAACATTACAGTTATATTTCCCTTTTATAATATTTTGTCTTGTGTGTGCCATCTTGCTCCGTTCTCCCCCGCAAAAATAAGACCCAATATTCAAAAATATTTACTAGTTAGATCAATACACGATACCGGTGTCCTAAAAATGGATCCCCATAATTTTTATACCCTATATATTGTTATGTAGAATATAACATAGTTACCAAAACCAAATAGAGCCCCTTATTAAAGCCCTCTCCAGACTTCTCCCATCACTATCCCTAATTAGAGCGTGTAAGGCCGCCCTTACCGTGACGCCGCGGCATAATCTCAACCTTATTGCTATGGTGACAAGGTGCAGAGCAGGCGAGAAGAGCAATTACCGGCGCCACATATTTTAAGCTCGGATAAATTATGCTTTGATTTGTCAAGCGGCTGTCTCGTATTATATCAAAACGAATATCATTACAACTCCGTGTAAGATTAATAAAGTGTTAGAAAAGATGTTGTTCGGAAATATAACAAAAAAAAATGTACAAAATGGTTTGGTTGTCATTTATAGTCAAGTCGATTTACATTTTTCAAGCACCAAACATGATGAAAATGAAAAACCTTGAAAATATCGGACTTAAAGCTAATTATGCTGAAAAATAAATAAGTTACTTTGTCCTATTTGGAGAATATTACAATTGCAATACACAATTTGTGAATATTTGCTAGCGTGGGGTTTTAAAGTCAGTTTTGACCCGATCACCCCAAATTATAATGCGTTACTTATATGCCAGTACGAGATATATAGAAATTATAGATAGTATCTAAGTTAAGAGGACGCTCACGAATGTGTTGATTACTGCCAAACTAGTGGTAATACTACCTACATGAGTATCGAGTAGATATTTAACCCGTATGCACCTAACACACGTGTCATCCGTTATTGACTAAACAAACAACAGACAACAGACTAAAACAAAAGAGCTTCCAAATTCGAAAATTAAAAATCTCGATAATTGTTCGCTCAAACTCCTTTTGAAGACGCGCGCATACAACTTTTTAAAACGCCGAAAAACATTTCAAACCACTCGATTTTTAACCCTATTATTACTAGTGTCAAGTTTATCTTGACTTGTTGAGTTTTTGACACAATTTGTAGGTACAGTGTACACATGAATTAAGTGCGGTACAGTTCTAAATAGCACAGGCGCCGCGGTGTAACCAATCCATTAGAGACGGACTATAATGGTGCACAGATGCGCAAGACTTTTTTACTCCGCACTGAGATACATGCGATACCATCTTGATTTTAATAATAGGTTCTGAATTAGATCTGGATTAGTTATGGATATGACCTGAGCTATTCTACTTACCATGAGTTTTCGACATTACCTATACATTTTACATAGATACGTAATTACCTATATAGACTCAAAAAAATTGTCGCGATACGGAAGGTTGATATAATTATTTCCTACTGACAGATCAGACAAATTAGATCCAAAACAAAGTTTTGTTTGAGTGATTTAGGATCAAACTGCAAATTGTTCTTAGTTTCTTAGTTTTTTAAATGTGAGGGTTAGTTTCAAATACTGGTATAGTATTATACCCTTATTAAAGCAGCAGAAAACTTCCTTTATCATTTTTCTTATATTTTTAAAACATCACTTGCCGTTCTGGGAACACGTAGTGTCAGCGCAGTCTCTGAAAGAGAAAAGGCGTAAGGGACGTATAACCCACGACTTTTACGACCTTATTATACACACCAGTCATATATCTTTAAGTACACTGCAAACTCGACCTTGGCTCATCAATGATAAAGTTCGAAGTCTAGCTGTAACCAGGATTATCAATTTGAAAGATTAATACATCTTAATCTGCGAACCGTCAAGAACGAAACAGATTTTCAGTCCACTGATACCGCTTTGTCGGCTGTTAATAAGGTGCTACCAGTATTAAGACTCCGTGAGAAGTCGACCTTATTGACAACGAACAAAACGGTATATTTAAATTGTCCTACGTCACATTTGTTTAATGGCCGCGGCTGCCAAAAAGGCGTAACGGACAATAATGATGTTATTTATTTTGTGCCGACGTTTTTTTTTTCATTCCCGACGGCCCAAATTTAAACTTATGCTTACCTACTTCGCAGTGATATGATGAAATGATGAATGTTCACTGCTCCTTCTTCATGACGTCTTCTTTCGGACGATGGCCGAAGATTAGTCCAAAATGAGTTCACACCGCAGGTTAGTCCAGTAGGTCCTAGTTCTGAAGAACCTTCGATTGGATACCCTTTGCACTTACACCATTTCACTTCCTGCCTTTTGAACCGTAAAACATGAGTCGCTTTGTTGAACTACACAAGTACTTTGTAACACGCAATTCGCGGTGCGTAAAGATTCTGATACGTGCGAGATATCGCCAGTACACTCATTTCGCATTAGCCTGTACCAGTTTATGATAAAAAAATAAGCAACGTAAAAGCATCGCATACGTTTATCGTGTGAAAAAAGCCGTAAACGAACCGCCGTGGCAGTTACAACCTTCTTCCACGAGGCGGGCACTTTCGGGAACTAAAATGAAGGTTGTAAACGCCGATAGCTGTTTACATTTACAACTATTTCGCTTCAAATACCGATATGATAAAATGGAAGGTGAATTAAATATGTAAATTCGGAATTACCTTATCGCCTCGCCCTGTTTTAAGTGCTGTCAGATGTAAATGTACATTTTAATCACTTGTTCCTTTAAAAAATAGATTAAGCAACAAGGGATTAAATTCGTTAAGTCGTCATTCTGTTTTATAAGTTATTAAATCAGTGACTGGATCCTCTAGACTATCGCGTATCGAAATAAACAAATAAATTGTTTACCTTACACAGGTTCGGGTAGAGAGAAATGCAATTATAATCAAATGAAAAAAACATAGGTACATTCTCGATTATTGCAACACTCCACAGGATCTGTACCAGGGGAAAACCTTTGATAATATGTATATTTAAGAAATAAACTCTAGTAAAACGTGTGCTTTTAGAATTTGCTTCCTAATTTTTTGAAATACATAGGCTGAAATTAAATCAACAGGCTGTTTAAATGTATAGTGCACATTTATACTTTAGAATGAATACAAACCATAAAGGAAGTAATAAGCGATATAAAACTGGTACTTTTCGATTAGAACAGGTATAAAAGAAAAAAATGCATAAGTATGTAGTTTATTTTTAACTTTGTGTCATTGCGCCAATGCAGATAGATAACTTGAGAACCTTGGCGTAAAATGCTTCATGTCAGAATGTTGTAAATCAACTTGATATTACTTATACATCGATATAGACTCAAAATAAACTTTTTTCTGTGCTACAAAAATTAAAACCGTATAATTAAATGTAATGATAACAAACTAGGGAAAAAACTAAATAATGTTATTAAATATTTTGTGGACTTAATCGCTTTTTCTTTACTGTTTGATATCAATTTCAGTGTAGTAGTGTCCTAATATCGTCCCATTAATGCAAATACCGACTAAGTGACTTTTTGACGAAATCGAGTTTTTAGCACCTATAGAATAAGATTTTCAAGGGCTACAATATGTTAAAACCCATGTATTGATACGACGCTGCATTCAAAAGATAGCTTCCGCATAAAGTTACTTAATGGTCAATTTGTTGCATTATAAACTGCCAGAATGTAATATGAATATTTAATATAAACTTTTATGCTTTATCCGCCAAGTAGAACCTTTTAATGGTGTATAGTGTTTTTTTGCATTTAAACATTTTGTTAAAGTAGCCATCTTATGTTCTACAAAAAAGTTTAATGTGTACATATTTGATTTTTGCAAATAAAACTATCAACAAAATTCTTTATTTTAAGCCAGGCTAAATACACCAAATGTCTTTAAGATGTTTTTCCAGAAGATGTTTGTTTACAAACATCAGCAATTTCATTCTACCAAAAAGTTGTATAGGGACTATAATTGGTTTTGCATGTGATGTGACGAAGGAAAGGATAACGGTCTATTACTGCAAATACCGACTATGTGTAAATAGGCGATTTTGAGATAATGCGGTTTGAAAGTTTGAAGGCACGTTTTATATGAAAACATGAAGAAATTTACGTTATGTGTATGGCATTTTAAACCCTATATTTTTTTGTTTACTACTTTGTCGTATATATATTCAGAATGTATTTAGTTGACGATCAAATACGATTTAATGAAACAGTCGAATACCTACTTAGTTGGTTTTTCCTGTAGAAATAAATGTTTGCATATTTCTCTTCTTTATACATAATTATAACCCATTGTTTGTCTTAAATAAAGCTTCGTTTTTCATACGATGTTCTACAACCTAAATGAGTTTTTTCTGAAATATACCGGGTAATAATTATAAGTTAGCCAGTAAGCTAATATAGTCAGTAGTTTTTAAGAATATTGTACGCTCGAAATGGGCACTGTTGATACTGTATTTCCTGTATATCATACCATCTTATGTACACAGTTAACAATGAATAAACTTTACTTTACTTACTAGCATACCTACGGTACGAGTAGACTTCAGATGTCACAACTGTGTACCACTTCACCAACTGCAGTATTAAGTGGTTGAAACCACTCATGGTACCCTTTAGGTATTAAATCTCTGTCACAAAGGCTGAATAAAGTCTTGAGGACACTTAGGTGGAGTCGAGGCACGTCGAATCGAGCCCTGCATACATTTACAATGAACGATGAATCCGATTCGACGCGTCGCTAATGGACGTAGTTTCATAAGAAATGCAGAAGGCGAATTAATGAGATTCGACTCGGCGAGCTTAGTGGTCACTAGGCTTAAGTTCATATCGAGATCTGGACGTAGCACAAGGCAAGAAAATCAACGCCACAAATTAAACTCCAGTTCAGTAGAACCACCTCAAACCTCTTAATGTATCATATCATATTTCTATCTCGGTCTAAAGCTCGATAAACAACTAGCTATCTCTGCGTTCAAGAAGATGGACTTACGCAGACTTTTTGACAAAGGTATCGTAACTAAATAGTACCATGAGTGCTTCCAATCACTTAATACCTAGTTAGTCTAGCATTGTCAGCCGTGTTACGGACGTGTTTGTATCGAATTCCACCAGCGATGAAGATGTTGTTTAATAACTTTTTATCACTCTTGCGCAGTAAGTGTGCAATCGCACGAAGGCGTATCAGGAGTAAAAGAAAAAACTTTTTCCCAAAAGAGTGTTTAAATTTGTATTTTGGACTACCATAAATACTTTTTTATCTTTTTATTGCAAGTGTGATGAAAAACACTGCATGTAACTGGGGGCGTAAGAATATTGCAAACATGATTGCTTTAAATCGCCCCAGAAAGCTATGTAATTACCGTTACACATTACTTTTTCTTACTTATTACCTCATCTACGCCTACATTTTAGTGACTTTGGCGTAAATACTACAAAACTTTAAATAAACTATTACTTCAGGTTATTGAGCGTACAAAAACTATTTACCTATACTAAATGTAACAGTGTAGATAGTGAAATTTCGAACATAAATTATGGCGGACTTCGGATTGCTGAGACAGTGAACTAGTATGTAGTAAGTACCTATGCATATTATGCTATTACCCAAAAACGCATTAACAGATTTGTAAAATTCTTTTTGTGATTTCAAGGGAATGCTATTGCGTTACTTCTTGTTAAATTTTACTGAAATCGTTTAAAGTATTTTGTGAAAAATCTCCTAAAACCGGTTGAAGAGGATTTTTTTCAAAATTTTTTTTTTGAGAATAACTCTTCAAAACCATAAATAAAGTATTATTAATGGTTAGTAATGTTAAAAAACTTTTTATTACAAATGTACCAGTTAAATTGACAATGATAAGTGAAGTTTTGTAACATAAAATTAGAGCAGCTATATTTCCTGCAACTAAAACCGCCTATGTCATTGAGAATATTTAATATATTTTGAAATAAGTTCAAAACTTTTGTATATTTTTTCTTTTTTTGCAAATCATAAGTAAAGTGTATTAAAAGCAAAGCTTAATCAAAGGGAAACACTGCTTTATATGTATTAATAAGAGAAATATACAAATTTTTATTTCTACAGGAAAAACCAACTAAGTTTGCTACTATTTTTTTTAAATCGTAGTTTTATCGGCAATCAAATCAAGCCTGGATATTGTTTACGATTAAGTATTAAACAACACAATACGGGCTGTAGAATGCTGTATACAAATAGTAATTTTTTTCATGTTTTCATATGAAATCGTACCTTCAAACATTAAAATCGCATTATCTCAAAATCACTTTTTTGCACATAGTCGGTATTTGCAGTAAGGGGACGATATGGACTTATTGCTTCTTGACTGTATCAGATTGTTGATTTCATTTGAGCCTTAATATTAATATAATAAACCTAGAGATTGAAATGTCGTAAGGGACACATTTAATGTGTCGTTTACGTCATTCGTCTAGCCGGAAAACAACTTTGTCACTAGAAAGGGAGCAAAATTATAAGTAAGGACGAAATTATTTTCATCATTTACCAATGGGACGCGACTGCCAGTCCTGTTCATGCTCCTACCTTTATTGGGCATCCATCTTACAATAGTGCCATCTCAGAAGATGCATTTTGCAATAAGGTCCACTCAAAAATTGTACAGTCAAATAAGTTGACATCTTATTGCATGGTTGGTATTATTTGATAGCGAACGCATGAAAAAGAGAACCTCGAAAAGGAGAATATAATTTTGTGTTTTTTTTAGACTTATTGTCAGATTAGATATTTGTGGGGTTGTGTGAAAGAGGATATGAGAATGAAAGATGTGAGTGTTGAGATGATGAAAGATAGAGGGGAATGGAAGAGGAAGACATGTTGTACCGACCCCACACAACGTGAGATAAGGGTAGGAGGAAGAAGCTTTGGCAGCTACGATATATTTAATGGCGACTGTTAGATGCCCAATAGGTAGCAGCATTGGCGATTAAAACAAACGGAATCTCGAGCCGAAAAGGAGAATGATTTTCTGCTTTTTCTAGTGACAGAAACGGCTTGTCGGAGTTGATATTCACCTGCAGCACCCGCTTGGGCAGGCCCGTCTTCTGGCTGAGCTGTTTGAGGTCCTTAGCGTCGGGGTTGTGGTTGATGGCGAAGTAAGACTTCATAGTGCGCAGCTGGTGGTGCTTGAAGCTGGTGCGCATGCGCTTGGTGCGCGACGTCGACCCCAGCCCGCCGCCGCCGCGGAACCCCAGCTCCAGGTACTCGGGGTTCAGATCTGGGTCGGGCAAAACATTAGGCGATGCTACAACCGTCGGTCAATCAGCTCTACTGATGCCAACTGGCGGACACTTTCCAAAATAATTTTAAGGCTCTTGGAAATTCACGAAAGTTTCACAAGATATATGTACCTAATGGAAAGTTATATTCACCATAAAATAATGACGTAAATTTCAGACTTTTCAGAGATTTTCTATGATGTCGAAAATTTCGCAATTTTGAATAGTTTCCGTCAGCACATCAATAATTTGGTTACAGACTGTTGGCGGTTACGTCTTTATTATTTTATTGTAGTGTTATAATCATCATTATTATACATCCATTCCATCTATGCATAAAGAGACCTTGTGCTTCAAGTGCTGTTCTTTCACAACTGAGCTACATTTTTTAGAAAATCTTTGATCAAATTCTTGAACCCGACCCTCACACCAAGTACAGTCACCGGCATAAGTAAGTGATGATTTCTGTGACTTTTTGTATTAACATCTTGTTTGAAATGTCATACGAAATTGTCAAAAGATTAAAAGTGACAAGGTCAGAAATCATCACTTCTTTATGCCGGTGACTGTATAGTGTATACCTACCTAAACATAAGCGGTCATGATTGGAGGTATGTATCCAAAAACGGGTTTCTTGTAACTCGACATGAATATGATGATAATGATGATGATACTCTAACTGTGTTTATCTTATATCGGACGAATCTCCATAAACTTCGAAAATAGACTTAATTCAGTCAAAAGAGACGTAATCGTCAATCAGCTACACACATTTAAAACGAAATAATAAATGTGGTGGACCTTATTATTAAATGAGATTTCATGTGACCGCACCGAATACCAGATACAGCTTTATAATGCATCATCATATCCAAATTGCTTCTTAAACAATTAATTTATAACCACATAAAACAATACGTTTAAATTTAATTTATTAACCGTAAAAGCGAGCGCAAAATGCATTATCATTACAATTATTTTAATTGGATCATATTATACACCAATTCACACAATTAAGTAAAATGTATGAAGAATTACCAACGCATACCAGAACAGTCGCTGTGCCAATTCGCTAGCAGAAATTACAATAAATTTCACATTTTATAATTTTTGGTTGAAATGTTTTAAGTGACTTACGCCAAGTGCCTCTGCGCAAGTCCGTCCTGTATCACGAGGCTACCTACCGTAATTAATTTCAATTTGCATTCGTTTTGAAGCGGACACCTCGTCGCGTCGCGGGCTACCTCGACCAGACCAGAGCAGACCAGACGCTGAACAAAACAACATCGATACCGTTGACGCCGAAAGCCGACTCTGTCATAACACTTGATTTCATATTTAAATGCAAATTACATTTGGAATCGAATGACGTTAAAATGTATTATCGACGAGTGTAAAAAGACTCGTAAGTTTAAATGGAAACAAACTCCCCCGTTTTATGCGGGTAATAATTTAATTTTAATACAGATTTAATCTCTCAAACGTTAAAATCAAAAGTTTACACGTTCTTTAAAAGTCGTTTTAATTACACGTATTTTGAAAAGCGTTTTTTTACAAAACGGGCGCGGTTTTATAGCCGGCCGGTTTCCTTAATAAAACGGTTGCCGTGGCGCTCGAGTGTTGGCCGCGGGCCGTGCGAGCCGGCCTTACCCCGCACCCCGCGAGGGTGGTGGGGTGGGGGGGGGAGGCTCGCGGGTTTACAACTGCGTCGTAAAGCGATCGTAACACGGGTATGGGCACTAGCCATTGTTTTCAGTTGCGTTTTATCAACTCAGCCTGGCCACTCGAGAGAGGTGCAAGGTGTAGGCGAAAGCGAAATGCCATACCATCTTGAAAGACGCTAACTTTGCACGAACCAGGTCAAAATGCCCCAAAACATCGCTTATAAGCTTCCTTCCGCCACGCTCCCACCCATGACTCGCGCCCACGCGCGGTCAAAGGACGCCGCGCTTTTAACGACTAATAAACCCTATACTGCTGCCAGCAAAAAACTAGTAAACCACCGCGACACCTCACCGCGACTACCGCGTCCGCTCGTGCGTCCGCCACGCTCCCATCCATGACTCGCGCCCACGCGCGCGCAAAGAACCCCGCATTTTTTCTTTTTAATTGGTAACAACGATTAACGACCAATAAACCCTATACTGCTGCCAGCGAAAACTAGTAAACCACCGCGACGCCTCACCCCTACTACCTAACCTACTACCGCGTCCGCTTGAGCGTCCGTCCGCACCGCTCTCGCCTGTGGCTCGCGCAGACGCGCGGGCAAAGAACGCCGCGTTTAACGACCAATAAACCCTGTACTGCTGCCAACAAAAACTGGCAAACCGCGCGACACCTCACCGCCACTTGGACTTGTTGACAAAACCTGACGCCATCGCGCCACCACCACACTTGGACCACAAAGGAATCATTACTTTTTTGTTAATTTATGGCCTAAAATCTGCGCAATTTCAGTGAGAAAGAAAGATATCGGAATCAGATATATTTTAATGAAATTATTAAATAACGATGTTTGAAAAAAAAAACGATGTACATAGGAAACTAAAGAACAAAATCAAAGATTTGTGTTTTTAAAGTACCTAATCACTACTTTAAGACTTATGTAAGATTATCTTTATAATGTACATAATGTACCTAATCCAGCTGCACTAGAATAATAAGTGGATAAATAAATAAATAAGTTCTCATTGCAGCATCAGCAACCACGCTAAAGGATATCGAGTTTCCAACTCAACAATTTTCTCAAGGAAATATATTATTACAAAACGACTCAAAGGACAAAATAAAGCTGAAGACGGAAGAAAAATTAATCTTCCATCGGCGGAGGAACGTTCTAAGAAAATCGCATTATTATTTGTCGAGGAAAAGCTTTGAGCACAACAGAGGGCGGGCCTTTGTGGCTCGGGCTCCCCTCGATAGCGTCTGTTTATTTAAAAAACTCGCCGAGAAAATAAGAAAATGTAAAACATTCTTGAAATAACCGCTATGATATTGGGTCCAATGAATTTTATACTATCTTGGATTTAGTAGCTTGTGCACATAATAGTACTTCTCTCTTACTTAGCTATGAAATGAATGATATTCTATGAATAGATTTTATGACGCATTACGTACAGGTAGATTTTTTTGCTGTCTTCAAAGTTTATTTTTGGCCATTTAACAACTTTTATTATGAAACTAGTTACCAACATCACAAAAAAGCGCCATATAATGTGATGTATGAAATTGGCAACATATCTATTGCAAAATCACTTCACAGAATGGCACTACTGAAAAAAAAAAAGTGTCTTTATAAATTTAATATATTTTATGATAGTCATGTCATACTCCGATCACTAAATTGTTTCACTCAATGAATAAATTTAGAACCAATGAAAGTTAACATGACAAAATATAAGTTTGTATATTTTCATGACAGTCAAGACAATGTACTTACTCCAATCAATAAATTGTTTCATGCAATAAATAAAAGAACAGTAAATTAACATACCAATGAAACTGTACGTCCATTACGTCAATTGTCTAATCTAAAGGTATATCATTAAAGCATTTACAACCTAAAATCATCCCCGATTATACGCGCAGTTTATCGTGAGGTCGTATAGGAGTCCGTCGTAAAGCGTTATTGCTGGGCCGACTCAGAAAGGACAGAAAGCCGTATGTCCAGCCAACAACACACCTGTACAGCAATACAAAGTGTCAAATATGTATACACACCTTAATATACAGGCAATAAAGTTCTGTATACATATTTATGTCACTCTGTATTTACAGCTGAGTTGTTGACTGTCCGTATTGGTTCAGCGATGGCATTCCATCGGGGCAGCCGAGGGCCTTTATAATGCCAGAGCTTTTACTGCGACGGCCGGCATACCGCGACCGCGACCGAGCCGAGGCGGGAAGGAGAACACTCCTTCCCGCCTCGGCTCGGTCGCGGTCAATTCTTTTCTAACAAGAAAAGAGAGGTTCGGGACTCAGTGAAAGACTTTCGTGGTTTAGTTGAAGAGCTGCTTCAAGGCTTTTAGAGATTCGGGGGTGGCTTTAGGAATTTTTGATCTTTGGAAAGAGAGATATTTGGATGGAATTGATTTTTTACACGATTGTCCAATTAATATAAAATCGTATTGGGCGGACAGGTTTCTATGATCATATGATTTTTTAAAGGCAAATAAACGTGTTATTTTACAGAAAATGAATACGTTTTACAAAACATGCTGCATGGGGAAAATATCTATCACGAACTAGCTTTTACTGAAAATTGCTTAGCATTGATTGGATTCAATACAATTGATTTTTAAGTTTTAATTAATATTTGAAAATGTGTCAACTGTACTATAGTTGGGCTAATCGTGATGATTGTGGTACGTTGACGGCAAACGTCATATTAATATCAAAGTGAGTTAAGTAAAATTCTAAATTAACTTTACAATTGCCTCGCGTGTTCTTAATAATCGGAACATTCGGAACAAACCCATTCCAGTCAAGTGTAAACAATGCGTACGCTAAAAATGCATTACACACAGGCGTCGGAAAAGGGCGTAGCGGACAAATTAGTGCCGCGGCGTACGGCGTACGACGATATGCCGCCATTATCGCCGTAAAACGCTCCGCTGACGATGACGCTGCGGCCGCGCGTTATTGCGAGCTAATTGCACCACACGTATTGAACGCATGCAGATCCAGTCTTTTTAGGGTTCCGTAGTCAACTAGGAACCCTTATAGTTTCGCCATGTCTGTCTGTCCGTCCGTCCGTCCGTCCGTCCGCGGATAATCTCAGTAACCGTTAGCACTAGAAAGCTGAAATTTGGTACCAATATGTATATCAATCACGCCAACAAAGTGCAAAAATAAAAAATGGAAAAAATTATTTTATTAGGGTACTCCCCCTACATGTAAATTGGGGGCTGATATTTTTTTTCATTCCAACCCCAACTTGTGATATATTGTTGGATAGGTATTTAAAAATGAATAAGGGTTTAGTAAGATCGTTTTTGATAATATTAACATTTTCGGAAATAATCGCTCCTAAAGGAAAAAAATGCGTCACCCCCCCTCTAACTTTTGAACCATATGTTTAAAAAATATGAAAAAAATCACAAAAGTAAAATTTTATAAAGACTTTCTAGGAAAATTGTTTTTAACTTGGTAGAATCAGTAGTTTTTGAGAAAAATACGGAAAACTACGGAACCCTACACTGAGCGTGGCCCGACACGCTCTTGGCCGGTTTTTGTATTTGGAATCTGGATTTTTTAAAGATTTCGTGAGATGTGAAATTATTTTTGGCAATGGGGAGAATTTTTCAATATCACCATAAAAAACTCAATGAGTATTTATCATTTTTTCGAGTACTAGAATTGAAAATGAACTTAGTTAATACATGTCTAATAAATGATAGATACCATCGGCATATTTTAACTTTACGTACGCCTTAACAGACTTTAAGACAGGCTAGACTTGACTAGCCATAATTTATTCTACATTTACTTTTCTTACCCAATCTTCTAAAATCCAAATGTCGTATGTCCAACCCAGTCTCATGCCTCTTACGGCGTTCTTCCCCGATGCGCCAGAATAAAGGGTTTTCTGATCGCGATCCGCGTTGACGGTTCGTCTCGTGTTTGTTCTCCTTGATTTACTACACTTTAACTCAACGATAACATTCACCAACACATCACTACCCTTCAATCCCCTTTTATACTGATAAAACAAAAGCTCAAATTACAATGGTCCTTACGCCCAGTCTAAAAAGACCTAGAGCTTTTACAAACAGGTCTAGACGAAGAGATTTTACAATACTGGCATAAGGAAAATAATGTTTACGCTTTTTAATTTCCAGTTTCAACTGAACTGGAGCTTCTATAAAAAACTAGTTACAAATGGGGCCAAGAAAAACTGGGCTTTCATGCTTTATAAGTTTATACATTACTAGCTGAAATGCTGGCGAATGTAAGTTGAGCGTCGCTGGGATATCTCGGGCGCGGGTTCAAAGGTCTCACTCGCCTGGATCTCTTCATTTATTCTGACCTCGGATTTTACAGAGTTGGTGAATCAGATTATAATGAATTTGGAGTGAATCTGTAGCCAGTAGGGTGGTCTGTGTTTCAATTGCCAGGGTTTTCGGGAAGGGGTCAGCGTAGAGTGGACGGCCGCGGGCGCTCGTGCCAAGATACCGTCGCTCCGTACTCCATCGACCACGCGGGATGCTGACCAGCTGTAAACCTCATTCCAAGCGAGTAAGGTTCACCAACGGACAGCTAAGTGTTTGTACCCAGAACTATTTTAATATTGTACTTGACATTGCACAATTAATTAGGTTTTGAAATAAAACCTTTATTTTAGTAGGTTATTAGGTAGTTTTAGAAATACGTTCGACTTTTACTATTTTTACTTGGAATTGGAAGATATGTTACAATTAATTTTAGATGGTTTACAAACAGTGAAAGGGTTCATATGACATCATTACTGTTATTTTAACTATAAATTATTTATACTATTAGTGTACCATTAGTTTAAAATTTTTGGTATAAAAGGTGATTATAAACCTGAATAGTATTTGTATTTTTATTGAAGCAGCACCGAGCGATGCGATAAACGCCGGCTATAATATATGCTGTCGAACTTTACTAAGATTTATGACGAGCCGAGTATGCAAGCAGTAAAAACTACATCAAAACAATAAAATAACAATTAAAAACTAAATGAACGAAACCAGCTGACAATATAAAAAGTTTCTAGAAGATTACCTGGCGCCGTAAACGCTACAATTAAACGAATTATATTTTCTACGTTCGTCAGCCGGAGCAGTAAATCTAACCTCACCATAAACCCGGCAACAGTAGTAATTTATACGTAATGAAGTTGTCACATCTGCTTCTAACCTCTCGTAGTATCACCTTTTGCCGACACCCAGACACACAAAGACACAAATCAAACTAGAAAAACGACCAAATCTCAACTTTACCACAAAACCTGAAAGCCCAGAATTGAAGCGGCGAGTACGGCGGGTATTGTGTACATACGCGATCGAATTTGAAGCGCGAGTTTTTTCTTTTGTTTTTCGTGTTCGGTTTCGTAGCCGCGCCTCCATAAATTTCGTATAACCTCGTTTACCGTCCAGTGATTTATCCCCCGCCAAAATATGTGCCCCGTATTTTTTAAATTCTTTTTTTTTATCGAACAGTTCGAGTAGTCGATCGCAGATAGGCGTCGACGGTAGTTGGTATTGAAAAAAGGAGAAATTTCACTTTTCGGGCAGAGACAAAAAGGTCTCGCTTTGTTCTTTTAGTCGATATAAGATAAGTGTCACGACAGCGGCTTATGTGGCCGTTTATTTAGGTCGTGGAGTGCAGATTTGGCCGGTTGCATTCTTGGATGTTTATATAAGTTTTGAAGGCTTAATGTCCCGCGCGGCGGTATAATCGGAGCGCCGGCCGGTGGTTAGATAGTGCGGAGTAGCCGTCAGGGCTAATGTGATATCCGTGTTATGCCGTTTGGTGAGTGCCGCTATCGCGCGCGAGACATCTGTGTCGGTGGCGATGGCGATGCGGCGGTGCAGGCCTGTACCACTCCTTATTTATTTATTACCTCTTTCCATTTCCGAATCACACGAGGTTTTAAAACCGAATTTACAAGTTATGAGAAATCGTTTTTTCTCAGTTTTACAGCGGATAGTAATAAAACAATAAAACGGAATCGGTATCTGTATTTGAAAATGTGAACCGTTTATGATGCGTAATTATGATCGGTATATGTTCAGAGGTTTCGGCGCGGGCGCGGGCGCGGCCGGGTGCTGTGCTGTAGTGATGAGACGATCAAAACATAATGAACACAAGTTTTTTCAAGGCAAAGGCAGTACTTAGACTGCTTCTCTCACGAGAAAATCACACTTTCCACTCACTTATGAAGGCCCCTTGCGAAATGCTTTTGACTTGTATTAGCTCATTGAATAAAATCGGTAAAGCTTGAGAATGGCAGTGCCAATTTTTTAGCTAAGTCATGAAAAATTGTCATTTCATTGAAGTATTAGAATAATTGTAGGTATATCGTAAAGGACATAGTGATAAGTTCAATCGCCATCAGATATATGTACGTATCTGAGCGGCCGGGGCGCGCAATAACATCTGACCTGAACTCACTTTATCGCCTTCACAATAGATGGATAATTGTATATTCAGATATATTTATATGAGCAAATTAACCGTTCCGATATATTATACCTCATGACGTCTGTTCGAGCGAGCTCGCTGCCTCTGAATCGAATATGTTTCATCCCTTGCTTGCTGGTTACGACTTACGAGTAACGAGTAACGAGTAACCATCGAGTCCGATTCATAAACAAGCTATAGATTAATGGTCACGCGGTGGCCATCGATTTATCACCAGCCTATTCGGTGGACACTTTTTGTACATTTTTTTGTGTCGTGTGATAGTATCGAATAACTCTACCGTTTGAGGTAGTAATGGAGTGAATGAAATATGTCGGGTCACTCGCCCGAGGGCTGTCACCGTTATTGGAAAAAACGCCGTAAAAAAGCTGACGACTTACTTCACTTCCTTTGGGAATAAGTTGTATAGAATTTAGAAAATGCCCGGTAACTGTTTTGTTTTATTAGTATTGTGCGTTACTTTTGTATGAGATAATTAAATTTCAAGACGAAGTGTTGGTAAAATAAAATTATGCAGGTCGGCCTTGCCACAGAAATAAAATAAAATCTATCTAAAAATTCATATAAAATTATAGCCAAGCACGTATTTTACGTCAAAAAAATTACAGATAATTGTCATCTTTATGCTTCCTCATTTTCTGATGCTGCAATATGTCGCACTCGCACCGTAGAATGCGACATAAAACTGTATTAGAAATGTAATAAAGGCATCAATTCTCTCGTAGCTCTCACACTTTCGAGGGAGAATGGTGACACATGACAACAATTTTGTATATTTTACTTATATAGTAATTCGTGCAATTTTATCACCCCTGGCACAGCTGGTTGTTTTTTAATTATATTTTATTTAATTTGTACAATTTTGTGGAACAGTAAGACGTACTTACGTCCCTAGCACGACCAGTCGTTTACTGGTATTTTATTTTATTTGTATAATTTTGTGGAACTGTAAGCCGTTGTTAGTACGTCCCTAGCACGGCCGGTAGCGCCCCCCGCGGCCAACTATGCAGCACGACACCCGCGTTGACGTTTCGTCATATTACTCGTCCAGGCCTGTTCCGTCTCCGAAAATACTACATTGGATTTGGTGAGGGGCTAGAGCTAGTGTTTGATGAATATTAGATGCAGTATTGATTGAGATGTACGGTCGAAACACATAAGGTCGAAAAGTGGTAAATCACTTTTTTGGCTCACTGTACATAATTCAAACCAGCAACTATTATATACTACATAGATTCTGTTCGGAAAGAAACGACTCGTGGAATGTATTACCTACTTATGCCGTACAAATTCTGTGACTTCTCATTCCGAACAGACTCTAAAAGTTTGTATCTACAGTTACAGACTTACGCAAACGCATTATCTGGACACGCTTTTATGCTCATGAGTAATTTTAGAGTTGTGTTTAGATATTTTTGTTAGTGTAAATTAGCAGGTTTTTACCTGGATTTGAACGCTGACTGAACTGGAAGGCGGTACTTACAAAACTAACTAACTATTTTGGCTCAACGATCCGAAGTGAATCCTGGCCTCCGAAATGAGAGATCGCCACCTGTCCCGCTCCTGCGCAGCCTCTTGCCAGTCACTGACTTGAAGCCGACGCAGATCCGCCGCCACCCTGTCCTCCCAGCGATACCTGGGTCAACCCGCCGGACGACGGACGACCACCAGCCGGTCGACCTAAGAACGATCTATGTGACCCGCGACTTACAGTGCAGGACGATACCAGCCTTAGTTAGTGGCAATGGCAGTATCATGGAGGTTACTTAATTACATACATTTTCCTTGATATTCTAGCTACCAAACAACGTATTTAAACGTATAATAACCAATCCAGTTGCCGTTTTCCGAAGTCGAATAGGCATTGAACGCGAGTGGACAATCTCCAGAATCTCCAGATATTCGGTAATCGCTAATCGCGCCTATTAAACAGCATGGGAGCTTCCACGTCGACATCCACTACGCATCTTTATTGCCGACGAGTTTTATGATACCTGCCGAACTCGAATTAACTTATCTTTAAAAAATAAATCGTTAACTTGGTCAGTTATGATTATGATACATGATATGATTATGAATTAGGACTTGATGTCTGTCATGTCACAAGATATAAATCTTTAAAATTATTTAAAAAAAAATTAAGATATTTTAATTTACATAAGAATTAATTTCTCTTTTTGGCTTTCCTATATTCGTGCGACAGAGTCAGTTGCATTTCCATTCTCTTATTCCTTTACTATTTCAAAAGAAAGGTGATAGGGATAGCTGTCTTCTTTATAGAATTAATAACCAGATCTCGCAAAGTTGTACCCAGCTACTATTAGCGTACCTAACAGTTAGAAAAAATATGACTAGGTATACCTATTATGTGGTGTGGTACCTAATCAATTTAAGTTTTGACGAGTTGTTTAAGGACACGGTTATTTTATGTTTAGCGCATTTATTTAAGACGACACAGGAGGGGTCAATTCTCCATACAAACGCTCTCGACTATTTCCTCCCCGGTTTTTGAACTAAAACAATGTTTTTTTCGACACAGATTATTATTATTATCATTTTCCAAAACCGGCCTTTTTCAATATGGCGCAAAAAAAGGTGTAATATTCAAAATTGGTAACAAATAGCCAAAAAATCTAGACGGTCCGACACAGATCATTTCATTGTTATTCATATTCTCAAATTTCGTTCCGATTGATTAGGTTTTGGAGGAGGAAACTGTCGAGAGCGGAACCTCGATTTTAAAGATAAGATTTTTTCGCAATATATTTTAACCGAGTTGTTCTTAATGGAGATTTTTTTTCGATAAATCTAGTTAACAACACGAGTATATTTAACTAAAATTACCAAAATGAAAGGGGGCCTCCTTTCCATTTTAGCAATTTCGCTCCTGTAGCGTCTTAAATAGACCTATATTTAGCGCACAGCTGATCGAGTGTGAGTGGCCTCTTAACTAACTTTTTAATGTCCAACCTACCTGCCCGCGATACTGTCGCTGACCGGACGGGTTTTTTTTTAAACGTGAATGGACCAGGGATTTATGAGTGTGCAGTTATCTGTGAGTTTGTGTCTCAATCTATTAATAACGTTTTTTTCGTGTGACGTCACGGGAAGTGACGTAGGGCATTTTTTCCGTAGCTCTTTAGACTGTGAGATAAAGAGTAGGTATAAAAAGTAAGTCGTCATTTTTAAGTTACCTCTAATGTTTTTTTTATGTTACGTGTGTAATAGAGGTATCTACAGGGTAGGTCAGAATAACTGTCCTAGTTAAAAAGTGGTATAAAATTTTAAAAACACGATAATGTGAAAAGTAGTGCTATGATTTATATCCATAACATCTTAAGTTTTAAAGTGTTATACAGTAATATATTTTATTTGCTTTTCTTTCACTCGCATAATTTTAGGCATTTTGCTGTAGAAGGAGTTTGACCCGGCACGCACGACTCCTCTGCTAAGTCAAAATAAATGCCAGTTTTAGCCTTTTACCATCTCAATAAAACTTTGCATTTATTTTTCTATGTAAATATTAATAGTTATCAGTTACCTAAAGATGCGTAGCGTACGTTTCAAGATAAAATATCAGCCTAAAAATTTCGACGAAAATGGCACTTTTCCTCATGAAGATGTGGTCTGACTGAGTTTCTCTTTTGAATAAATTTATGGCTAAAATATCTTCGTTTCTATCCCTTAATATAACACCATACTCAACATCCGTCTGACATTTGTTGAACTCCTGAAGTGATTTTAAGATTTGGGATACCCAAAACAATAGTATCAGATAGAGGAACCGAGTTTATGTCATCTACAATGACAGAAATATGTAAGTTATTAGAACTAGAAAA
This sequence comes from Leguminivora glycinivorella, assembly GCF_023078275.1. NCBI lineage: Eukaryota > Metazoa > Arthropoda > Insecta > Lepidoptera > Tortricidae > Leguminivora > Leguminivora glycinivorella. The sequence goes on from NC_062998.1 coordinate 55,292,579, forward strand.
AACAAATTCCACAGCTTATCATCATCAAACTGTAGGTTCTTTAGAAAACTCGCACAAGCATTTGGGCGCTTATCTGCGCATACAGAGCGAAAAGCATCCAGAAGCTTGGAGTCATTGGTTACCGTTTTGGTGCTTTACCTATAACAATACCGTACATTCTATCACCAAGTACACGCCTTATGAATTGGTTTTTGGTAAAAGGAGTCATATGCCTTGCCGAATTGTGTGTGAGGTTGAACCTTTGTATAACCCAGATAATTATTACCTAGAACTTAAGTATAGGTTACAATTAGCTTGTAAGGAAGCGAAAGAAAATCTTATTCAAAGTAAAATTATTCGCAAAGAACTGTATGATAAATCAGTACACCCAATTACTTATAAAAAAGGAGATAAAATTTTAATAAAAAATGAAAGTGTAACAAAATTAAATCCAGTTTATAATGGTCCATACATTGTAATAGAGGATATGGAACCTAATGTAAAAAATTTCACAAGACATTGTTCACAAAAACAGGACAAGACTTTATTGTACTTAAACAAAAAAAAAATTCTGTGTTTAGAATTTTATTCTTAATTAGCTATAAAAAAAAATGTCACTTAAGTAACTTTTTTTTTTTCCTTCTCCCCGGAGATGAGGTGGAGACCCTAGTTATAGTTATATGTGACAACCCTAGCTGTAAGTATATCATTCACTGTATTGTGGTTTATTCAGTAATAAATAGTCTTTAAGAGCGCTATGACAAAAAAAGGCGATATATTGTAAAATGTACAATATTTATCGGCAAAATTGTACACTTTACTCATACTAAAAGACAGTTAAAGTACTTGTTTCAGTTAGAAAATTTAATTAACTGTCGGTTCATTAAAAAACATATGGATGAAAAAGCGTTTTCAATTAGTAATGATTTTTTTTCTGATGCTCGTTTAGGAAAAACCGCGCGAAGCACAGATTTCGGAGCTCTTATTATGTACAATTTGATAAGCTCACTCTCATAAATGCGGTAAATTTAAATTCCTAATGTCTTGTACTTTAGGCCCATTAAACAATATTTATCATTTAATCCTTTGAAATTGAGAAATTGAAAGTAAAACGAACTCAATTTTGTCTTGAAAATACATCGAAACAAGTGATCATTTCTCCGAAAATCTACATGTTATCGAAGTTATTTTAGTATATAAATAATCTGCACAATGTGCTTAAACTGCTGTTATCCATTTGTCGTTATAATATTTTATCATGATTTTTTGCTAATTTTTTGAAAACTAGCCTTCCTGTCGCTATTTTACCGGCGACGGACGCCTGCGATTTCAGTGCCGCGCCGGAGCTCGAGGAGGTAAGACGTATGTCGCTTTGGTCTCCGAGTTTTCATCGCAAACGTCGAGAATATTGATCGTTGTGTGGGTCGGACGCCTTGTTTATACACGGGCTATCCTCGCATTGTGTGTGTGTAAACAGCGACCAACGAATTTGATCCTAGATCCGTAAATATTTGCTTTTGTAATACTTTGTTATGTTTGAATGTTAAAGTATTACAACATTGTGATGATAAAAATGTGAAAATTACAATACGGTCAAGATTATAAGACACATCAAGATGGTACTCGGGATCTGATGATGGAGCCAGAAGGTGGTCACCAGTACCAGTGAACCATGTAAGTAAACGACTTCGTGTTTAGGCTCGTTGGGTTCGTCTCAACAAGACCTTTGACAAGAGGTGGTACTCAGGGTCTGATGATGGAGCCAGATGGTGGTCACCAGTACCAATGAACCATATAACTAAACCCAGAGATGGGGAAATCGTAATCGATTCCGGATTACACGATTACTTGATTTTACTTTGTAATCTGACACTACTGGGTGTCAGATTACTTGTAATGTAATCAAGTGAAACGGTAAATTACCATTACATGTAAAGGAATCACTAATCATCTATACAATCATTACTATTACCAATAATTCGGAATCATAGTCGATTCAAAATAACTGAAATTATTGACTTGATTACTTTCAGATTACGAATATGTAGTACCTCAGATTGCTGACTGTCACTTTGATACAAAAGTCATCATGGGTGTTGTAAAATAGGTTTTAGGGGGTGCTGATTCCAAAATTAATGACCAATGTGGAATCTGACATTGCTGACTGTCACTTTGACACAAAAGTCGTCATGGGTGTCGTAAAATAGGTTTTATGGGGTGCTGATTCCAAAATTAATGACCAATGTTCAATCTGACATTGCTGATTGTCACTCTGACACAAAAGTCGTCATGGGTGTCGTAAAATAGGTTTTAGGGGGTGCTGATTACAAAATGAATGACCAATTTGGAATCTGACATTGCTGACTGTCACTTTGACACAAAAGTCGTCATGGGTGTCGTAAAATAGGTTTTAGGGGGTGCTGATTCCAAAATTAATGACCAATGTGGAATCTGACATTGCTGACTGTCACTTTGACACAAAAGTCGTCATGGGTGTCGTAAAATAGGTTTTAGGAGGTGCTGATTCCAAAATTAATGACCAATGTTCAATCTGACATTGCTGACTGTCACTCTGACACAAAAGTCGTCATGGGTGTCGTAAAATAGGTTTTAGGGGTGCTGATTCCAAAATTAATGACCAATTTGGAATCTGACATTGCTGACTGTCACTTTGACACAAAAGTCGTCATGGGTGTCGTAAAATAGGTTTTAGGGGTGCTGATTCCAAAATTAATGACCAATGTGGAATCTGACATTGCTGACTGTCACTTTGACACAAAAGTCGTCATGGGTGTCATAAAATAGGTTTTAAGGGGTGCTGATTCCAAAATTAATGACCAATGTTCAATCTGACATTGCTGACTGTCACTCTGACACAAAAGTCGTCATGGGTGTCGTAAAATAGGTTTTAGGGGGTGCTGATTCCAAAATTAATGACCAATGTTCAATCTGACATTGCTGACTGTCACTTTGACACAAAAGTCGTCATGGGTGTCGTAAAATAGGTTTTAGGGGTGCTGATTCCAAAATTAGTGACCAATTTGGAATCTGACATTGCTGACTGTCACTTTGACACAAAAGTCGTCATGGGTGTCGTCAAATAGGTATCCGGAGGTGTTTGAAAACTAATGACCAATTTGGAATCTGATACTGTTGACTGTCACTTTGACACAAAAGTGATCATGGGTGTCTTCAAATAGGTTTTCATGGGTACTGATCTCAATATTAATGATCAATTTGGAATCTGACATTGCTGACTGTCACTTTGACATATAAGTCGTTATGGGTGTCATCAAATAGGTTTCCAGGGGTACTGTGCAATGTCAGGTTCCAAATCGGTCATTACTTTTTAAATCATTTCATTAATTTTGAAATCAGTACCCCCTAAAAACTATTTGACTACACCCATGATTCCTTTTGTGTCAAAATGACAATTAGCACTGTGAGATTCCAAAATAGTCGTTAATTTTGGAATCAGCACCCCCGGAAACCTTTTTGACGACACCCATGACGACTTTTGTCTCAAAGTGACAGTCAGCAATGTCAAGATTCCAAATCGGTCATTAATTTTCAAATCAGCACCTCCGGAAACCTATTTGACGACACCCATGACGACTTTTGTGTCAAAGTGACAGTCAGCAATGTTAGATTCCACATTGGTCATTATTTTTGGAATCAGCACCCCCTAAAACCTATTTTACGACACCCATGATGACTTTTGTGTCAAAGTGGCAGTCAGCAATGTTAGATTCCACATTGGTCATTAATTTTTGGAATCAGCACCCCCTAAAACCAATTTTACGACACCCATGACGACTTTTGTGTCAAAGTGACAGTCAGCAATGTCAGATTCCACATTGTTCATTAATTTTGGAATCAGCACCCCCGCAAACCTATTTGACGACACCCATGACGACTTTTGCGTCAAAGTGACAGTCAGCAATGTCAGATTCCACATTGGTCATTAATTTTGGAATCAGCACCCCTAAAACCTATTTTACGACACCCATGACGACTTTTGTGTCAAAGTGACAGTCAGCAATGTCAGATTCCAAATCGGTCATTAATTTTTAAATCAGCACACCCGAAAACCTATACTCGTGGTATATGCACTTGAAATGTGAAAGTGAAAATGCTAGAATGACATGTAAACCACGAAGTTGTATACTCATATTGTTCATTGGTATTGGTGACCACCATCTGGCTCCATCATCAGACCCTGAGCACCACCTTGAAGTAATTAGAATTGTATTTGTCTTATTTTATCATCATATTAATATATACTTTACTCTAATACTTATCATATAACAAAAGCAAATATTTGGGATGGGGTCTACTTTTATAATTATTACTTTAATTTTTTAAATAAATTTTAACATAATTGATATTATTTCGCGCTATATTCTCGTATTTTCGTACAAAATAATGTTTATTAGAAACCAAAAGTTTATATCGAGATAGTAGATTGTGGTTGTTATCAAAATTCCATAGAAAGGATCAAGATTGTTTTATCCATTATTGTAGTGCGAGCGAGTGATAAGACGTGCTAGAAAGGGTCGGCATATTGGGCTCGCGCGGCGGGTAAAATACCTAATTTCGCCCGACGCCGAAATGTTATAACGCTCTTAACACGATTCACACGTATTCCTATTTACTACTCCCCGCACCTCACAAACACTTTCGCTACCAAGAACCCGACTGTCGGGCACACCGCTCGTAGAAGCGTAGCCGATTACATGGGTTTCCCCGTATGTAGCGAAAATGTCGTAGCGCCGCGTAGAGCCCGGTTTCGAAAGTGTTAAAGTCAAAAGTGAGGGCTAGTCACATATTTAAAAAAAAACAGCGTACATACATAAATTATCCTTTATGTTTAGGTCCCTTAGTTCATGGTTATTTTGCAGTATGCAAAATGTTGTCCCCTCTTCAATTATATTATGTTATTGAATATTTTATAATTTTAAGCACAATTTTGTATGATTCGCCCATGGTTATTTGTAGCTACTTTACTGACACAAACCATCCAATTCCTACAAAATCTTTACTTGATTTCAGAAGAAAAATACTTCTATAAACGATTTTTGGTATGCAATATCAAAGCAATATTGGATATTAACTTTTTTCAGTTAATTGAATATCTCGCCCAATCCGCAATGTTCGCTGTCATAACTTCCAACTGTAAATACTTTTCAATTTTGTTATAAAAAATAATTAAACAGACTGTAATTTAGAATCCGTGAAGGGCATTAAATTGTGGAACGACATGTATTACAATAGGACAGTTAATCCGCCCAACCCTACACAAAGCGCTTGAATATCTTATATCTTAGCACAAACTTCGTTAGCTTGCTTTTCAACTTTTATTTTAGAAATAATTTTATATTTTAACCCCTTTATTCATAAACGTTCTCTAAAGTTATCAAGCCGATAAAGTTCGTTTGTCCCTTTCTATCGCACCAATACGTCGGAGAGGGACAAACGAACTTTATCTGCTTGATAACTTTAGTGAACGTTTAGGTATATAGGGGGTTAGTATGTCGATGACATAGCGTTTTTTTGGACGATTCTAAGCAATATAGTATGTTCACCATGTAAAGTATAGAGTCTTTACCACGAGTATAGCTGAATTTACACCTGCAAGTTAGAGACGCAATTATGAGTAAGATGACAAATGTCTGTATTTATTTCTTGCATATTCCTTTGTTTCAAAGCGTGTATCAATAAGTACTTATAGTAAGCGACTACGTTTAATTAAATTACATACAATATATGAAGATAGTAAACAGCGCCCCCAACCCACTAGAACCAAAAATTACATACATTTTCCGTGAAGTTATCACCACCGAGTAACAAGTAAACGTTCTCATGATAGCCACACTATTCGATCCGTGCTGCGCTGTCAAGAAAGCCCAAACACGCCTTACTATCCAAACTTCGTATGTCTAAACAACTATACAAGCGCATAAGACATTGTCAAGTTAACCTCGTACCTAGCAAAACTATAAGGAAGTATCTAGTTACAATTGTACTAGGAGTTAGGACGTTTTGGAAGCGAGTGCAAGCCGTGGGCGTACGCCCGCCCCCACGCCTTCCGAGCTACGCGACGCTCCAAACTAGGACGCGACTTTATGAAAGTTGGCAGAGTAATGTGAATCTTTTTTCTTAAGTCATAGAGTGGCTTTCTGAGAGCCTAGTTTGATCGTGAACCGGCAAAGTTACGTTAGGCGTAGAATTTACTGAAAATATTGAATTTATATGACAAAGTGAAGAATTTAAAAGTGCCTGAAACAATTATAAACATGGTTCAAGTGATCTATTTGCAAATGTAACTAAGTTTTCTTTTCGTACATGAAAAGGAATCGTATGTATGTCAAAGCAGGAATTTTTCCCCAACCTCCCGAAACCGCAAAAAGAAATATTACAGTCCCATAAAACGCGTCAAGGTCAAACAGGAAAATAATTATAAAACAGCCATTTATATTTTCGCGATATAAGTATAATTATTTCCCCCGAAAATGATTGCCGTTCAATAAAATAAACATCCTGTATTCATCGAGTCACGATACAAGACTTATCTCATAAGACTTTTCAAATATCAGTGATATTGTTATTGCGAGGAACACAAATAAAATGCAAGCGAAGCGACGGTTGCTAAAAGTGGCTACAGATTAAGATGCTAATAACATTAAACGCCGACAATATTTAATTGCTAACATTATCGTCAAAATACCGTTACATTAACTTAACGTAGTAAAATACTTGCAATTAGTAATTAAGTACTAATTTTTGTAATTAATCGTCAATAAGTACATTGTAACACGTGTGAAATAATGACATTAATTTCTTTTAATGTAAACCGGCCTTTATTGGCCATTCTAATGACCACCTGCACTTTATTAAGTGATTAAACTCATTTAAAAAAAAATTCAACCAGCCGCTCCATTACACACCTTAAAACTTCCACATAGAGTTGACTTTTATCCGAACAGCGACGCTTAGTGGGTATTCTATACAGGGTGGACTGTTTTTGGTCATTCGGCTTTTTGCGCTCGGTCTTTTTCGCCGCTGCTCGGCGACGCCGCGTTTTTGCGGACCATATCAATTATAGACGATACATTTTAAGGAGACGACTCGATCGAGCGACATTCAACTGTAAAATTATCGATATAAGGCTTCAAGTGATTGTTTTTGAGGAGTGAACTAAATACTCTGGTATGCGGCGAACGGTGAAAGGTAAATAGCGGACCATATCAATTATAGACGATACATTTTAAGGAGACGACTCGATCGAGCGACATTCAACTGTAAAATTATCGATATAAGGCTTCAAGTGATTGTTTTTGAGGAGTGAACTAAATACTCTGGTATGCGGCGAACGGTGAAAGGTAAATAGTTATTGCCGATACAAATACGTATGTAAGTATACTTGTGTAGGTATCTACTTTGGAAGTATACTTATAGTGCTATAGTATCATGACCAAATGCAGTACGCGAACGAATACCTACGGTGTCGGATAATACATAACATGAACACCTTTTGTCGATTTCAAATAAGGTGAGTTGCACCTTGCGCTTTTGTTTCATCTGTAAAAAATAGCTTGTCGTTCAATCAATATACGTATATAGGTATGTAACTGTTTAAGAGATTTTTTGTGATGAGTTTTAGAGTCAGGAAAGGAGTGGTCAACTGGTCATTTCTCATACAAACGCTTTCGATTATACATATCCTCAAGCTATAGTAATTATATTTTCAATACACATCATAGACACATAAGTAAGGGATGAGTTGTAACTCTATACATCAGTAAATGCAAGTTATTTGTAGTGACATCTAGCGTAATCCACGCGTCAATCACGCGTCAACTAGCGTAAATTATAAGTACTGCTACTTGTCAATAGATGTCGCGACGAACTAAAAGTCTAATGCTCAACAATTTTTAGCTAATATTACAATAGCCAATCAGTAAGTACTCTCTTTTCAATTCCTTCTGCTTGTAATATAAGTTGTAAACTATATTAATACCCATTACATTTTTGACAGACGCAACACCGTTGGCACCTAGTGTCGAGTAGTTGGTACTGATAATTGACGCTATTTGATACGTGATTGACGATAGATGTCACTACAAATAACTTGCATTTACTGACGTATGGAGTTACTACTCTCCCCTTACTTATTCCTCTATGGTACACATTCATGTTATTTATTTATTTAAACTTTATTGCACAACCAAAGAAACATGTACAAATGGTGGACTTAATGCCAAAAGGCATTCTCTACCAGTCAACCATTGGGTTAAACAGAGACATACGAGTATATGTTGGTGCCGGAGAAATAATAGCTACCAGAGACAAATATAATCGTGACATCAATAACTGTTATCTGTAACTGTTTTGGGAGTGTCCTGATATTTTTGTTTTTAAGGCATTAGAGCCCCTCAATGATGAGCGAGAACCGCTTACTTATTTGACTTTGCCACAAAGAGGGTCGTGATTAATAAACTGATATCAATTATAAATTATAACGCCAAAAAAAGCCAAGAAAACCCCCGGATTTTAGAATTTTTTTCGCTATATTGTTCATTTAAAAAAAGAAATCGTTTCTTGGTCTGCTTCCTATAAGCAGTTTCTTATAAAGTGCAACTTACGTACTTTCTGTAATCGAATAATATTTCAATAATTTTTTGTACAAAGTGCTGTAAGCGAATAATAAAATAATATTGTAGCGCTTACAAAAAACACCATCATCATTTGTATTGTGTATCATGTTCTTCAATACCGTCTACAAAGGCGCCCGCGGGATTATCAAAATTAATAAAGCTTAATAAAGGGTGTGACAAACCGCAGAGAAATATAAAACTTCCAAGTATAAATCACGCCGACTGTACTATAAACGTCCCAATTAAAAAAGCATGCATCCTGTTCAGGCGAGCCCCCTGCAACTGTAACCCCTGTTCGCTCGCTCCAACAAGCCGTAGCCGAATGGCAGTCGTACACGCCAGACGCCGACAGAAATGCAGTCTAGCTCTGTCGCGCCAATACGCAAGAGCGATAGAGATAGATAACCACGAAACAGATATTATCGTGAGCGTTTGTATTCGGCTACGCGCACAGCTCTGTGACGTTACTACGCCTACTCTCACTCCGTGTCGTCTTTTGGCCCTTTTGGATACCGCTGTGGGGTAGCGTACGGGGGAGAGACGAATTTCGTCCGATTTGAGGGTGCGCCCTTTAATGAGGCTCTTGACTCTATAGATAGTTGTGTAGAACCTGAGGGTGCGAGGGCTAGCTACTACCTATGTACTTGCGATTGGTCGAGGTTCACGACGAAAATACGACGTTTATCCTTTAAACTTAAAATAAATGCTCAATCTTCTGATAAGCATTTTTTTTTTAATTTAATGAGCAGGGTAAGAATAAATACCTACACACTAAATACCCAACCATGCATGCATGCAAACATTTCATAAACTTTCGGAACCATTTTATGTAATTTATGTAATTCCAAGAGTTAAATAGATCCATATAGGTAAAGTAGTAGATAGAGTTTTAAAGTATTTTTTTACCTATTACAAGCTTTTTCAATTATTTTTTAATTAACTAAGTAAAATTGTCTCAAATTCCATTTCACTCTGTATATCAACTGTACAGATTTTCTCATCATTCGTCACCAACATAAACAGCCATAAAACGTTAGAAGAGAAGATCACACAGTAACTATAATCCATCATAAGAGTAGATCAGCAAAAACTTAGCTTTTTAACGCCCGCCCCTCCGGTACTCTTACCACCACTTTGACACTCAACTGTCTAACATAATATGAATTATTATACGATAATGTGTTGGCAATGTAAGTACATTGATGTTTAGTAGATATATTTTTAATTATCTTCGGCCAAAAGTTATGGTAAGCGTAAGGTACCAAATTGGTTATGGTAAGGAATTTTATGATAGGCCGACGATACATATTTTTTAGAATATTTAAATACATGAAAATAATAAATAAAAAACTTATGCACAGAGAAGTGTAGCTACCATGAGTTCTAGTCACAGTGTGGAACATCGTTCACTTTCTCCCTACATGTTGTTATATGTTCCGTACGCTCTCGATATCGAGTAACGTATAAAGATTTGATGGTAGCTTGTGTAGCCACAGATAGGAGGCCGCAGATACGCCACCCCTTTTAGTGTTAGCTACACGTTCTAATAAAAGATAACAAGCCATGAATATTAAACTACGGGTAACGAGCTGGAAAACTATATCTATCTATTTTATTATGTTGCTTTGTTTTAGATCGATAGATTTCATTTTATTGTTCACTTTTTTATAGGTATATCTATTACTTGAGTAAAAAAATTCATATGAGTATTATTTATCTTCAAATTCACAAAATCAAAAATAATTATATTGTTTTCGGATATTCATAGAAAAATACTGAAAATGTTAGTACAATACGTTTTACTCTATCACAAACAAATATGAACAAAATGTAACGGATTGGAAATACCTATCAAGCAAGCCAATTTTCTAGTTGTAGGTACTTAGAGCTACGATACACAACTCAAGATAATATTATATATAAACTAAAGTTGGAGTCGTCCTTGTAAATATGTACCTATCTATACTATGCTAAGACAAACATCTCTAAAGTTTCTGTGGGAAACAACTTGTCGCGCCTACTTTTTTTCAGGTACTATCAGCAGCAAAAGAGCATGGCGAATTTATCAATGAATTAATTGATAATTTCTCCATGCACTTTTGCTGCTGATAGTACCTACTGATTTGACGCGCGTTTATTGTAGTTACTGTACTGTCGCTTTATATCGACGACCGCTCTGGCGTAGTTGGTAGTGACAGTACTTGACCCTGTCTGTTAAGCTGCGGTCCGGAGTTCGAATCCCGGTAAGGGCATTTATTTGTGTGACGTACACAGATATTTGTTCCTGAGTCATGGATGTTTTCGATATATGTAAGTACCTATTTATGAATTTAAGTATGTATATAATATTATCGTCGCGTAGCACCCACAGTATTTACAAGCTTTGCTTAGTTTTGAGCTAGGTTGATCTGTTTAATGTGTCCCCCAATATGTTTTTTTATAAATAACACTTTCCTTTAGAAATCTACAAGTGTACAGTTGATTTCAAAAATATATGTACATTTTTAGGGTTCCGTAGTCAACTAGGAACCCTTATAGTTTCGCCATGTCTGTCTGTCCGTCCGTCCGTCCGTCCGCGGATAATCTCAGTAACCGTTAGCACTAGAAAGCTGAAATTTGGTAACAATATGTATATCAATCACGCCAACAAAGTGCAAAAATAAAAAATGGAAAAAAATGTTTTATTAGGGTACCCCCCTTACATGTAAAGTGAAGGCTGATATTTTTTTCATTCCAACCCCAACGTGTGATATATTGTTGGATAGGTATTTAAAAATGAATAAGGGTTTACTAAGATCGTTTTTTCATAATATTAATATTTTCGGAAATAATCGCTCCTAAAGGAAAAAAAAGTGCGTCCCCCCCCCTCTAACTTTTGAACCACATGTTTAAAAAATATGAAAAAATTTACAAAAGTAGAACTTTATAAAGACTTTCTAGGAAAATTGTTTTGAACTTGATAGGTTCAGTAGTTTTTGAGAAAAATACGGAAAACTACGGAACCCTACACTGAGCGTGGCCCGACACGCTCTTGGCCGGTTTTTTTCACCTCATTGCTACGAGTTCAGATGAAGAAATGTACAGATATTTATGAACTCGACAGTACATTAGTCTTCAATACAAATAATAGCATACAGACCGTCAATATTGCTATTACTATTGATAGTGACAGATCCATCAATAATGTCTGAGTCATGAGCACATTAGCTAGTTAAAGCCGCCTTAAGTCAGGTGCAGATCTTAGAGGTTAACTCGCTTGCGCACGCGATGCAAGCGATGGAACAATGGCCGCGATGACAGCAAAAACGCGCGAAAAACGCGAAATACGACCGCAGTCATGACTAACAAGCATTAGACTCGCGGCCCCGTACGAACCGAGCCGACTCTCCCCTCGCTTTCATACAGGGTGTGTTTGGAGACTGGTTAATGGTGTTTCAAATATTCAGTTGTGTTCCAAAAATGTGATGATAATTTTATTATTTTAATTGGTGCAATTTACAATAAATGCATGGCTTATTCATTATCGAGAGACGTTTCATTTCGGTCCGTTTTAATATTTTTATCATTTTCATAAACAAAGTATTTCATATAGCTACAAATAAAGTCATAAAATTGTAGTAATTCTTTATAAATAATAATAGATACTCGTATCGATTGAGCTGTTTAATGTTCTGCATTGAAATATAAGTAGGCATTATTACCACGCAATGTAATTTAGAGATAGAGATAGAGATATTTATTTTTGCTTCCAAGTACACAAAATAACATTATAATGGTAACATGGACCCTAGTAGGGTATTGCAAAATCAATATTTGTCTTGGCTGTGTTCACAAATAAATATATATTCTTTTATATTCTAACATTTCTAACATCCCTAGTGCGTAACTCAAACTAGTAGGGCTACCATCTAGGATTTCTAAGGACTCGTTAATATTTAGATCTACAAATTAAAAATACCAATAAAAAACGTTATCCAAAAGCCGAATTGAGTTGAAACCTTTTCCGTTATCTCCCAAGTTATACACGCGACGTACCAGTGCCGGCTTTAAAAAAAGGAGCGGCTGTCAGCCGGTGCCGGACAGGTTATAGAGGGCGCCGGCCGGGAGCGTGTCGGCCCACGCGCGGAGGGTTCCGCGCTCTACTCCTATACAACCAATTGGACACTAGGCCATTGTAGGACTATGTCATAGTGACGCTAAAAATCAGATTGTCAGAAATCTCTACTGCTTGTCATTTTGACATGGTTGCAGGCCTAGGGTTCCAATTGGTTGACTGTACGCAGGGTTTTGTTGCCGCCTGATGGTAGCAACTCAACTCTAGAGGAGTAACATACGCTCTGCCGACCCTAACGCTCTGCCTGCACCTTCGTTGAGCTCTGGTAATCTTACTCTCTAGTTAGTTATTTGGCTCTAGTGTCATTTGGCTGCGATTTTGTGTAAATCGTACATAGCTGTAAGCGATACAATATGTTTTAGAGAGTTTCTATCTAGAAAGGGTATGTAAGGTAATATAAGAGTCGTAGGGTATACATATAGGTACATATGTATTTTCCTTGCAGTCCACTCATCTTTTGTTTCCGCACGGACACTTTTTAGAATTTTGTATTTACCAAATTTACTAACAAGACTATAATTTTAACTAAGTAAGAAGTTGTTCGCGGAAGGGTCTCGTTTGCTAGGGACCCCTAAGACCTTCTGCGTTATCTCTCCGTCAGCGTTTTGACTGTAATGTGTTAATAAAAGTGTAGCGTTTTGTCGGCGGTTTTAACGCGTGCATACATTTGGCTGAAATTTAGGGGAAGCTACCTGCCTGACCCGCGTCCGTTGCACAGTCCGGTTCGTACACCTAGAAACAAGGTCGTGTCAGATATTTTTGCTGCCTTTTTTGTGCGATGTATTACCGGTGACTAATAAGTCTACACGCTAATAAAAAATACCTGAAAACGCCTCTAAGATAGACAGAAGACAAAAGCTTGATCAGAAACTTTTACGCCGATGAGCAAATGCAAATGACTCAACTTTACAATTAAACTACTAGTAACAAATATACTAATGTAGAAACAATAATATTATAGCGAAGAGGTATTCATTTAAATTCAAAGTTTTATGTTCTCGCTTCTGTAAGCTAATTACCTATAAGTACCTAATTATAACTCGTAATTACTTAGTTTTATATTTTACAATTCCTACAATTTTATCCATACTAATATTATAAATGGGAAAGTGTGTGTGTCTGTTTGTTTGTCCGTCTTTCACGGCAAAACGGAGCGACGAATTGATGTGATTTTTTAAGTGGAGATAGTTAAAGGTATGGAGAGTGACATAGGCTACTTTTTGTCTCTTTCTAACGCGAGCGAAGCCGCGGGCAAAAGCTAGTTACCTATAAGTACGTTTTTGTTCTATACTACAGTCACCAGTAATCCCTTTGAATGCTGCAAAAATATTTGACACGCTCGTCTGGCTACCAATAACATCGTGTCAGATATTTTGCGGCCTTATGTGCGTAACATTTTATTACTGGGTGACTGTACCTGTGTGTTATTTATTTAACAGATAAAGTTTTTAGAGGCTATATTATTGCTGTTTTTTTTTAACTTATTGACATCAAAGTACTTAGTCACCCACGAGTGTATATCTCCAAGCACCTGCGGCAAGGGGCCGTTCGGCGCGGACGCAGATAAGCCATCTGTCCCTCTCTGACGCGCCACTGACAGATTTATCCAATGAGATAAGGCCACCGAGGTAATGGACCGACAGTAACTATTTCATAAAATTCATATTTTATATTCTTACTCATGTTGATGAACAGGCCAAAGACTAACAGAACGATCTGAATGATGTCAATTTGTCGGCATTAAAGAACACATGCGGTCGGTGTAGACCCTTATTGCGTTAGTGGCTGTTGGTAGGTTTGTTAACTACTGCGAAGTTGCGGTGCTCCGTATGTATGTATATCTGTCCCTCTCACTCGTCTTTTAACCGTTTTATATATCGATTCAATTCAAGCTTTAAATTATAAGTAAGTATTATAACCTCTGAAAAAGGACACTTTACTCAATGACTTCAAAAAGTAATCATTTTAATCTTAATGACAAAATGAACGTGCCAAGTGCTACTGATACTTAAAATGTTCACGGTTTTTTACAAAATTTCATCAAGAGGGCTAAAATAATATAACACTCATATCAGCATGCAATTAGTACCTAAATATTGTGAAGATGCGCGCTGTTTAAAAATGGTTTACTAAATTACTAAAAAAACATATAATTTGCAACTGTTCATAGTACCGTACATCCTTTTTTTATATGACTTAAAATTTACGATTAGAAATTGATGATGTATCGAATCCCATGTCATAAGACAGGTGTGGGCTGTGGGCCCGGCCCGGGTACCCACATCCGTCACCAAAAACACTCGACAATCTTCTACCCTTTCGAAGATGTCCAGAGAATTTACCTACCACTGATGGAGAGTGTGACCTGAACGTGAACACCTTATGGTGGTAAACCTTGTCAACCCTTGAGATGACCGCCTTAGTACGCACCGCACTCAACGAAAGACGGTGAAAATCTGATTACAGTCAGCATACCTATGTACAATCTCCTATCCAGATCGTCACTTTTCTCTGAAGCTGATTGTGTACATACACTACTCCTTTTTCCGCAAAATCTAACGAGAGTACAGCTGGTATCAACGTCGTCCTCCACTCACCAAGATTCGCAGTCATGATCTCCTGATCCTTCGGCTTTTTCTTCCTGGGCCGTCCTTTCTGTCGGGGCGGGGGAGCAGCGGCCCCGTTGAAGAAGCCCTTGTCCTCGCCCCGAAACTCGGGGGAGGGGTACGGGGGGTAGTGCGCGGGGGGCACGTAGGGGCCCGGGCACAGCTGCGGGGGCCCCGGCACCGCCAGGTGGGGGCCGTACTCCGGCATCGTCTCGTAGTGTAACCTGAGGGAGGGATGGTGGTTAGTTTGGCCTACTTTTTCTGACAGCGAGGTCTACTGACCCCAAATCCTTCATGATAGCACTTTGTTGGGTTCCTAACTGCCTCTTTTGGTGAGAACGGAATGTGGGACTAAGTGATCGCCAGTATCACCACCTTCATCAATTCTTTAGTTCGTTTAGGTTTAAGAAAAATTGCGCTCTCAAGCAGGTATACAATTTTATGCTATGGAAACTTGGGCTGTTAAGAACAACTGTACAATCTTTAAGTCGATGGATGACACTCATCAGACATGACAGATCATCGGAGCTCTTGAATAGGAGTGTACACAGAGGCAGCCCTCATGGCCAGTTCTGAAGCCGAATTGGGCGTCTAGGATGTGACAGTGCCGTGTTGAGACGTCTTCCCTGATATGTCCAGGAGTGTCATAAGCACGTGGACATCAAGCTCACCTGCAGCATACAGCCGAGTCCCTGATGCCGAAGGTGTCTTGGTGAGGAGTGGGTCTAGAGTGGTGAGGAGTGGCAGTGGCAGACTAGCTCACCTGCAGTATACCGCCGAGTCCCTGATGCCGAAGGTGTCCCCCTTGGTGAGCAGCGTGCTGCAGAGCGCGCACGAGAAGCAGGGCACGTGGAACACCAGGTCCCGCGCCCGCATCACTAGCTCCGACGCCGAGATTGGTGTGTTGCAGCGCGCACAGCGTTTTGATCCGTATAACCTGAGGATAGAGAGGATTTACATGTACTTTAACATTTCTCATTTGTAATTTATGAGGTCTTTGTCAACTTTCAAGTTATGACCCACTCTTATTGCTCTACAAATTACTTCGTACGAGATATTTTTGCAGCCTTCGTATAGTAAAATATTTCAGAAGTAGAAAGCTATTATCGACTTAGGAGGTGGCTTATAGAAACTCTGATAAAACAACGTAACTTAGAAACAAAAGCTTCTGTATAAAAAATAATATGTTGACATAAAAATATTCAAAAATACAGGAGACTATTTTTGTTCGTCTCTTATAATATAGACTTATTTATATAATCCAATATGGCGGGTATGGTAAGGTAACGAGCATGCGCGATGGTATCACCGCGCGCGCGCACGACCACCGCACACCGGCCTGTGCGCATGCGCACACTTACACTACACAGGTACACCATTTTCTTTGTGGCGTTTCCAGCAAAAGTCCCACTACTCGTATATCTCTTGCCAAGTGAGACACTAGTGTGTATAATGTATATTTTTCAAGATTTACAATAGATAATGATTTCATATTGAATATTATATAGTGTATAATAGTACATTACGATGCAAGTGCGTAAAAAAGGAAGTTCGAAACGAGTGGCGATAAATTAAAACACGACCGAAGGGAGTGTTTTAAATCGACACGAGTTACGAATTTCCTTTTTGCACGTGTATCGTACGACGTTTTTCAGTACAGATGCCCTCCGAAGTTTCGACCTGGCATATAATGAACCACTTCTCGCACTAGTGCGTAAAAAAAACACCATCTGTCGTGTTTTAATTTATCGCCACTCGTTTCGAACTTCCTTTCTTACGCACTTGTATCGTAATGTACTATTTCAGTACAGATGGTGTTTTTACGGTTCCGTAGTCAACTAGGAACCCTTATAGTTTCGCCATGTCTGTCTGTCTGTCTGTCCGTCTGTCCGTCTGTCCGTCTGTCCGTCTGTCCGTCTGTCCGTCTGTCCGTCTGTCCGTCTGTCCGTCTGTCCGTCTGTCCGTCCGTCTGTCCGTCCGTCTGTCCGTCCGTCTGTCCGTCCGTCTGTCCGTCCGTCTGGCCGTCCGTCCGTCTGTCCGTCCGTCCGTCCGTCCGTCTGTCGTCCGTCCGTCCGTCCGTCCGTCCGTCCGCGGATAATCTCAGTAACCGTTAGCACTAGAAAGCTGAAATTTGGCACAAATATGTATATCAATCACGCCGACAAAGTGCAAAAAAAAATGGAAAAAAATGTTTTATTAGGGTACCCCGCTATACATGTAAAGTGGGGACTGATATTTTTTTTCATTCCAACCCCAACGTGTGATATATTGTTGGATAGATATTTAAAAATGAATAAGGGTTTACTAAAATCGTTTTCTGATAATATTAATATTTTCGGAAATAATCGCTCCTAAAGGAAAAAAAAGTGTCCCCCCCCCCCCTATAACTTTTGAACCATATGTTTAAAAAATATGAAAAAAAATCACAAAAGTAGAACTTTATAAAGACTTTCAAGGAAAATTGTTTTGAACTTGATAGGTTCCGTAGTTTTTGAGAAAAATACAGAAAACTACGGAACCCTACACTGAGCGTGGCCCGACACGCTCTTGGTCGGTTTTTTTTATTTATCGCCACTCGTTTCAAACTTCCTTTATTACGCACTTGTATCGTTATGTACCTACTATTTTACCAAACCTCCGACTTTTCAAGGACGAAGTCATCCCCGTGGTCCCGGAGCAGAAGTGTTTAAATTTAAATATGTATGTGTAAAATCGTGAAAGTATTAAATCACATTCAATGTCATTGAGAAAGAGAGGGTTCTTTTGAAAATGAAAATGAAAATGAAAATGAAATATTTATTTTTCAAGTAGGCATATTACAATGCGCATATGAACGTCAAATAAAGCTACGCCGGCTCTAACCCTACGCCTCAGCCTCGAGAAGATTTCAGTCCCCCCTCAGTTGGGAGGGGGGTATCCACTATGGGACCGGCAAGAAACTCGGCGGGCAACTTCTTTTCAAAACATTACATCTTATAACTAACATGCATTAAATAACAAGATACAATTTAACATGCAAAAGTATTCATCAAAGAATATGAACAGACTAGGTACTCTATGGCAATTAATTTCAATAAATTATATTATTGCTTAATAATACGTCGTTCTTCTTCAGAGAAAAGATATCAAATTGTCACAGAAGAAAAAGATAATATGAATCTCAATATCATTAAATATGTAATTTACCTACACAACATAAAATATAAAATATTTGATGTGCTTTCTTATCTGAACTGTGTCCTCTATACATAATACAATTATTTTAATTGCTATTCGTTTTTTGTAGTTTCTGGTTCGGGCCATGCATGTTTGTCTGTCAAATAGTCCTCGACTCTGTAATAAGCCTTTAACATCAATGATTTTTTTAAGTAGTTCTTAAGAGCTGGGAGGGGTAATCTCAAAGCAGTGTCAGGTAACTTATTATAAAAATGAATGCATTGCCCAACAAATGACTTCTGTACTTTACGGACACGAAACTTCTTTATGGCAAGCTTATTTTTGTTTCTAGTGTTATAATTATGGATATCAGAATTCTTAGTGAAACAGTCTAAATTCTTAACAACATAAATTATACTATCATAAATGTATTGGGAAGCTACAGTTAAGATATTAATTTCTTTGAAGAGTTCTCTTACTGATTCACGTGTTCCTAAGTTGTAAATAGAACGAATGGCTCTCTTTTGTAATACAAAGATAGTCTGTATGTCAGCTGCTTTGCCCCAAACCAGAATACCGTATGACATTACACTGTGAAAATAACTATGATACACTAGGCGAGCTGTCTCAACATTAGTCAGTTGCCTGATTCTCCTAACGGCGTATGCGGCTGAACTTAATTTGCTTGCTAGTTTCCTTATATGAGGACTCCATTGTAGATTTTTGTCCAATGTTAAGCCAAGGAACAGTGTTGTATCTACCATCTCTAAGCATTCATCATTCAAAAGTATTTTTGTATCGATTGGTTTAACATTCGGCAGAGAGAATCGAATACATTTGGTTTTCTTAGAATTAAGAAGTAAATTGTTGACAGTAAACCACTGCAGTACATCAGCTAACGTGCTATTAATTACATTGTAATCCGTAGATTTTCGGTCAACATTAAAAAGCAGTGATGTATCATCAGCAAAAAGTACTATTTCACAAAAGTTTTTTACTATACATGGCAAATCATTTATATAAACCAAAAACAGGAATGGACCTAAAATTGAGCCTTGTGGCACTCCTAATTGGACAACAGTCCCGCTAGAGCGAGTTTTGTTAACAACTACTGTTTGTGTTCTATTGCTAAGGTAAGAAGACATAAAGTTTAGGGCATTTATAGACAAACCATAATGTTCTAATTTCAAAATGAGCGTTCCATGATCCACACAATCAAAGGCTTTTGAAAGATCACAAAATATGCCAATTGCATCACAAGAATTTTCCCAAATATTATATATATGTTTAATGAGTACCGAAGCAGCATCGGTCGTGGAACGGCCCCTTGTGAAACCGAACTGTTTGCTTGTAAGTAATCTATGTCTGTTGAAGTGTCCCAGTGCAGTTTTATTAGTGCCTACTTGAACATAACCAATAATATTATACATTTAACATTTAACGAACGAGGCTGGCAACCTGTCACTGCAATGGCACAATTTCGTTTTCTATCAACCCCTTATTTGCCAAGAGTGGCACTGAAACTTGAGTAGTTTCATGTGCTCTGCCTACCCCTTCATGGGATACAGGCGTGATTGTATGTATGTATGTATGTATTTAACGAACACGTATACACGACGAACGTAACACGCGAACAAATGAAAAAGGCTGAATGCTACGATGCAGTTCAGAAAAAATTCATAACAATTTCGACACATTGTATAACAAATTACTTGTTATTTTTTATTAATAATCACATTGTAGCAATGTAATTTATAAATGTCACAAATGTGTCACAAAATATGTATTTATATTTTACAAAAAGATGGAAAGATTATTTATTATCTTTTAAGATGCCAATATTTTTTATTATATTGGAGTTGATATTTATAAGCAGATAAATTTAGTGGCGTAGTAGAAAACTTACAAAAAATCCATAGTCATTGTATACACAGATACCTACAGTCTACACACAGAAGCGGTGACATTACACATTAATATAAAAAAACGCATTAAAATTATCATAAACCTTGTCTCAACTTTTCTCACTCTTGCTGCCAATAAATATAACATAGATAGAGTTGTAAAAACGCCCGGCCGATTATAAATTTACTATTATAACGACTGTCATTTGATTTAATACAGTTTTTTGTTGGTCTTAAAGTTGTATAATATAGCTTTTATTACCCGAACGAATTGAATATGAATTTAGTGGATATTATGTATCTATTAGCATTTAGGTATTTTTGGGCGGTCAATGACATTTAGGGAAACTGGTTTATTGTTTATTTAGTATAAACACTTTTAGTGAGTAAAAACCGCTACCATAACTAACGTGATACATAGCGAATTAAGTTTTAATTGTAGATTGTTGACAAGTTCCCAAGGGTTTTACTCCCTTATAATATACTAGCTTTTGCCCGCGGCTTCGCTCGCGTTAGAAAGAGACAAAAAGTAGCCTATGTCACTCCATCCCTTCAACTATCTCCACCTAAAAAAATTACCGACGTGAAAGACGGACAAACAAACAGACACACACACTTTCCCAATTATAATATTAAGTATGGATTTACGGTGGGAGATTTAAGGAGTACTTTAAATCCTGACAGAAGTGTTTCAAGTGTTACCTAAGGTGAAGTATGTTCGTGTTTTCATTCTCTCGTTTCTAAAAAAAAAACTAAAAAAAAAACATAATTTTTACTGTAGTGAGTTCAAACTTTGAGAGCAATGTACCTATTCGTTTTTAAATGCCGAGCCGACAAGCTTGCTGTGAACTTTTAACCGACTCATTATAATTAAGAATTTCGCGTTCAGTGTCATAATGAAAGCTCATTTTGGCGAATAGAATTGAACCGTGTATTAAAATCGATAGTAGATGACAGTCTTGTCTCTAATATTGTTTAGCTTTGTGACCGACTCGCATGCCACCTGTGTACAAATATGAGGCCGGGG
Source organism: Leguminivora glycinivorella (assembly GCF_023078275.1). Lineage (NCBI taxonomy): Eukaryota > Metazoa > Arthropoda > Insecta > Lepidoptera > Tortricidae > Leguminivora > Leguminivora glycinivorella. Next base: position 55,314,022 of record NC_062998.1, read on the forward strand.
TAATTAATAACGATACGCATCGCCGGGACCGGTAGCCCACATTCCGACACCGTCGTTATAGGAACTCACCAAATTCTGACGTTACTGTATCCTACATAGTGAGGGCTGACTGCTCTATAAATATACACAGTTTTTTGTGCGCAGTGATTTTTTTGTGTAATTCGACATGTGAGAGTACTTCATTCAGAATGAGAATATTTAGACTTTATAAAGACATTCTTCTTCTTCTTCAGACGTTCCCTCAATGACATCATCTCATTCTGTTGAAGACTTGGTCCCCCCATTGGCAATCCTCGCCAAGAACAATAAGAGATATTTTATTTTATTCAAGTTTTATGTTTTATTGTGAAGATGGAATTACAGCTTGCTGTTGAGGGAAATTAATGGTTAATTGGTTAAAAATAGCAAATTAACAGTCAGAGCATTCCAATTATAAATGGTGCTTTAATTTGCTTATTGTTTAATAATTATGTAAATTTGTACAGTAGTGTAACTACCTACTTGACTTACTATATTCAATAAATTAATCTAGGGAACTAGTTGTACGTAAATGTTTGATTGCCCTTGTTCTTCTTATTTGCCTTCATCGACGGTATTGCGTTTTCTAATAAATCAATAAATATTATCTTTAGATCACTATATTCTTACTATTGTTGTTCTAATAACATCCTTACTTTTGGTTTTTGTCACATAGTATTTACTAATCGGGAAAATGGTTGCTTTGATTTTTGTTGGGATTGATTGATTTGTTGGAAAACACAATCTCGCTTACTTACTTATACGGGAGCTACTGATGAATGGTCGACGCAGTCTTCAAAACGTGACGTGTTCGGCCAAGAACTAAGGCGAATATTCAGTCAGCATCCTCCTGGCATTTGCCGCGGCTCAAGGGATCCTGGGGTCCGCTCTGACAACTAATCCCAAGATTTGGCGTAGGCACTAGTTTTACGAAAGCGATTGCCATCTGATCTTCCAACCCGAAGGGTAACTAGGCCTTATTGGAATTAGTCCGGTTTCCTCACGATGTTTTCCTTCACCAAAAGCGACTGGCAAATATCAAATGATATTTCGCACATAAGTTCCGAAAAACTTATTGGTACGAGCCGGGGTTCGAACCCGCGACCTCCGGATCGAAAGTCGCACGCTCTTACTACCGCTAGGCCACCAGCGCTTCTAAGCCGAATATTCGGTATTCAGGCAATATAACTATTCGGTGTCTGTGGAGGTTAGTTAGAAGCAGCAACCCTGCTGATCGCGATAGAGTCGCGGACCACACCGACACCGACGTCTCACTCCGCTCCGCCTATCTCCCATCGGCTGCTTAAATCACCCCGCACCACACCGCACCGCTCGCCCGGCCCGACCACGCACGACCTTACTGCCAAGCTATAACACTCACTTCAGGCCTGCCAAATGATAATTATGCTGACTTTTGCCATGGAGACCAACCTTGAGTATTTACTGGTTAAGTTGATTTGAAGCAATCTTTGGTGCATTCTTTGGTAAAGCATTTCAATATTAAATGTAAGCAGTTATACCTAAAAGGGGCTAGCCTTTGACTGCAATGGACAAATATCAAACAATAGAATGCAATTTTCAAATATAAAGACAAGTCATTGGTTGAAGAATTGACTTAATTAACTTTTGACTCCGACAGATCGATTTAAACGACTCACGATTTCTAGACATAATGTTATGAACTAAAACGGAATTTATCAAGGAATTTTCATCTCTAGTTTTTCGTACTACCCTCACTTAAGTTAAATGATTGCACTTGGTACTTCTGACAGATCTTGACTGATTAGATTGGACTATAATTTTCTACTGTAGAGAAATTTGCATTGTGAATTAAGGGTAATTCCATGATAACTTGCGTTACATTTAGAACGCAAAGTTGTCAAACAAAGGTTATTTGTGGCTTAATTCATTCTTAAATATCTTTTTTTGCTGGTGCACCATTTAATACAGTTAAATCTCATTAAACTAAAGTGAAAATTATTTGAAACATAACCATTTTCTGGTCTTAGTACACTAAAATGAGTTGGTAACTTTCGTTACAGAAATTGGACATGGGTTTTTAAAGCATCATTTAAATACGATTTTTTTTATTTCCGTATTGATTTACGAATTTTCTTGTAACTTAAATAGTGTCAGTCTTCAAGAGTACCTACAGGTATGTTTACGTAGCAAAAAGGAATCTTAATATTTTTCAATTATGAAAATAAACATGCAAAACATTGGTAACTTGCGTTTCAAGAAATCAGTAACTTTTGTTACGTCCGAATGAAACGTATTTTTTTATAGTTAGTGATCGAAATATGAAGCAAAAGTTACAGAAGTAAAAAAATACAGGATTCCTTGATTTTTAGGGATATGAGGGAAAATTATATTATTTCCCCCAAAAAAGATATTCAGTTTTTAATTATTTTTTTGATTTTTTAAATATTATGTTATTTTAGTATTTTTCTAAAAATGTCAGCTACTTTTTAACCGACTTCAAAAAAACCGGCCAATTGCGAGTCGGACTCGCCCACCGAGGGTTCCGTACAAACTTTCAATGGTTAAAATATTCATACTACACTCATACTCATATTCATTTATTTATATTTGTAACGCCATTTTACACGTCAAGATTTGATTTAAAAAAATAATATTCATACAACAATAATACTTATTAGAGAATAAATAAACCGAAGATTGAAATTACAAAAAGTTAGGCAATATTCACATAAAAAATGCACAAAAATATTTTTCTTATTAGGTAATAAAAAAATTGTCATAAGTGTAGAACGGGTGCTCGACCAGCCAATTTTTTTTTAAGCGATAGGTACTTAAAGTTCGACACACTAGGCGCTTCAACCACATATTTGCGGCAATTTATTATAGACGGCAGGGTCCATCACATGTGTTAATTTGACCGTAAATTGGATTTCGCCAATTTACGGTCGATACCTACTAACTTTCCGGCATTTCGAATGTTGTACTTGGAACATATGTTGTTAGTTTTGTCACAGAATATAAATGTATTTGTATAATAGTACAAGTACAGAAGGCTCACTCCTTTGATGTTCACAAAATGACGTCATTCTAAATTCTTACCTACATTAACAAACGGACCGCACGCGAGCAGCCAACATTGAATTTTCCCCCTCACTAGCTCGGTAACACGTGTTTTGTCCTTTAATACCAGCGGGTAAAAACGCATTTTATCCACTAGTGGGTAAAGTAATTTGACCTTGAATAAAGTCAAATTAATTGCTTTAAAATTGATAAAAGTAGGTGAATCTAGTAATAAAGATCATTTACCACCTGTGGAACTACTGGAAGCAGTGATAAACGCATTTTTTGCGTTATAGTTTCCTCGCTACAGTGAGGGGAAAAGTTTTGTGTTACACTCGGGTGCAAATAATGTATTTTACTTCTCGTGTGTTAAAAAACTCGCAAGTTCAGGATTTTATAAATAACTCGCAAGTTCATGATTCTATAAATAACTATTATACAAATAACTATTATTGCGCCGAGCGAAGGTCGTCGCCAATGAATGGGCCGCGAACTCGCGGCCGCTGACATGTACTTGTAGCGCGGCGATAGAATCGCGGAGTGAGCCGCCCCTGGTTTAGTATGCTGCCAAGTTCTCTCTTACATAAATGGCTACCTGCATGATAACTATTGCAGGCAGTGTAATGAGTGTAAGGATTCTTATTTTTTAAAGAGTTCTTTGGCCGGAGTGTCTACTGTCTACAGGTACCTGAGCAACTATCCTGGCGAAATAGCATGTCCGGGCTACTTCTGGAGCCACAGACTTTGCAACTCGACCTAAGGCAAAGCACGCACTGCCCCGACTACCACACGGTTTATCTGGGATACCCCCATTTGCCAGAATTTCATTTGCCATAATTTTATTTGCCATCCTATTCAACAATCATAATATTGTTTCTCATAACATCTTATGCCATAATGATTGTTTACTATATTAATCTAGTGCCAGAAACTTTGTTTCCCATAAAGTCAGTTTCCATAATGTCATTTGTCAGAATCATCGAAATCCGTAATTACCACATTCCATACCATCATTTGTCATACAAATTAGCGTCCAGAAAAGTCAATTTCCATAATGTGCTTTGGCAGAATCGATAACTACTATAATAGGTACTAGAAGGACTAGAAAATGAAACTGCTATCAGAAAGTAGGTTAGGTTAGGTTAGAACTGTGACCCCCTGGAAAATGAAACTGCTATCAGAAAGTAGGTTAGGTTAGGTTAGAACTGTGAACCTCTGGAAAAGGAAACTGCTTGAAAAGTAGGTTAGGTTAGGTTAGAACTGTGATCCCCGGAAAATGAAAATACTATCAGACAGTAGGTTAGGTTAGGTTAGAACTGCGACCACCTGGTAAATGAAACTGCTATCAGAAAGTAGGTTAGGTTAGGTTAGAACTGTGACCCCCTGGAGAATAAAACTGCTGGAAAAGTAGGTTAGGTTAGGTTAGAACTGTGACCCCTGGAAAATGAGACTGCTATCAGAAAGTAGGTTAGGTTAGGTAATAATATGGGCAACAATTAATATGGCAATAATTGCTTATGGCGTTTGAATATTCTATGAAACCATATTATTGCACTTAATAATATGGCTAACAAATAGTATGGCATTGTATGATTATGGAAGGTAATATTCGGATAAACAACGAGTATGTCATATGATTTTTATGGTAAACAAATCATTCGGGCAAATGAAATTCAGGCAAGTTAGATTCGGGCAAATGAATATTATGTTAAATGACTGTCGGGCAAACAATAGACAACCATTTTCCCATTAATTATGAACTATCAACGGCGTGGTCATGCGGCCCGAAAGATTAAAATGCACAAAGTGAGTCTTTTTGAGATTTAAAGCTAAGCCATTCCATGCGAACCATTGAGACAGCTGAGTTGTCGTTTCATTCAAGGCTCGCTGAAGACTTTCAGACGGTGCAGTAACTATGGCAGCAACATCATCGGCGTACATTAAAATGTTGGCAGCCTGTATCGCAACCGGTAGGTCGTTAAGGAGAAGTGAAAAAAGTATGTTAAATACTGACGATTCTTGCGCTACGCCCATATAGTTGCCTCTGAGGGATCTGATCTTATTTTTTCACTATCTTCTACCACAATTGGTACTCATATAAGACTTGTCTAGAAGCACAGTATAATAAAGAGTACTATCGTACAGTATGGCCACCCCCACTCCCCGCTGAAAGTGCCGCCAACCCCCTCTCGGTTACCTCACAGTTACCGCCTGTCAATAACACGAACAGTCGACCTGTCATATTAAATTTCACGCATACAAGCATAGTACGTTCACCTACACGATCTAAGACTGTGTGCTAGGAATGCGCCTCTTTCAAATATTTGATCCCCAGTGTCCGAGGTGTGCTAAGAAGCAAAGAAGATCGAGTATTATAGAGTTAGAATCAAAGTAAAATGTGTAATCACAGTGCATAGACTGCCATCTCTCGACGTAGGCTTAAGACTTTTGAACCTCAGTTTTGACAATTTGGCCCATATTCTTAGCTTAATATGTTTTAAATTTTCAAATATTAATATTAGCGCCATCTAGCTGAGCCCTTCTTCTGTGTGGTACTGAGGTAAGTAAGTTTTATTCTTAGACTTTATCTGTCTATACGGAGTTATATATGTCTTTGACTAGAAGTATAGGTACTCTAATGAGTATTATTGTATTTAGCGCCGTCTCTCGGCAAAATTTACTAAGTAATTTACGCGACTTGAGACTTGTGCGAACCTTTAGGCATGGAAAGTCACATGAAAAGTTGTCGAAACTAATAATAGATGGCGCTGCATTTGAATTTCTTGACTGATAACTCTAATACTAAATTGAATATACTCTAAGGTAGAGCAGAGTCTAACTGGGGAATTACCTCCGCTTTACAAAAGACCGCAGTCAAGTAGCACTAGACTTTACTCATTGTTGTGTTCCTGCCGGTGAGTAAGGCAGCCAGAGCTCAACGAGGGTGCGGTATGCTGACGACTGGAGGACCTACGGAAGTAATTAGGACAATAGATCCTTCCTCCTTCCTCCTTCCTTCCTTCCTTCCTCCTCCTTCCTTCGGTCCTTTGAGTCGTCAGCACCCAGGCCCCTTCTAAGTACAGGTTTGTACAAGTTTCTAATGAGTCGAGTCGGTAACGCACATGTGCCACTCCTTGAGTGGCAGGCGTCCATATGTAACAGTGACCGCTTTCCATCAGGCGGACCGTATGCATGTTTGCCACCTACGTGGTACAAAAAAAACTCTCGACGAATTCACCTTAAACATTAAAAACTAAATCAAAATCGATTGATTCGTTCGGGAGTATGATGCCAGACAGATATTTCAAGCGTCAAACCTATTATTATTATAACACTCCGTCGTTTTTGCGTTGGTAGTTAAAAACATGAAACCTCCTTCAAAACTATAATAAAACACAACTTTCTATGAAAATCGGTCAAGTGCGAGTCGGATTTCGACATTTCCATACAAAAAGGTCATGAGCGCCTGACGACATGTGATAGCAACGTACACTAGATTTGTACTTTCAAAAATTTGCGTACATTTTGGAAACTATAAGAGATAGAGCAAATAGACTTCAGATTTTGGTTGTCGGTGGCACAATTTTTTTGTTTTGGTATATATACACCATTTTTTGGACCTATTAGGGCAATATTATGGTCAGTGCAATTCTAAACAGTCTTAAGCGCCTCTTTTTTAGTAGGAACTTAAGTCATTTTGGCAAATGATTAAAATTTTTAACAATTTCGAAACAGAAATGAATTTCTTTCTATCTGTCCATGGCGCTCACAAAATTTCAAAACATACAGTAAGTACTTGCAGCGGCAGTGAGTGAAAATCTCAATTTGAGTTTTTTTCTCTTAAGTCCGACTTACGCTTGACTGTAGATTTCTAATAGGTTTTCCTGTAATCTACAGGTAGAGGGCTATCTCGTGTATTTTTTTGAAAATTTTACGCTAAGTAGTTTCGGAGATAAGGGGGGGGGAATGGTCATTTTTTGCTTATTTTCTTAAATTACTTCTAAATTACCAAAATAAAAACTATAAAAAAAATATATTTGAGATGCTTATAAAATGCTCTTTCATTTGATATGTAACACAATATAGTTCTAATAACTTTGATTTTTAATTTTCAATTTTACCCCCCAAAAGTGCCCCCTATGATTAAATTTCATTTAATTATATTACATGTCCGTCTTTGGGCCACAGGTTTACATACGTGTGCCAAATTTCAAGTAAATCGGTCTAGTAGTTTCGGAGAAATCGGCTGTGACAGAGGGACAGACAGACACGCGAGTGATCCTATAAGGGTTCCGTTTTTCCTCTTTGAGGTACGGAACCCTAAAAAGGAGGAGGTTCTCAATTCAACTGATTTTTTTTTATTTTTTTTTGTATACAGTATGTATGTTACTCGATATCTCCGAGAATCATGGACCGATTTTCAATTTTTTTTTTAAATCGGTTAGGTATAACCCCGAGACGGTCCTATTGGCACCAAGTCGGGGTCTGATAATGGGATCCTGGAGAAATCAAGGGAACTCTTCAAATGTTATAGGCACATGTAATGTTTTTAGTGTATTTTTCAAAGGTACACCAGTATTTACGCCTGATGGTAATAATTGTATGTGGCTGAGCTGATGATGGAAGGTCAACTCCTCAATGGTTAGGAGTTAAAGGATAATTCTTTCACTACTGTACATATATTCGGACTGATACATATAATATCAATAGGAACCACTAAAAATCAACAAATAAATAAACTTTTTAACAAAAAATAAAACCGCTTTCAAAAATAACCGCGTTACAAAACACGGAGAAACTAAAAAGCAAAAAATAATAAACCTTTGAATTCAGATTTCTTATCGGATTGCAATAATCTAAACATCCAAATTATAAACAAATCAATTATTTTTGGAGTCGGGGCCAGCCTTCGTATGGTTGGGTGGGGCAAACAGGAAATAGCAAGATTAGCAAGGCGACGAACAGGTCTGGTACCGACTACAAAAATAATTGATTTGTTTATAATTTGGATGTTTAGATTATTGCAATCCGATAAGAAATCTGAATTCAAAGGTTTATTATTTTTTGCTTTTTAGTTTCTCCGTGTTGTTTATTTTTGAAGGCGGGTTTATTTTTTGTTAAAAAGTTTTTATAATTATAAAAATCCCTTGAATATAATGTGAGTCTTAATTAGTTCAGTTTACGCACGTATCTTAAAAAGCACGCATTTTAAACTTTAAAAAAATTGGCATACTTAGTTAAACTCAGTTTATTAAAAAAAAATCGGTTCAAGTAAGGTCTAGAGCCAAAGAACATTACCCCATAACCAGACCTCAAAAAATTTATTTTTTTCGCTGTCTGCCATGGAATTACCCTTAACAAGTTCGACTTATTGCGGGTATACACCGATAACGGTTTGAAACAAAAGTATTTTAGTAAACGGAATACATCACAGTATTGATGGTACAAGTCGAACTTGTTCGAACAACAAGGTCAATCAGCCAAACATACCTATGTTTAAAACAATATGTGTCCTGTTACTTTTTATAAAATCGACTTGTTGATTCAAATATACTTATTGTTGATTCAAATTACGAGTAACTTGTTGAATACTAGTTACAGTTAACAAAATCTAACTTGTTTGAACCAAAGAGCACGCAGGCGCTATTTTAACCGAAAAATGTGTTGAACGAACATGAAAACTGGTTGTTTTTTCTCTCAGTGTATGTTGTATGTATCGTAAAATATTAAATAACATATCTAATATGCGGAGAACTGTCACTTTTGGCACTAACAGAACGGTAATAAATTAATAATATCGTTGTGTCTGCAGTCTGCACACTCAACGGCAAATAATATCATAAAACGGAACGGCTGCAGCATAAGTAACGGACACACTCTTATGGCTATAGAAAGAAGATTGTGTCAGGTATTTTTGCTGCCTTTTTTTGTGCGAATTTTTTGCCGGTGACTGTGGATTGTAGAAGTCATTCAACAATTTCTTGTCGGCTTGCAATAACAGGCACGCTAATAGTCTGGCTGGAGCCCTAAGTACTAGTAAACCAGCGCCCTCAATAAACAGCGCGTACATTCCTGCGTGAAGATAACACTTTGTCGGCGCAGATTTACGGCATGCGCGGCGAGTACGGAGCGTGACGGAACCGTGACGGGACCGCGACGGGGCCGTGACGGATCCGTGACGCAATGACGGTTGAGAGGCTATCGTCCGACTGGCGCCCTCATTACGAGGATTACGATTTTTAAACCAATTATTTTATGTATAAATCACACCTTGATTATACTGACCCTCTGAGTTTTAGAATGCGTAAAAGTCACGTCACTTTGACGACCGGTTTGGCGTAGTCTGTAATGACCCTGCCTGCTAAGCCGCAGTTCGGATCCCGGTAAGGGCATTTATTTGTGGGATGAACACAGATATTTGTGCCTGAGTCATGGATGTTTTCTATGTATATAAATATGTATTTATATCTATTTAAGTACTAGCACCTAAAGTAAAAACTTTGCTTACTTTGGGGCTAGGTTGATCTGTATAAGGTGTCCCCCAATATTTATTTATTTACTTACAGTACCTATAGTCTCTCACGAAAATTCGTCAAAATGTGAAAAATGAACCAGTGTTTAAGTTTGAAGGAGCGACGACGAATACAGTACAACAATAAATCAATAATATGTTTAAATAAATTCAGCATCATATAACTTTCCACCACGCCACATGTTACTAATATGACGCGGCATTGCAACTCACAAAGTTTTAATTTGATTTGACATTATTTGCGGCAGTTACTGACATATCTCTCTTCTTCTTCCTGGGTATTTGGTCATGGGTCACGGGAGTCGGCCATGGCAACTAATTCCAGTAATCTTCCTTTCTTCCAACCCTAAGGGTAAACTAGACCCTCACAGGAAAGTGTCGAGCAAACATCAAATGAATAGGAGCATTTTAAAATATCAGGAGTAAAACGACACATTTTGCACTGACTGATCGGTCTTATTTGTTTAAAATAGAGTCGAAAAGTGGTAAACCACTTTCTTGGCTGACCGTACATCTTAAGGCGCCCACTAATGCCAGTCCGCCGGACAGCAATGGCCGGACAACAAGTGACATCGTAGAAGAACTTTACTGGCAGGCCATCGACGTCCGGCAGACTTATGGGCGCCTTTGGAAGCATTATTCCAAACAATATCAATTCAAGTTCGCATTCGCCAGGTCAGAATAGCCTTAAAGTGTGTGTTGGCTCGGTTCGATTCGCCGCGGCGACCGCACAATAGAATGTATTTGTAACCGATGCGTTCCGCTGCGCGCGCGCATTAACGATCCCCAATATTGGAAAACGAAACTACTGTAAATAAAATATTAATACTAATATTTGTAGTTTAACCTGAGACTTGAGCGGAATGATTTATGAAGGATTTTTCTGTTTAAATAAATATAGGGCAGAAAAGTATCGGTCTGAGGAAAACGTTTTGTGGCTGTTTTTGCGTGGTCGAATAAAAGTATGTAAAGGTATATTTTATTAAGCATCGAAAGTAGCCGAGTTCAGACTTGGTACAAAACCACTGGACTTTATTGTTATCAGTTTCAAAAGTATTTGACTACAGTCTTTGCATTTATTTTGAGATCGTCTACCGTAAGTTTTTGACATTGTAACATTACTACCTTATATGGAAATGTTTATTTTAAAAATAAAACCGCCTTCAAAAATAACCGCGTTACAAAACACGGAGAAACTAAAAAGCAAAAAAAAAACCTTGAATTCAGATTTCTTATCGGATTACAATAATCTAAACATCCAAATTATAAACAAATCAATTATTTTTGTAGTCGGTACCAGACCTGATGGTCGCCTTGCTATTTCCTGTTTGCCCCACCCAACCATACGCAGGCTGGCCCCGACTCCAAAAATTATTGATTTGTTTATAATTTGGATGTTTAGATTATTGCAATCCGATAAGAAATCTGAATTCAAAGGTTTATTATTTTCTGCTTTTTAGTTTCTCCGTGTTTTGTAACGCGGTTATTTTTGAAGGCGGTTTTATTTTTCGTTAAAAAGTTTATTTATTTGTTGATTTTTAGTGGTTCCTATTGATATTATATGTACCAGTCCGAATATATGTACAGTAGTGAAAGAATTATCCTTTAACTCCTAACCATTGAGGAGTTGACCTTCCATCATCAGCTCAGCCACATAAAATTATTACCATCAGGCGTAAATACTGGTGTACCTATGACAAATACACTAAAAACGTTACATGTGCCTATAACATTTGAAGAGTTCCCTCGATTTCTCCAAGATCCCATCATCAGACCCCGACTTGGTGCCAATGGGACCACCTCGGGGTTATACCTGGTCGATTCAAAAAAAAAATTGAAAATCGGTCCATGATTCTCGGAGATATCGAGTAACATACATACAAAAAAAAAATTCAGTCGAATTGAGAACCTCCTCCTTTTTTTAAGTCGGTTGAAAATAGGTACGTGTTTTTGGGCAATAAGGGCTGATTGACACGGAAGAAGGTCTCTTATGTGTGTTTATTTACAATGCGACATTTGATCAGTCCACAATGTGTCTAAAATCGCATACGAGTTCACGCGAAGTCTAAACGAGCCGTGGAGGACTAGGCAAGTAGGCAGCCCACGAAATTCAGACTAAAATATTGTACACTGTCCCTATTTCACTGGAGTGTAGTATAGTATTTATTTTGCAAAGCGGTTTGTCGCGTTTAGCGAAGGGCGTCGGAGATGTTCCGCCGCGATTGCGGTAACGCTGCGTGCGTCTGCGCATCAACGCGGCCGGCCAGCTGATATAGCTGAGCGTTTCTATCTGACGTTTCGCTTAAAAACTAACACTTTCGTTTCGGTTGGGATACTTGGGATTCAATTATATTACCTACTTATTTCAAATATAGGTATGACATACGGTTTACTGACGATTCGCCAAAAAATGTTTCCCAAAGTTTCACATCCCAAACTATTATTCCCAAATTATCATTTCCCAAATAAACGTTTGGCAAAACAACTTATCGCAAATTGACATTTAGCAAAACTTTTTTTGGCAAGTATTTGTTTCCCAAAATATTTACTTGGTCAAATTTCATTTTACCAAATTTTATTTAGTCAAAGGTATTGTTAGGCAAAATTTCCATTTCCCAAATCCCAATATATTGTAATTAAATGGCGCACTGGAAATTTGTTGGTTGATTTTATACTTTGTGTCCAAGATTTGTGTGAAATAATGTGTATGTATATCGTACTTTTTTTCCTTCTGCTGCAAATGTCAAGGATGACATTTTCACTTACATGTCCGGATACATTTTATTAAAAGAAACCTGATGTTTTCAAGACCATTATGTTCTATTAATATTTAATTACTTTAAAAAATCATTTCCGGTTTGCTCATTGTCAACCTAACACGCTCCCCCTCGCTTCGCTCGTCGTCGCACCTAAACTGACTTTGTCACACACGACTTTTCTGTTACCTACAACACTAATCAAATTATTACATTACATTTATGCCTTGTAATATTTATTGTCAAACGTGGCTTTGCATGGTGTAAGTAGAAACATTTTTTGACAAAAAAAATAGTTGACAAAATAATTTTGTCTAGTAATTAATTTGACAAAAAAAAAGATGAGTATCCTTTTTTTGTCCAACTGAAGCACTTGGTAATAAAACTGAAATTATCATTTGACAGATTCTAACTAACGAGATTAAAGCAATATTCCTGTACAAGCGTATATTGGCCCGATTCTAACTTAAATTTGGCAAAAAAATCTTCGGTAAAATACGATCCCGTAGAAATGAAAATGCAAATGCCTAAATATTTTCGAACTTTGCGATGTGAAATTTTGACCAAGCATGTTTTTGGGATATAAGTTTTGCCATTAAAAACGTTTGCGAAATAAAGCTTTGTCTAAATAAAATTTGACAAAGTAAAATTGTGCCAAATGATAATTTGACCAAACAAATTCATTGCGAAACATATTTTTGCCAAACAATACTTTGGGAAATGAAACTATTGCGATATGCTTATTGGGAAATGAAATTTGACGAAACGATTTTTGGCGACACGGCAGGACACCATGACATACATACATAAACTCGCACCTGTATTTCCAAAAAGGCTAGGCAGAGCACATAAGACCGGTCAGTGCCAGTCTTAGCAAATAAGGGGTTGAAACAAAACGAATTCGTGCAAGCGCGGATCCAGCTTCGTGCCCAGGGGGGGGTCACGTGGTAAAGACCCGGGGCCCCAGGAGGGGGTCACGTGGTCTATTTGTATGGCCAACGTAGGCTCCAGGGGGGGGTCATGTACTACGTTACACCATGACCCCCCCCCCCCCCCCCCCTGGATCCGCGCATGAATTCGTGGCATGGCAGTGACAGATTGCTTGCACATCACATTGATCCCATACCCCAGTCGACTTCTACTGAACTATTTCAAAGTTAACCCCGTAACCCCACTCGACCCCCACCTTCCGCATGACCGCCACATTCCGCACCGACCACCGAGTGACCGGCGACAAATGGCGCCGAACAGATGTGCCGCGCCCGAGAGATGGCGCCTCTAACGACGCGGAGCGGCGCTCCAGGCGCGCTACCACAGGAACTCGACGGGTGGAGGACTCGAGGTAGATGAGTTGGAGTTAACAAACGAACGACAGAAGATGACATGCTTTGGTGGAAACATGGGGCGTCAACTGACTATCACTGCAGCAGACGGCTACGTCCTGCCAAATGACCAAGCAAGCACTGAGTATCAAGATGGTATCAAGAAAGTATGTAAATTATAGTCATACATTTTTGGCGTATAAAAAATAAGCGCGTTACAAAACACGGAGAAACTAAAAATCAAAAAATAATAAACTAAATCTAAACATCCAAATTATAAACAAATCAATTATTTTTGTAGTCGGTACCAGACCTGTTCGTCGCCTTGCTATTGCCTGTTTGCCCCACCCAACCATACACAGGCTGGTACCGACTCCAAAAATAATTGATTTGTTTATAATTTGGATGTTTAGATTATTGCAATACGATAAGAAATCTGAATTCAAAGGTTTATTATTTTTTGCTTTTTAGTTTCTCCGTGTTTTGTAACGCGCTTATTTTTGAAGGCGGTTTTATTTTTTGTTAAAAAGTTAATTTATTTGTTGATTTTTATTGGTTCCTAGTGATATTATATGTATCAGTCCGAATATATGTACAGTAGTGAAAGAATTATCCTTTAACTCCTAACCATTGAGGAGTTGACCTTCCATCATCAGCTCAGCCACATAAAATTACTACCGTCAGGCGTAAATACTGGTGTACCTTTGAAAAATACACTAAAAACATTACATGTGCCTATAACATTTGAAGAATTCCCTCGATTTATCCAAGATCCCATCATCAGACCCTGACTTGGTGCCAATGGGACCATCTCGTGGTTATACCCGTTCGATCAAAAAAAAAATTTGAAATCGGTCCACGATTCTCGGAGATATCGAGTAACATACATACAAAAAAAAATAAAAAATAAAAAACATTCAGTCGAATTGAGAACCTCCTCCTTTTTTGAAGTCGGTTAAAAATAACTTACACATAGACTGTCGAAATCTCCGTTAACTTGACTTATTACGAGTGCCATAGTTGCACCGCGATAGTATTTTTAGCACATTTCCCAACATAGAATCGCCGTAACAGCAGCGGCTAAATCAGGATGGATTGATGCTCTGTGTCTACAACTATACACCACCACTCCCTGACGCACTATACACCTTATACTTCTAGTAAATAAGACCCACCAAAGGTGCTCCATGTCTTCGGCGACACTACTCTCTGACAGACTATACACCTTACCCCACAATAAGTTCGATGTTATATATGTACCTGGATATTCTGGTGTGACGGCATTTTCGGAGAGCTTTAGGTTACGAGTTGCGGACAGACTTGTGGCGGCCGAGGTTCACTGGGAGACTATTATTTTAAATCACCTGAGTATTGGCGAATGCGGGCTAATTGGGACTTTATTATACATATATCGCAAGTTCTTGAATGAATGACTTGTAACAGTTGTAACGCCTGATTAGAAATGTAATATACCTACGCTGGCAAGACAGGTATGTCATAATTACTCTAGATACGAGTAGGTACCTACTGACAATCTTAAATAATTTGCCAAAGGTATAAAAATTGTTCTGTGAACATAATGCATGTAATGAATGCATGCAAATCAATTGTAAATTTTATGCAACCACAACAGAGATGCAAAATATGACATAAAATAACAAAAAAAGATACGAGTCTATCTATTATAATAGCTGCTGATTATAGCAGCGCAAGCAAAATCAAGCCAAGTAAAGTATATTCATAATAAATAAAATTCACGCAAAGTTGAAACAAAAGACTCAAAAACTCCCTCGCACTTGCAAAAATCGTCCATAAAAGTTTGCTCCATGCAGCACGGGAGAAACAGGGCCAAGTGGCGGCACTACAGCGCGCCGGGTCCTTTGACCGCGGCGCGAGCTGGCAAGCAGAGTTGCGCCTCCACGCCTCTGCGGGGATGCGTGCGCGTGTGTGTTGGAAAAGAAACTCGTTGAAAATGTGACCAACGTTTCTTTACATGACTCCGACGCTTTGGTTTCAATGAGACGCGTAAGTTAAGGCTCATTTAGAGAAGTGATGTCGCGTGAAATATGTAACTTCAACATTCTGCAATGAAACTTAAAACGTGTTTCATGGCAGACTGTTGAGGTTACATACTCGTATGTACAATATATTCAGCACACCGTTCTATAACACAATGTAATAAAAATCACTTGCTAGTTCTAGGACCTTGTAAATGGATTTTATATTGATTCCTATGTATAAATGGTCGTGATTTTATATGTATCATTACTATTTTTAAATTTCAGATTATACACCGGTCAAATCTTACATGAAAATCGGCTAAAAAAACAAAGTGTGATGTAAAGCTGGATTTTTGGTATGTTATTTGGAGTCCTTGGGGGAATGTAAGACTATATTTTGCAAGCAAAAAAAAAGTGTGCTAATTTCGTAATTTAAAAAAAAAGTAAAAAAATCGGACTTTTTTTTGGTTTTTATTTTTTTATTAAAAAACTATGCGTTTTTGGTCAAAAGTTGCTGTGTAATGTTGAAAGCGCATTAAATTTCAAACAGTTTGACATCTTTTTTATCAATGTCAGTCAAATAGTTTTCGAGATATGAAGCGTCAAAAAGGTTAATTTTTGACGCATTTATAAAATGTAGCATTTTGCCAATATTTTTAGACAAATATCTGCAAAATACTTCATGATATGATATATATTGCAATATAACATTGTATAAAATTTATTTTGCTTTAGTTTTAGTGTAAATAAAGGTCAGTAAGACAAATAGTTACTTTGGTAAACAAAAAAAAAATCTATAAATAGAGAAGCCAAGAGTCTGGTAGATTGGTTAAGGTAAAATAGTTTACGCTAAAAGTTTTAGGTTGAAAGTGCTATATATTCGATCTTACTTTCTTTGATATCCGTTTATCTGAAAAAATTGTCTAACTTTGCATCGATTTGACTATTACTAATGAAGAAATAAAATACAGTAAAATTTTGAAGTTTAGTAAATTAGAAAAATAAAACAGAATTAGTTACATTTTACTTTTTCCTTTTTGAGGGTCCTGGTTCTGCATCTTGATGGCACAACTCCTGTAGTGATAGAAAGTCCACTTGAGTTGTATTTGACCACCAATTGCTGTGGAATACACTACGGGAACGGAAAGCGCCCACGCCAATTATTAAGATACTGGAGAAGTGGTATTCCCAGCAGAAGAACGTAGTAAGATGGAAGTCAACTCTCTCCACAGCCAGCGGGCTAAACTGTGGCGTGAGACAAGGAGGCAGTATGTTTCCGGCTCTCTTCAGCGTGTACATGGATGGGCTGTCGCAGGCTTTGACCAGTACCGAGGTTGGCTGCTCCATCAATGGGCAAATGATAAATCACATCGCATATGCAGACGATATGGTCCTACTAGCACCATCTGTGGGAGCTATGCGTAAGTTACTTGCAGAATGCGAGAGATACGCCAGCCAGCATAACATGAGATACAATCCGGACAAGTCTGAATTTATGCTCATGGAGGCAGCACATATGCCCACACATGTACCACCTCTTTTGCTTGATGGAGTTCAATTGCGGAGAGTACACGAAGTCAAATATCTTGGCCACATCTTGTTGTCCAGTTTAAAAGACCAGGAGGACATAGAAAGGCAGAGGCGAGCCACCGCAGTAAGGGCAAACATGTTGGCTAGAAGATTCGCCAAATGTAGTGACAGCGTAAAAAGACAGCTGTTCCTCAGTTTTTGTACAAGCGTGTATACTGTCGAGTTATGGTCCGACTACACCTGCGCGGCGGTGAGAGACCTGCGCGTGCAATACAACACATATAGTACTATGTACTGATATTTCGTTAAACGGAGAATACTATGATTCGGGCACGTCCACGACAACGCTCGTGAGATTGCATCGATGTTATTGACCCTCAGTGATATGCTTTAAAAACCAGTCCGTACAAGAACAATTTCGGAACAATCTGATTCAATTAATGAGGGTTTTCTACTCGTAAATATTTTTTTCCGCCAAGCGGCGATCCTGAGGTTTTTCTGACCGTAAACTTAACTTACTAAATAAATGTTGATTTGATATACGCAAATATGTGTCTGAGTAATACTTGAACAGCCCCCAAATAATAATAATTCGTTCTCCGCTACGCCTCCTGTAAATATATGTAAACTATCCCATTTGGCCATTACCAATTATAATCCTATTTTTTAAATAACTGGCACTATTTTGGTCTTATTGAAATTTTCTACATTTTCCTTTTACAATTTATGTAATAGCCTGAGTTGTTTTGCTGATATCTGTCTCAATATATTAGCAAAACGAATATTTTCATAGAAAGGGGAAAAATGCTCTTTTTTTGACGCTTCATATCTCAAAAAATATTTGACGGACATTGATAAAAAAGATGTCAAACTGTTTGGAATTTAATGCGCTTTCAACATTACAAAGCAACTTTTGACCAAAAATGCATAGTTTTTTAATAAAACGGCAAAAACCAAAAAAAGTCTGATTTTTTTACTTTTTTTTTTAAATTACGAAGTTAGCACATCATTTTTTTGCTTGCAAAATATAGTCCTACATTCCCCCAAGGACCCCAAATAACATACCAAAAATGCAGCTTTACATCACACTTTGTTTTTTTATTTCTCTTTTTGACCAGTGTATTATGAAATAATAGTTATTTGTTATACAAGAGTGCAAAGTTGTATTTTAACGCCGAGTGTGGAATTGAAAAACGAGTAAGCGAAAGGATTCTATAGTTGAACCACGAGCGAAGCGAGTGGTTCTAGAATAGAATCCTGAGCTTGCGAGTTTTTCAATACACGAGAAGTAAAATACATTTGCACTCGTGTGTAACACAAAACTTTTCCCCTCACTATAGCGAGGAAAATACAACGCAAAAAACGCGTTTATCACTGCTTCCAGTAGTTCCACAGGTGGTAAAACATCTTCATCACTAGGTTAACCCACTTTTATCAATTTTAAAGCAGAAAATTTGCCTTCTATTCAAGGTCAAATTACTTTATCCACTAGTGGATAAAATGCGTTTTTACCCGCTGGTATTAAAGGACAAAACACGTGTTTCCGAGCTAGTGAGGGGAAAAAATATTTTTTCTGAAGTAGGTAGTATTTTTCTAATTTACCTACTTTATGTCTACTTATTTCAGTTTTATGTTTTCTGAAGTTATTTTGTTAAAACAATTTCCTTAAATTAAACATACTCTTTATTTGTTACACAATCCAATTCCCACCCAATACATCAAACATAATCAAACGCCAAGTGAAAGTCACCGATTTTCTATTCGATTGCGTCGGGGATAATCGATCGAGGAGTCGCGTCGAGTTGACACGTCGGCCGAGCATCGACGCGACAGGCCCGATTGTGTCGACACTTAGGAAACATAGAAATATAATATGACTGCGCCCTTCACAGACTAAAGATACGCAATGCGTCGAAAAACTTCAAATAAGTTCTTCAAATGAGGACGCAAATAGATCGGATTTATTAGGTATTTATTGGTCGCTAAAATTAGATAGCCAGCAAAAACATCGACTAAGTAAGGACTTTTTGAAGAACGTGTGCAAGAAGAAAAATGAGTAGAAGGACAAACAATATCTGCTACTTGTATTAAAAGTTTTATAAGTAAGTATAACATCACAAATACATGTATCACAATCAGTCCGTAGTGTCCCCCCATCCCCCATACCATACCGCCCTCACGTCACATCCAGTAACACTATATTCATGTCGACAGAGTGTTAACGATGTTGTCGTAACTTTTATCTCTTGTCAAAGTTGTCGCCGCCTTTAGAGTTTTAATATGAAGAGCATATCTAATAGGAAAAAGTATAAAGTGTCGAGCGCGTGGACTCATCTCATGTCGTTAACGAAACTTTGTCATATCGGCGCTTCGTAACGCAATTCTTTCGATCTCGCGTTCGACACTCGTTGAAACATCTTATACTTTGTTAATTTTATTTATTTATTTTGATTTTATTTCATTACAAAAATCGCTTCAATGTGTGAGCACGATAGTGCTCCCGCCAAGACGAGCGAAGTGAACTGCCCGACACTTAGGTACTCCGGAGTATTTAATTATTTTTCAACCCTCAGCCTAGGAATCTCAGGATCTCGATTATACCAGATCACTAAAATTCTAAGAACATACTATTTCTACATTCGTTTCATAGAGTTTTCGATATTGAAGAACGCATTAAAGACGGTAGTATGCCTGTACGTGTCAGTGAAGACGTGAAGGGAGTGCCCGCGTGCGGAATGCGGAACCGCCAATAATTGCAACCGATTGATCGATGCATAATTGCATACAACACAATTACTCCACTTTTTCTCCCATCAACACTTACACACTCGGACAGACACGTTATTGAGGTGGTTTTTACGTTTCCACGGGATCGGGCCAATCGGCGATAACAATACTTTGTGATATTAGTATTAGATCTTTAGATCAATAAGTGATATTAGTATTAGATCTTTTACAATTCGTTTCTTATATTAGTTACAGACAATGCATCTAGTTCTCATCTATATTATCTAAGGATGAGGACAGCATTAAGATAATAGTGAAAATTGCCTTGCATTTTCCTCTCTGTATATTGACATAATTAAATGCGTCTTACCGTTACCTAGTTCAGGTAGGTATAATGAGCTTCTGCTAATAAATGACTGCCCTTATTGTCGAAGGTGTAATCAAGAGGTGTTTAACGAAGATGTTCTCATGAACAACTAATAAAAGCGACAACTGATAATTGTGTTTATTATTGTCTTTAGTTTTATGTTTTCTGTCTTCATTGTGAGGCTAGTAACTACTATTTTTTTTGTTCAATTCACGTGTTTTATATAAGTAGGTAAAGATTGTAGATAAACAATTTACAATTAAAATTAGAATTTGATTAACAGTAACTTTTCAACTTCTCCTGCTAATAAGCGTTTCTTTGAGAACTCGTGTAATAGATTGAGCACCCTTGTGAGATTCACCATAGTTATTTTATTTATATTATTATGTGGTCTGAACAATGCACCACGTACAACTTACGAGTATTTGTATCAGCTTTGCCTATGGTTTGACTGGTAGAGAATGCCTTACGTCATTTCACTTCGCCTTTCTTGTGCATTTCATCTTCCTACGTGCAATAAAGATTAAACATACGATGCACCTCATACACCAATACACCATCTCACAGCTTGACTTATGACTCCCAAATAGCGCACGCGTGTAGCGGCTAATCTGCCATCCTCGTAGATAACTCCTCGCTCCTGCACCCGAGCCGAGCCCCGAGCAGCACGTACCGCATGGCCGCGGAATACCAACCAGGCGACAACCTCACTGATCCTTATCGGCGACGTGCGGACTTGGCCTTTGCACTTCCGAGCGCATTTACCATTCTCCCAACGAAAACTACACTCGGCCGAGTATCTACTTTAATAATAAAACTGTAGGTTTCAAATTTAGAGTGTGTGGTGTTTGAGCGCAATTGAACATCACCACAGACTCTAATCTGAATCTTATAGTTTTATAATCTAAGTAGATGTTGGGATGAATGTTGTTTTGGTGGGATTTCTAGATGCGCGTAGGCATCAGAGATGACCTGCAATTTCGCGAAATACGTGATTTTGTTTGTAATTTTAAATTGACTTTTTCGTAATTTGTGGGGCATGACATGACATGTGTCCTCTTTTAAGAATTACGTGCCTATTTTGTACCGTTTGGGAGACCTTTCCCAGAACTTTTGTGTCAGCTCCGACGCATGACTCTAGAGTTTTATTTCTTAATTCAAGGTAAAACTTGAGAAATTAACTTTTTGTGGACATTAAGTACGCATTTTCATGTTGCCGTTCCTGTGACATTATATGGAGAAAGGGAACAGCGCATCCAAACGGTTCATATTCATATCATTTATTGCATACACATGTGTTTACAATTGGTGTTTTTATAGATTAAGTCACAACATGCACCCATCAGGGTATAGCAACATAGTAATCTTATATACTAGATTCAACTTTAGTTACTTGATAGAACCTAAAATTATACACATTTTCCGTGACGGTATCGCTATCGAGTGATGTAAATAGAACTCACGTTGTTATCGTTATCATGTACCTATTTAATATTTATATTCCATCGAATATAGTAAAATGAAGAACATTCTAATCCTCCTTGCGTTATCCCGGCATTTGCGCGGCTCATGGGAGCCTGGTGTCCGCTGTGCCATCATCAGCGACTGGCATCTGACCTTCCAACTTCCAACCCATAGATTTTTTTTTGCAGTTGTCATGTAACTAATATTCATAGTATTCATAGTATTAAGTTTATAAAAAAGTATATTTACATATATGAAACTATAGGTCTATTCTATAAGAAATTCTAGCTTTTTCTCAGCATATTTACATCGTACATGTTTCCTATAAGACTGTTTGTTATTCTTTCAATCAAATTAAAAAAAAAAAAAAACCGAAAAGCGACTGGCAAATATCAAATGACATTCCGAAAAACTCATTGGTACGAGCCAGGGTTTGAACCCGCGACCTCTGGATTGAAAGTCACACACTCTTATCGCTAGGCCACCAACGCAAATTAATAATATTTAATAATTTATTTAACATGTGGTTGCACAATTTTGCCATGAATATGTAGCACTCTTTTTTTTTTTTTTTAACAAAAACTTTTTCACAAACGATTTGTAAACGGTATGTTTGTGGGCAGCTTTATAAGAAGTCGTCACAGTAGTAGAATAGAATTTCTTCCGGTGTCGGAGAATAATGTCTTTATTCAATATTGTGCGGTCAGCGGGCCCGGCGACTAGGGTTCCGCGCTCACGACAAAAAACCTTTTAGCGAGCTTTATTAATAATAATATTTTTCTTCAGGTTATTAATATGTGTGTGTGTATTTATATTGATAAACTTTTTAAATACATATAATAGAATCACAAAAAAATATTACTTACTCTTATTTTAGATAAAGTAATTCGAACTTTAATATACAAGGTCCGCCAGAAAATACCTCTCTACTTAGGATCGGATAGATAATAATTATATGTTCTAAAAGTGATATTTTCGTTTAAAATTCGCCTTTACTGCCTTTATTGTTGACACTGACATCTAATTTTCGACATGATAGTTTTGTAGGTAACATTTATCTATGTAGTTGGGAATTTGTATCATTTGTATGTTGCAAAATAACGTGACTTTTGCAACTGCACCACATAATAACATATTAGCACAGGACTGCACTGGCCGGACCCTCGGGTTAAATGCTCACCTCTCGCTCTTGACGCTTCCCTGTATTATCAATAGCGGTTCGCGCAAAATGTAAATTTGTACAATGTGTATTGCCCACTGAGGTGTACGAGTACAACGGCAACTAGTAATTGTATAAGGTCGCAAGCGCCGGCGCACCGCGCGCGCGCCGCGATCTTTCGAACTCAGCCGTACGCGCAGCAGATGTTGCGCTGCGCACTGCAACGCAGCTCATTCTCAACTTTGTCACTTTAACTTTAGAGTTTAGTTATGTCAATTATGGAGATGTATTTCGATACAGGGTGTGTTAACAAATGAAAGATGACAATAATATTGTTGTATTGTGGTCCAACAATGATTGTTGTGGCTCGCATTGTAGTCGGTTTTCATTGCTTTTTTTGTCGATATTTAGGTCATGATGTCTCCATCGCTCACCGGAGGGGCGCTCGTAAAGTTTCCGGAACGTTGGCTCCACGCGAGGGTATCGCGAGATGCCATAGTTCCAGTAATGCTCGTTTTTGCGGGCTAACTGTCGGAGCCGCGGCCGGCATTAGTTCGAGTAGACATTTTTGAAGACTGGCTTTTTGGAATAGTTGTTTTAAATTGAATAGCTTCGACGAGGGGTTGAGTGACCACGCATTCCACAGAGTATGAAGAGAACGAGTTATAAAGTTGTATTTCTACGTACCGATGCCATACATGTGCCATACCAAACCGCTTGTTTTGTTTTAATATCATATGTACTTATTATTTATTGTGGGAATAATACACGAACAATGTTATCTATGTTGATGATGTTAGTTGACGAAATATACTAATAACGTAGATACCGCGGCATCGGCAGCGTGTCAAGCAGTTCAGAAGAGCGCTGGCGACGCAGCAACCGTGTGTTTTATTATAAGTACGAATCATTTAGCATAAACTGATACCCTTAAGGATAACTTACATAGAACTCAATTGTTTATTACGATCAAAACCACTTTGATAGTGAACTTAAGTATGGGTTTAGTATTTTCCGCATGACTGTTTAAATAGTTTAAATCCACCACAAATGAGCGACCTGATCCGATAATGTTATATAGCTGAGTGGTACCGAACCGACCCGGGCAGCCGAGCGTTCATACAAACATACATACAGACGCAAACCGGCAAAATAATGCGATTTGACGCTCAACGGCGCGGAACATCATATTATCTGTAATTATCAATACTCACAAAATTCAAACTTACAGCTACGTGTTAAAGTTCAAACTTAATCAAAGCTTTAGATGCGATTTCAATAAATTTTTGAATAATTTCCGTAAGCGAATTTAAACTTTAGTGGATCCTGTTAAAGTTGAAATAGGATTAAATGGTGTTTAATTAGGGTTATGCATTGATTTAAAGCAAGTTCAAGTCGGCATCACGTAGGGTTGCCACAATTGTTTTAGCTGAATCGTGAATCTTTGAGGTGTCAATCAACTCCATAGTTCCATACGTGATTTGTATGTGTTTGTATGAATAACGTTTGAATTTAAAATACAGTAGCAAGATCACACGCGTCTACTTTATACTTGTTATCGACTGAGCCATAATTATTTAGGTTGTCTTTTTGTCCCCACAAATGTTGACCCGCTAATGGAGCCAATGATAATTTATTGGTTTACCGTCCAATGTTTTAAAAGCCGAATGTAGATTCGTTAACGTTCACACACACAACCAACTATGTCCATGTACGGATTTTGTAATAAAATAATAATGTAATGTCTCCAACTAAACTTTATAAAGATAAGTCTCCAAAAAGTGACCCAAAGTCGGGGAAGCCCTAAAACTTATTTATATTCTTCTGTTTAGACGACTAAAGTAACATTTCTAAATATTCTTAAAGCATTTGTCTTGTACACTTGATCATCTAAAGTGTAGGTACGAGATGCGTTATAAAAAATAGTGGCCTATAACAGAAAAATGCTATTTTGATTTATCTTCTTTTATCCTTTGCCAAAGTAGTAACGTTATTGGAAATTTTGGTTCAGTTGTAATACTCTTCGTTGTAAAATGAAGAAATATGCAGGTAGGTACATAACTATTTTATATACTCGACAGTAAAATTTGGAACATACGGAGTCCTTCAAAAATATATCCAGATCCTAACCCGTTGCGCGCGCGCGCGCGGCCGGCGGCCCTCGCCTAACATCGAGTACGATTGAAATGTCACTGTTTGTGCTCAAGTGTTTATTTGTGTTGTGTGCTCGTGTTTTGTGTTGTTGTTGTGTTCTCTCGAGAGCTTTATCTGGGCTGCGCCGCGCCGGTTCCGAGGCTCGTTGTTTTGACACCCTGTATGTTGTGGGATCGAGTGCTCTTCGTGTTTTTATTGTTCTCTTGTGTCAATATAGTTTCAAATTAGTTGTTTAAACTGTGACTTTAGCGTTTATTGTTATACTGCACTTTAAGGATTTTATTTTAGGGTATTCTATTGAAGGGGTTGCTTTATAGTCTAACACACACGCAACTGGTCAACAAGTATAATTTTCTTATTGTTATTTAGTAAAAGAATAGTTATTTGTTATACAAGGGGGCAAAGTTGTATTTTAACACACGAGAAGTAAAATACATTTGCACCCGAGCGAGTGTAACACAAAACTTTTCCCCTCACTACAGCGAGGAAACTACAACGCAAAAAATGCGTTTATCACTGCTTCCAGTAGTTCCACAGGTGGTAAATTATCTTTATTACTAGATTCACCTACTTTTATCAATTTTAAAGCAGTTAATTTGACTTTATTCAAGGTCAAATTACTTTACTCATTAGTGGATAAAATGCGTTTTTACCCGCTGGTATTAAAGGACAAAACACGTGTTTCCGAGCTAGTGAGGGGAAAATATGATTTCTTGTCCCTTTTCTTTCGTGAGACAAAAAAATATTTACGTCTGTTTTGTTTAATAATAAAAATGCTGTGTGATTAGTGTGTCTTATATAATATTTGCCTGGTAAATAAACATCTCTGTATATTTACTTGTATACTAATCAGTTTACACCAAGTCAAGCTACGTACCTACGTTAATAATGTTTTTATATGGTACAGTCTATAAAACAATCATACATATTTCCTTTTGTTTATAATTACATTATATATGATATGCCACGCTCCGGCCGCTCCGAGGAATGGTTCAGAATGTTACAGCCCGATTCGAACATAGTTAAATCACATTATTATCTCTGGATACGATAATAATTGGATATGTCGGTGAAAAAATTATGTTTCTTCAAATAAAAACGTCCATTTTGCGTCAAAAGCAGACACGACGTACAATGGCATAAATATCTGAGCATCTACCGTGATTTACTTCTATTTTAGAATAAGTTATCAGGTAGTAGCTTCAAGGTCACTCACGAACAATGATAATCATTGTATAGAGAAATTAAATGGCGTGGCCCAAACGGTTGCTTCACAAATCGCAAGCCTTCATCAGCTTACACCTGCATGGGCTCAATTTGTGTGAAAATGTCCCATTTTAATATTTATTTATCGACAACCATGTTAGTGCTAAACCCGTGATATCGCTACTTAAAGTCAAAAAGTCACACGCGCATCCCTCTTCACAGCTTCCTGAACTCAGAAGCGTACCCTTCACACGAGTGACTGTCAACGCATTAAATATAGATGCGGACAAATTGCCAAAAACATGTATCCACAACCATAACGTAAAAGGAATAAAGTCGTGTATGCATATTTTTGGCACTCTGTTCGGATCTATATTAATTTGGTACCTTGGCTGACAAAACTGTCGTCTCAGCGTTCTCATAGCGGCGAGGCGAGTTCCGTGCCGTCCCCGTCCTTATCACAGCATCGCCGCGGGGGCTCGGGCGCGCAGGCGCAGCGCAGGGCTGCCGTGCCGTGAGAACGCGTCGCATTGCACAACCCTGCCAGGCGTCGCCAACTGTTTATTTGCAAACACGGCCGCGGACCGCCCGCCGCGCGGTGCGCGACCCCTGCCAAGAAATACGAACCCACTACAGGAGCCGAAACTTGCAAGTCCCATAGAACATAGTGCAGACACTATAGAGTGTGGTACAGAGCGTGGACCCCTGGAGGGCCCCGGAGGTGGGTACGGTTACATCGGTGCCTCGCTGGGCGTGGAGTATTGTTGGTTTGTTTGTAGTTTTGGGAAAGGTGCGTTTGCGCACGGAGCTATTATTAAAAATAACGAGCGGTTACGATTTTGTAGATTGTATTTTTTTCGGTCGATTTCGTGACACGGAAATCATAGTGAATGCTATTTTTGAAATTCTGTTATTTTACAAATGCCTAAGAGTAGATTAGTGCTTAGAGAAAAATATGAAATAGGTCAATAAAAAAATCCATCTTTTATAAAATTTAAATAATGTTATCTGTTTCAAATCTTAATTAGTTACTCCTATTAATTATATTAATATTGTTAATTGTGTGATAAAATATTAAATTTCTTATTCCTTATTTGTTGGAGAGGAAAAGGTGGATATATAGACAGGATTAGAGATGGACCGAATATTCGGTAAATACATGTATTCCATTGGAGAATAAGCTCCTATTTTAGTAGCTTTTCAATGAACTGCTAAAAAGATAGAAACCTATGCGTCAAAATATAAATACAATTGTTTTGTAAAAAAGTTAAGAAACCGTATTTTAACAGTTAAGAAGAGTTCAGAGTGGTTTTAACTAAGTTTTAGTTATCCACTAAATCATAATATCATAAAAACATAGTTGTAGTAACATATGTAACCATTATCAATCGTTTAATAGTTTTAAG
Source organism: Leguminivora glycinivorella (assembly GCF_023078275.1). Classification (NCBI taxonomy): domain Eukaryota; kingdom Metazoa; phylum Arthropoda; class Insecta; order Lepidoptera; family Tortricidae; genus Leguminivora; species Leguminivora glycinivorella. The sequence goes on from NC_062998.1 coordinate 55,341,705, forward strand.
GAACATCCTCTTGAAAAATATTCGTATTCGGCAAAGTCCATATTCGGCCCATCTCTAGACAGGATAGACTGTCTGCATAAGAGATGGTATGAAACGAAAACAAGTGAATAATGAGATGACGTCTCTCGAGTAAGTATAACTGGGATAAGAGCAGGCGAATGACGACACCAGGGATCGGATCGGAACCCGTTCCCAAATACCATTTGATTTCATTCGCAAAACCGTTACAAAATTTCGTTCAGTGGGAACAAAATAATTTCGGTTTCGGTTCTTATTTCGTGTATGAAACATGCAAACTTTTATCAACAGGTACACAAAGTGACCAGGGGGATTCAGTAAAAACAATAAAGGCTCACAATCGCAAATAAAACAGTATCTCCGATTGATAATAAAGTTTTGTATGCATTAGCTTCAAATGCAAAATAAGTATGTTGTAAAAGGCCCAAATTATCTACTAATGACCTCATAATGCAGACCTTATTGTGTATATAATAAAGTTTATTTTTAAACGACTGTACTTTTAGGTCTCAATGTGTTACATTATAAAAACATTTTTCGGCTAAAAGACTGTATTCGTTTCTTGGTAAATGCGATTTAATGTCTTACATGTTAAGGTCTACTTCATCCTATACATATAGACGGCAGAGGTTCTAAGTAGGGATGTACCGACTAGTCGCCGACTAGTCGGGAAAGCCGACTATCCGGCCACATTTGTAGTCGGCGATTAGTCGGCGACTAGTCGGCAAAAAAGGCCGATTAGTCGGCACTTGATAAATGATAGGAAAATAGTACAAAAATAAATTATCGCATGATTTATGGTCGTATTATGTACAGTCAACCAATTGGAACCCTAGGCCACTCTACAACCATGTCAAAATGACAAGCAGTACCTAAGAGATTTCTTACAATCTGATTTATAACGTCACTGTGACATAGTTCTACAGTGGCCTAGGGTTCCAATTGGTTGACTCTACGTATTCGTTCTACCCGTGTTAGTCAAAAGAACAAATATCTGTAATCATCACAGTAATTAATGACCTACCTAAGACTATCGGTTTCATAGGCAGGACCACTATCTATTTTAAGCTAAAAATGGAAAATGTGTATAACTATTATCATAGACATTTAAACCTGAACAAAATATTAAAAGCGCGATAGAACCCAAACAATGACATTTCAAAAATTCTGGTGAAAATAGTTGGTAATTATGTTCTGGCCGACTAGCCGACTAGTCGGCCGACTAATCGGCCACCCAAGCGCCGACTAGTCGGTAGTCGGCCTAGTCGGCCAAATCACTAGTCGGTACATCCCTAGTTCTAAGTCTTAATATTAATACTAATGTCGAATTGTTACATTCCTCTTGCGACAAGTTACTTTGTCTTTCAAGTAAACATTATTGGCAAATAAATTGTTACATTAATCCCTCGCTGACTGAAACAATTCGAATAAATTAGACAAATTTTTTTATTACGTTTTTTTACAATCAACATTAGAAAACAACTCAATTGTTTCTTCAGAATCTGGACCTAGATACGATGAAGTCTGATGGAGTCGAAATCAAAACCCAAAGGGTACACATTATTTAGGCACAAGTTGTGAAGCCAGGTGCCATGAAGAGCGCACCACGCTCCTAAAGCCGACCGACCCGACCGTAATAAAGAGTCTTTAGGTAGCGGACACTTATAAAACGCGTTTAGATAACTCCCGATAGTGTGTAGAGCGGGTGATGTCTCCATACTGCATGCCCGCTTTACGAGGGTGTCGTAACGTAATATCCCGGTAATATTAGTCATCGTTTACTTTTTAAATTCAATCCTGCACTTTCAAAAGAAGTCCGCCGACACGTACGAGTATGTGTGTAATGTTCGCGATAAACTCAAATATAACGATTTTTCACATAGAATTAATAGTGATACTGTAGAGGAATAGATACGTACATATAATCACGCCTGTACATAGAGGGGTAGGCAGAGCACATTAAACTACTCAAGTTTCAGCGCCACTCTTGGTAATTAAGGGGTTGAAGGAAAACATAATCGTGACATTGCAGTGACGAGTTGCCAACCTCTCGCCTATGCCAACTCAACCCATATCCCACAGTCGACTTCTACGACACCCACGGGAAGAAAGGGGATTGTGAAATTCTTAACCCGTCACCACACGGGAACGTCAGGGAAGTATAGGTGTTTTATTCGTAATAAACTCACAAAATGCGATTGTCACATATGAATAGTGATACTTGAGGGAAGTTTAGGTACACATATATGAAAGACATAACTAACTGTACATATATTCAGACATACTGGGGTGTGTGTTAATTGAATGAATGTGTAACCTTGACTACCCACGACATACAACATACAACATACTATACTTACGTAATATTGATCTATTTTCCCTTTCAATGGCTTATCTTGGGTGTATACATATATTATATTGTACGAGACAGATACCGATTCACGTGCGACATGAGTTTCATGCGACGTAGTTGCGTAATTTCTATATTAAGTATGGCACAGTCATAACTGTTTTGTTTGTTTGTTCTACTGTATTTCATTGTGGCGTATTTCTATAAACGCAGAATATAGAAACCAAATTATAATTTTTTTTTATAACATAGACTATGAAGATGTTAAGTATGTTTATAAACATCATCATTTTATAGAAGTTTAAAATAACACATGCGCAGTTCATGCTATCGAAATAGTTCAAAACTTAGTTCAGCCTGACCTTCCTACTTCTTACTATTCCCGCGGGACCTCTACAGCACGGTCTTTCTGCGTCTGCGAGACGGTCGACACTCGACAGTAAATGGGGTGACAAACTAAATTACGTCCCGGTCCCGGCCAAATGTCATCGATGCAAGAACCTTATCGCCGCGATAAAAACAATTGGACACTGACATGAAAGTGACAAATTTCGTCGTTAATCAAATCTTTGAGTATACATTTACATATTTGCCAGTTCCTACAGTCAATTGACAGAAACACAAAGAATCAGCAAAAGCCGTGACATATCACTAGTCCGCGCTCTCGGTCACAGGTCGCCGGGGTGACTAACACGGCCCGCCGAGATGCTACTCGATACGATTCGCACCAACAGTGTCTGGGCCGTGCTGGAGATAAAATAAAGATGAGTTGTGGGTAAACGACTTCCGAACTTTACCTACCGCTTACGGACACGAAGCTTGTGCTTTATTCTTGGCAGTGAGCATGCTATTCCACGCTCATTTGATTGATATGTCTTACTACATAGTTGAACTTGGTCGGGCTTAGTACCAAAGCTCAGAGCACGCTACTTTGCTCGGTCCAAAGACGCCGAGGTCACGGAGACATGCCTCTTCTCTATCCGTCCCTGCGGTATTTAGGATGACTTACAGGTTAACGTGTATGGTCAACCCAAGTAGGTCTGTTGACTGCCTATCTTCGCCCATTCATTTGAGGTGGTCAAGCCATCCTTGGTCTCATGATCCTTATAAGAGGCAAACCATATTGCATTTTATGAATATCAAGCCAATTTCATGCAATCATGAATCGAGTCCGTCTAGTCTATGTTATTTGAAATATCAATTATATATGTACATACTTTAACTTCCCGGCCGTATTTTTCTCAAAAAACTGCTTAAGCAACTTCAATCCAAGGTCACTGGGGTCAACCTCTTAATGACCTATTGTTTAGACCCCTAACTGGCTCGCTTTTGCGGCGACTGCTAGGTAGTTACCTATAGCGTAGGTACGGCGCGTTATCAGCGGCACGCCAAAGGCAACTGTTGATAAGCTATTAATAGCCCTTCTTAGATCGATTCGGTACTTTGGACTGCGACGGAGCATTCCAACAGGTGCCTAGACTAGACTTGCCTTGTTACGGGAGTCTGGGTTATTACATTACCATGAGTTTTTGAAATACGTTACTTAATCGTCACAGAAAGGGAACAGAACTCCCAAACGGTTACTAGGACCACAATTTAAGAAAATATTCCTGACGTTTACGCTATCGAGTATTGCATTGTATCCTAAACTCATATTAGAGCTCTCACGCACCTACATTTAATTAACGGTAATGATTTCGGATGAACCCATCAAATATTTAATACCAACTCCTTCTGCTTACTACTACCAAAAGAAAGTGCAATTGTTTCCCTTGTTACGAGTTACGTGGTAATAGACACAGGTGATTACCCACACGCGGCTCCGATGATGCGCGGCTCGCCGCAACCTCAAGGGCCGCTCCAACACTAACTAACCGTGTAATTCGTTTTGCACCGAACCCATTCCAAAGAGACCCATTAATTACCTATGCAACCCACATCCATTCAAGAAAAGTCGTAAACGCCAAAGAAAAGTAGCTGGTCTTGCGCCCTTGTGGAGTTGAGCTGGTGTGGAAGCATTATCTCCTCGCTTGGCCAGTTTAATACTTTCCGAATGGCTAGGCAACGCTGCAACGCCGAGGTGGCACTAATCTACACATCTTTATTGAAATCTCATTAATTTCCAGGAAACAAGTAGCTCGAGTTGGTGTTAACACTATAATTAGCTTCCATTACGTGTCGAGACATTTACATGCGAAATGAGGGTATGAATGGATTTTAATATATTGGATTTTATCTATATGTGTAATCGTTATGTATGTTTCAAGAGTATTTAATTTGTAAAGTTATTTTGAAACACTTTTTTATTCGCCTACTTCCCATGCTAGTCTTCCAGTTTGTGCCTTAGATATTTACTTCATCTCTATCACATGATTAACAAAAGCGCGCCACGAATATGGATCTAGGTTTTACAGCTTAGTTGCAAGTGTCCTGATTGTTCTTAATATGATATTAAATCTCACTCAAAAGGGTAGATGTTTCACTGGTTCTATTTGAATCCCAAACCTGTCAGATCCGTGACACATGTTGGTTGTTGATGCAATCCGGCGCCGACGTGTGATCGAGTCCGACTTTATCTCCAGTACTCGTAGACTCTCTCGGCGCCTGCCTAGCCAAGGTCACGCTATCGCTTCGACCACGAAACTCTTTGTTGCTCTATTACTCTTCCTAGTGGGACAGTGATAGTTGCGTTTCGATAGGCACGGAGTGGCAGCTATTGGCTTTTTGTCTACGGTTCGTTTGGCCGAACGCGAGCGGCGACAGGTCGACACCCACACGACCTGAGCGAGTGATTCCGTTTCAATGGAGTCGTATCATTCATACTAGCTCATTAACGAGTCAGGTGCGAAAACACTGATGCAAGCGGGAACGCGGACGAAACATAATCTATGTATAATAACTACACTTTTCATATGTTCCACAGAATCAATCATGAGTTTTGGATGTTTTAGATGACGTTACGTTACATAGTAGCGTCAATCGTCATTGGAAATGTGAAAATTCTCAATGGCCCCACACATTCTCGGACTCTTCTCTTTCCAAACAGACTCTAGCAACACTGATATATATATTCAATATATTGTATGCACTATGTAACATTGTAAAAGCCATCAGCGTCTGAATAAAACAAAAAGATAAAGAGAATCTTCAGTTACAAGTGAAGTGATCATAGTGCATGTAACTGCGTTGAAATATCGGGAGCTCGACAAAGATCAAAAAGGTAATTATGATTAATATCCCGGTCAATATAATGGTAAAGCCACACGAGCGTAATTTCTCCCGCGCAATTTCGGTCACACTATAAAATACACGCGTGACCACATAACACGTCTTACACGTCGTAAGGCTCCACCGAAATCTATTGGTACCATACGTGTAATGGAACTTAAGAAAGGTGACCCGCCAAAATTCCTGTGTTTCGGGTGTCGGAGCGAATTGAGCGGTGGTTGGAACTTTGCGCTGCGATAAGGCGCTGACCCGGACGCCGATAACTCCGTCTGCCGCATGCGGCGCGAGCCAAAGTGCGCCCGTCACGCGCCGCCGCCGCCGCGTCGAACATCACCCGAAAACTGGATTACCTACGACGTAGCTACACGACGTCATGGTGAACCAATTTTTTTAACTTTGTTTTATTCAAGACTAAACTAGTGGCTCTGTAAGCTGTAGACCTTCGCAACATACTTAGGAAATGCCAAAATGAAAAACACCTCTATCTTCAAGTCATTATCACAGTCAAGTCCCATTGGCGCTTAAGTCATTAAATGGCAATTTCTGTAAAAAAAAAATTAACAGAATCTAGGGATCGATTTTTGAATTTCGAACGCACAAATTCGCCATTCGAATAAAGTCTGTGGTAAACGACGTAATGCTATTTTTGAAAAAGGACGACTAGTAATTTTAAAACTAGTTGTAATGACCATTCGTTTTCGATTTCGTTAGTAGAAGTTAATTCGCTAGTAGTGGAGATATTATTGAACGAATTTCAGGAAATTGAATAGCCGAGGAACAAAAATCCTGGTCACAAACTTTCACAAGCATTGTTTAAGAAGCCTGTAGGTATTTGAGGTGAAGATACTCTGATTATAAATTCCAGATTGGGTGATAGGATGTGTTGTAGCCGCGGAGAGTGATGTAAGTTGTCGCAGCGAAGTTTCCCGCGTGGAAATATGATTAGCACAATAGATAATTAGCATTTCGGGCGCTGGTCATCGCCCGCGCGGGCCGTGAGAGAATGGCCGATCGCCCGATACAGACCGGCTCTCTCACGGAGACGCGCGTCTACACTCCTACTACCATGGTGTTAAAGGTCAAATTGTACTAATCTGCGCGTCGCCGTGGATGACACGAACTAGAGCGCGCCGGTGCGGGAGAACACTTCACGAGAATGTTATCAAGAGTATAATAAAGGTCACTAGCGACGGTATATTATATACAGACCCGTTCTAATTTTAATAACTGTAGCCTCGACCCTCCCCCACCTCCTAACTAGTATAACTTATAGCGAGTATTGAAGTTAGTTAAACGGGTCTCTATTGGTTCCCATAATTTTTTAAGTCCGATTTTTACTATCCATAACGTTTTCCGTCATAATTTTTCTTAGTCATATTATCATTAGTCATAAAATTAAACGTCAGAAATTGTAGGTCCGATTTTTGAAAGTCATAATTATTGTTAGTCATAAAATTTATTAGCCATAATAATCAAAGTTCATAGTTGTACAAATCCATAATGTTGAAGGAAATAAACTTATTCGGAATAATTGTTCTAAGAATTTTATCACAAGTCATAATGATTAATAACCATGTGTTTCTTCACTAATAGCATTCAATGGGATCTCTATTGTTTCCCATAAAAAATGTTGCAATGTTTTTTCGTCTGCATTTTCGTAAGTTGTAATTTGGCTTACTAACTTCCTCAGTATATATTAAATTTTCATGGCACCTTAAACCAATTGGTCTCGCCAAGGAGCTGACGTCGACAACTTCTATGTCCGCTTTTAAGGACAAAAGATAACTAGCAAAAGGAAACTAGCGAAACTAGCTTTTTGAAACAATTTTGTTCCGCCAATAAGTCGACGGAGCCCCGCTACGCGGGCCTCCTATTTCCGCTCTAAGGTACAAAAGGAAACTAACGAACCTACACGAGGAGAAGGGTTATTTTTAAAACAATTTAGTGCCACCAATGAGTAGACGGAGCCCCGCTACTCGGGGCTCCTATTTCCGCTCTAAGGAATCAAAGGAAACTAACAACCTACCTGAGGCTATTAGGGTTACTTTTTGTTTTGAAGTCATAAATAATATTTTATGTATAAAAATTTTCCGTGTAATTATATGTATGTCTGAAATATAATATACTTTAGGAATTTTAGACATTAAATCTATATGCAGAACAATCAGTAGGGCTTCAAAATATATGCTTAATAATATTTCTGAATAATTATTGTTATACTTTTCAATTTTTTACTCATCAACTTTATGACTTTTGAGATTATGATTTCCAATATTATGGTTTGTTATTATTAGAACCATTAAACGTTATTCGTAACAAAAATTATGACTAGTGATGTTTATGACCAGAAAATATATGAATAACAACTTCTGACTAACGAAATTATGAACAATAAGTTTATGGGAAAGAAAGGGATCCCTCAGTTAAACGTGTCATGTCAGCGCCGCTCTGCCCTCACGGCCCTCGCGGCCTGGTCTGGCCGGTGATGAGTGCGCCGGCGCGGCGGCCGGCAGCCTGAGGTGGCGAGCGCTTGCAGCCGATACTGTGCTCTGTTCTACTCCCGTACATTAGCGGTTAACAATATGATATAACGTTTTAAGAAAAGTTTATGAATTGCAACAGTAAAAAAATTCATAGTACCTACAGAAGGTGTAACTTATTGACATATAGCATTCTCTACCGGTCAACCTTAAAACTACGGAGAAATCGCAGACGGTTTTACGGTAAATTATAACCGGAGATATGAATATGTATGTGTTTTAGTTATTTTTCCTGTTTAATAATTACATTTTCCAATTATCCCACATTTCTCACAGCACAAAATGTCAAGTTCCTGCGCAACTGACATGTGTAATTGCAAATTCGTCATGAAGCGGATTCCGCAGACAAGTCTAATCCATCACCAACCTATCACGATCTACCTCAAACAATGTAAGTCTGCATGCGCAAGCGACTGCACGCGAGTACAGCTTGATGCTAACACCACTAGGTTTGTTTCTGGTCAGCACGGCGAGGCTGGTTGTTCCCTTTCTAAACGTGCTCGTAGCCGGCTTGCGTCGCGTGACGTCACGGGGCCGCGCGCTCGGCTTAGCGGGCAGTCACGCGAACTTGGCGGTTTTTCTGCCGCGCCCGTCTGCCTTCCCACAGGCTCAGACCTAACGTGTTACAAATTCAATTATAATATACTTGCTGTAGTAATTATTGGCGTTGAAAGTCTAGGTTCATGGGGTCTCGGTGCGCACGAGTTTTTTACAGAAATCGCGATAAGTCTGGCTGACGTAACCGTGACCAAAGAGTTGGCGACTCGCACAAGTCGCACAACGTACATCGCAGCGAGAAATTGTCGCCCAGCAGGAACTTACCTTCCTACTACGTTTATTTGAAAAACTAGTTTCGAGACTATCGTCCCCTCTCGTGACTTGATAGCTACCAAGAGATTGACGCGACATAATTATATTATATTATTTGCTAATGTCTGATTATATTAGATGAAAGAACTGTGTTTGAATGAAAAATAGACCGACACGCCTTTTAAGATTAGGTAGCCTCTCGGGAGTCTCGGGCTCTGCTTAGAAGAAACGGCTAGAATGGGCCGCGAGCTGCATAATATATTTGCTACAAAAGCGAACCTGCGACCCTTGGCTTATTAACCCTAGACAAGTTCGGACACACTTGCCGCTCGCCAAACGCGAACGGGAACGGCATTAAGTCCACACTCCACTCCACGGCCACACCACACCAAGTTCCGTTCCTCTGTATGCCTATCCTGAGTTATTATATTAAATACTTACTGTGATCAGATCTCTAAGCTCTAAGACCAAATTAAATTATTTCATAGGAAATATTTTAATTTGTGTTTTTTAGTAGACATACTACTATTATTTTAGCTATAAATATATAGAGGCGCCATAAGCCTTCGGTAATTGTGTCATATACTTGAAAATTTCGACCCTTGCTGCCGTGACCAGTTGGCTGAGTGGTTTAAGCATCCGTGGCTATAACGGAGTACGCTGGTTCGAATCCAGCATCGGACACTTGGAGGCCTTGGTCATTTTTTCTTTGTACATGACATTTATTTCAGTTTATCTCTAAACTCTTTCATCAAGTCTGTAATCAAAGCTTTATCAATGTGTTTTGCTACTAACTCTTTGTTTTTAAAGGCGAAGTATTGGGTTGGTAAGAAAGTAATGAGCGATCGATTGAATTCCACATAAAATTTTTGAGAGAGTTCTAGAATCTTCTATGGTCGAAAGTATATAAAGGGCGAGTTGCACAGTTTCTCGTCAGTCATTCACTAGCTGTCGCCGAGCTAATATAAGGAAGAAAATGGACGAATTAAAAGTGCATGTAAGGCATTGCTTACTATATGAATTTCAGTCTGGCCATTCAGCCGCCGAAGCAGTGCGTAATATATGTCAGCGTGTTGCTCCTGAAGTTGTGTCTGAGGCCACGGCGAAACGATGGTTCCAGCGGTTTCGTAGTGGCGACTTTTCATTATCAGATCAACCTAAGTCTGGTCGACCGGTGAAGATTGATGTAGCCAAATTAAAAACCTTAATTAAAGATAAGATAAAGATAAAAGATAAAAGACATTTATTCATGACGCTCACAAACACGTACGTACATGTACACACAAGAATAGGACAAAAAACAGAGAACAGAACATTAAGTAAGTGCGCATCACGAAATGGACCCAACTCAGCATAATGCTAGCTGGAAGCCAGCGCTGGTCTTCCGTAGGGCCCATTCGGTGATGCCACGACAGATAACAAACACACAACAATAAAAAGAAAAAGAAAATGAAGAAAAGAGACAGAAAAAATAAAACTATTTACATAAAAAAAACCAAGAATACACATAAATCACAAAAAACGGGAAAAAAAGGAAAACATAACAGAACACAAATTTTAATAAAACATTATCAACTACATTACATTGAACGCATTGAACGCGACCACATCAGCTGTCAGCCCAGCCTGCCGCATCTAGCGCCACCCAGCCCGGTAATTGAAGGAGATCCGAGGCTAACGAGTCGTACTCTTGCTACCGAGTTAGGCTGCTCTCATGTCACCATAGAAACACATTTACACGAGTTGGGAAAAAACTACAAATACAGTGTTTGGATACCACACGAACTTGATAGAGATCAACTAAACCGCCGTGCCGATATCTGCATACAACTTCTGTCTTTTCGCCGCACATTCAACTGGTTGGACCATCTTATCACTGGAGATGAAAAATGGGTCTTATATATAAATCACACACGCAAACGTCAGTGGCTAGCTCCAAACGAAAAAGGAATAGAGGCACCAAAAACAGAGCCTCACCCGAAAAAAGTTATGCTGTCCGTTTGGTGGGATATTCATGGTATTATTCACTGGGAACTCCTACCAAATGGAATGACTGTTACCGCATCAGTATACTGTAATCAGCTTGAAAATTTTAACCAAAAAATCTGTCAGAATCGTCCACAGCATGCTAAAGTTTTTTTCTTACACGACAATGCTCGCCCACACATTGCAAAAGTGACTCGGCTAAAGCTATTGGAGCTAGGTTGGAAAGTGATACCTCATCCACCGTACTCTCCAGACTTGGCACCTACGGATTACGCATTGTTCAGATCGCTAAGCAATGCCTTGAATGAAAAAAAGTTCGATGATCAAGCCCATCTACGACAGTACATAGCTGAGTTTTTTGAATCCAAACCTAAGAACTTCTTCGGCGATGCTATTCATTCTTTACCAGAACGATGGAGACAAGTAGTAGATAACGAAGGCCGTTATATTTTTGATAAATGATTAAAATAATAAATTAAATAAAAATTACAATATTGGTTATGATTCGCTCATTACTTTCTTACCAACCCAATATTTTCTTGTAGTTAATTTTAAACAGGGTTTTAGGTATCTACGTGAACGTGAGATAATATTACTGGAGCTCAAACAATAGGTGCGCGTGTTGTACAACAGTCAGTATCGAAAGTAGCGGATCAGGGTGACTAGCCAAGACGCCTACCTATAAAGTATAAACAAACAAGGAACCCTTATGGCTCTATGACTCTATCTGCCTATGCCTTATAACTCTATCTATCTGTCTATCTCTATGTCTGTCACATTACTAAATATCTCAAAAACTACTTACGTTATAATTTTAGAACAAAACGGGACTTAATCGCGTAAACACTTACATTTATATTTGGCCCGACGTCTACCCGACACGACACCACGAACATAATGTGATGTTCGAAACGTCGGGCCAAATATAAATGTAAGTGTTCACGCGATTAAGTCCCGTTTTGATCTAAAATTATGATTGCAAATCGTGTTGCAAATAGTCTAAATCAATATACTTACGTTACCGATTTGAAACTTGGAATAGTTATAAACGTTGTTTACCTTTAAAAATTAAAAGTGTTCGTTTTTTTAATGGCAAGTTCTTTACCGCACTTGTATCTGATTTCTTCACATGTGAGTAAGTGGTCACTACTGCACTGTAAAGGTTCTTATTACCATGGAGCATGACCCCTTTCGGCTAGGAGCGCCACACATGCGCGGTCGCTCCACAGGCGATGAATACATTCGGGTTATCTCGGAAATTTGTGTGGACTTTAATTACCGCGCGCCCCCCGCGGGCCGCGGGCACCGGCCCGCCACTAGTAATACTATACTTCATAACAGGCCACTGACAGACATACTACTTGGCTTTTAGGAGTCCGCGGCAAGCCTGTTTCTTTGTACAAAAAGTAGCCTCTAGCTCTAGCTAGAGTGGTCTACCACAGGACTGAGACTAGCTGTACATATAGTTGCCAGAGCTCAAGGTTGGCAACGCGCATGTAACATCTCTGCTCTAGAATCCATAAACTGAGCCGTGTGCTTGTTTGCCACCGGCAGGGTATTAAAATAGTGTAACCCAGTAAGTAAAGATATAAAACTAATCTCCGGGACACATCTGAGGCCCACGTCAAAATGGCCTCTACGTGTGGGTGTGATAGGGGCGATTATCGCACATGACGGAATGTCACAGTCCCCGCGTACGAGGCCCACGCCGGAATGGCGTATTGTATTTTGGGCAACTCGCACCCAGTGCGTCCGCGTATGTACACTCCACTTCATAAATATGTGGACATTTTTCACCTTATTGCAACGGGTTAAGGTGAAGAAATGTACACATCATTTTAAACTCGACTGTACGTGCGAGTAGGTAGCTAGCGTAGGTAGTAGGTAGGAACGGCTCATATCTATAAGCACACATTTTATTGTACAGCTCTATTCGAACCTTCTGATGACTATGTCAAATAATAGCTCTGAATACGATATAAATCGGATATGTCAGTGTCACCAAAGACGACTTTTAAAACCCCTTCACAATCACACTGGCATATCCGATACATATCGTATCGTATCGAGAGCTTATATTTTAATTATTGTAACGTTCGAATTGGACCGGTAGTTTATCGTTTGCCCAGATAAGATTTATGTCCACTTACGAGACCTCTAAAAATTATATTTTAGGACTTTTAAACATTATGAGATACATTTTCTGTTACTCATCAATTCCATCATCTTACATACATATAATATCGTATAAAAATGTTGAGTCACAAATATGTATAATACAAGCAATTCGTTTGTGATGTTGTGTTACCTTCTGAATCGACTATTTTATGCATAAATCAACATACAATACAACATTGCTGTTACTGGCCTCATAGACAAGTCAGGGAGCTTATTTTCTTCGACACTAAAGTTCATTAATTTCCCAAGTTCGCCGCTAACTCAGGTCGCGGTGAAGTTTTTGCTCGGTTCTAGGCTTGTGCCGTTTCGTTCGTTGATCGGAGCGCTCCGATCTCGTTCAGTCGCTCCCACGAACTAGTTCGTTCTTTTACGTCTTTTGCTCATTTAGTTCAGCCAGACCAGCGACCGTTGCGGTCGGAAAGATCAGAACGAATGGGACTGAATAGTGTCAAAATGATACGAATAGTCCACAGATAGTAACATTCCGGGCCGAAAGGTTGTAAGTAACCGAAGTTTAATATGAAAACTTGACTTTTTTTGTTGCTCTACTAAGTAGCTCTCACTCTCGGTCGGCGCAGTCACACATTCGTTCTCGATCCAAACCGCTCGCGTTCGCCGATCCTGTACTGAACTAAATGAGCAAAGACCGATTCTCAGAGCACGGAAAGATTCAGTTCATTTCGGTCATTGATGGGATTTTATTCCTAACAGTTCATAGTTCGTGAACGACAAGCCTACTCGGTTCGCCAACTTCGCCAGCCATAACTAAAACTTGATGCGCCATTACTTTGGAGTGCGCGAACTAGAACAGAATGTTATAATAAAGATTCTGGCGGAGGATCGATGTGGGAACCCATTGTGTTGTGTCGGCGTCGGCACGTCGTCCCCGCTGTCGCTCCCGCTCCGCCCGGACCTGAGCACAGCCCGGCCTTTTTTTTCGGAGTGGTAAAATGCGTTACGCATTCCCCTCGGCCTGGGAAGCCATTGGGGGGATATGTGGGAATCCCTCCTACTTACCACCCGAATGTATATCTAGATTCCTAAAGTTTTTTCTTCGATTTTTAGATCGCCTAATATTTTTTGGCATAATGATCATTTGGCCTAATTTAAATGTCCTAATATTGTTTCGCCTAACGCCGTTAAACCCCACTTTTTTAGAAGCGACTCGGATTTGTGTGAGGTCACGGTTCTAACCTAACCTAAACCTACCTTTCTAACAGCGAATCGGTTCTGGGTAATGTCATTTTTGGGGCAAAATTTAAATTATGCCAAATGATCGTTAGGCCAAAAGAGCGTTAGGCATTTCATAATTCGGCCAAATGAGTTAGGCCAAGTGATTTTCGAACAAACGTCATTAGGAATGTAGAGGTAGTCCCTTACCACCCTCTCCAGGGAGAGGAGGAGAGGAGGTATACCCACTAAAAAACCACTCCTACGTCGCCCTTCTACTTGTTATGCAGGAGCCATGGGATGCCGGAGATTCCACCATGACTCCTTCCAGCGGCCCTGGTCCAATGCCAGAGTCCCTACACCGCTGAAAATGAGGACCAGAAGTTCGTGACCCACTCCTAGTGTGTAACGCCGTGTAAGACCGTTTTCACATTATCCGATCCGATATCGGATGTCGGAAGGATTTCGATAGAAAAAATCCAAGATGGCGCCTGTAATGTATGCGATATCGGTCCGACATCCGATATCGGATCGGATAATGTGAAAACGCACTAAAGCGGGCTCCCACAGCCCGCCGACCCTGCTAGGTATATTTATTCGGGCGGCAAAACGCGCCCGTCTTCTTCCCCGCCGTCCGCGTCGGTCCGGGTCATCCGGGTGCGCGTCAGCTCTACTCTCGCACTAGCACAGCCCGGCCTACTCCGACCTATCTGTGCACTAGCGATGCACCCCGGCCGGCCACAGTTTAACACATTTTAATACTGTTCCCCGGCTATGCACGGGGGAAACGACATGGGTATAGTAAGTCCTGCAAAGATATACCGTTGCTGACTTTTCTGTAGAGCAATGACAGAGCAGACAGAGACCATTTCATTTTGTTATGTTACATAGAATTTACTTAGGGCCAGTCGCATCAACCACATTTGACAGACACATCATCGTCACGCAGCAGACGTCTATGGAACTTCCCATACTATAAAATTTAACGAACGCTTTAACAGTAACAGACGGTTTGAAGCAACCGGCCCTTAATAATGCACTTGGTTTTCATTCCACATGTATGTGTCTGATGACTAATTTCACCTAATTTAATAATTTGGTTTATTCTTGCGAAACTTTCATAATAAATTAGTGACTTTTTAGATATTTCCGTGCTGTTATAGCACCGGTAACGGTCCTCACCGCCGAACTAACGGACCCATGGTCTTATCCCACCCCACCAAAAACATTTTCATATAAAATGACAAAAAGATCACATGTAGAGTACAGCTTTTAACTCTATAAGCTCTATCTTCACAAGCTATACTATATGTGACTGATCCCCTCTTTAAGGGGTTGGGGGGTAAAAGTTCCAACTTTTTACGGGTCCAGGAAGTATCGTGAGTGACGACTTTATTTTTATTCGGATATCTATAAAACTTTGAATCACATATAAGTTCGTCATTGACCTCATTATCGTAAGAACATTGTTTATCTGGTAATTCCGGTATTATCCAGAATTCCAGACCCAAGTTGTTAGGGTTCAGTAAAACGACGAGGAAAAGGAAACTACTTCAAGGAAAGGTGCGCTAGTGCCCTTGCGCTTCACGAGTTCCTAGATTTTACTCTTGCGCTTGAAGGTCATTTTCAATTCACTGAAATGACATTCGGAGTGTCTCACGCCGCTCGCCCGGCGACAGCAGTCTGGCAACTATTAGGCGATCTAACGTTTAGTTTCTAACAGACAGGTCGATTCCGTGCGGCAAGCTGCTAGCCAGCGCGGCGACGGGCCCTTAAGCTGGAAGCACGGTGCGGTGCGCCCGCGGCGACGTTTATGAGTAATTTAACAAGTGTCTCTTGCGGGACGCGGCGGGTGATTTACGCACACATAACCCACTTTTATGACAAAATTTTATTGTTTCTCGTCCCCGCCTGCCCGGGGAGCTGATAATGTCATTTGAGATGAATCGTAACCGACTTGTACTTGCCGCTCTTTTTAAACAGTAAAAAACGGGTGAATCTTAACACTTGACGCGATAAAGGCGATTTTCTTGTTTGGTTTCCGGTGGCGTCCGAGTTCGGGCCGCACGCGCAAGTTGGTGGAGGAGACGAGATGAAGATCGCCGAACGGTTACTACTCGTAGTTGATAATTGAATAAATTAGGTTTGTGGTCGTTTGGTCACTCTGCACTCTACAGGCTGATGACTAATAAGCTAATAACTATTATATTTTGCTTTATAATTCAGCATTTTTTAAATCGTCATTGGAACCGAGATTCATAAACATTGATTGATTGATTTTCTGTTGTGGAGCTTTAAATATGCATGTATTGATTAAGTACTAATTTACTCACAAAATTCGCAGTACTGCAGAAACTCACTACAGAAATAATAGTTTTTCTACTACGAGTATTATGATAACTAACGAGTGTTCCGAGTGAGAAGTTGAAACCTAATCAGAAGGGTATTTTCTTCAGGTCTAACGTTAGACCGGGCCGGGGCGTCATTCTAAACAACCTGTATATAAAAAAAATTGTTTAGAGATGACAGTGGGTATAAATAAAATGAGATATCATGTTAATGCTCGGGTAACATCAGCTATCGACGCCGGCGCCGGGCTCGCCGTCCGGCGGCGGGCCGTGTCACCGGCTCATCGCCGGGGATTTCACCAAAACATACATTTGAATTACTATTAATACTCCAAGTTGTTAGGCTTACGACCCGATTGGTACTTAAAGGCACTGCAAAAATGTGCTCTAACTAGATACGATATGGCTTATAGGATATTACGAGCTTTTTTTTCTTTCGAATAAAGCCATAATTTTTGATAATCCGATTCATAATGTTTCGTATCTACTTACAACAAATTTTTGACTTACATACATACGTATATGTATATTATTATACTTAGATTGTTATAGTAAATTATTAAAGTACTGCGAATGTCAGTTCGCTTCGTGTGTTAGGGCACAGCACAGTGGATGTCATTCCAGATCTACAGCAGAAACCAAGTAGGGAAAAATCGCTTCCGCTGCCGCTTGTGGCTCGCTGCCTCGAGATGAGAGATCTCGGATGGCGCGTACATCAGATAAGTACGTGGCGCTAGAGTTGTACTGTTGCGGCACCCATAGCCTCTTCCCACGGAATTGCCCTTTTTAAACTTTTAACATGTTTTGTAGGATGTAGTGAACCCGAAATGCTTGTTTTAGGTTTAGTGTTTAGTAGGCCTAATAATTTTTACCTATTTGCTTTTTAAGTGCCGCTGCCGACAAGGATAAGCGATTAAATCAGAAACTGAAACGAGCTAAGCGGCGGTGAAAAGTCAAATTTTGATTGACTCTCTGCCTGTGAGTTTTGACGCTTTAGAATACGTCACCAGACGGCGTAAAACGCCACGGAATTGGTACTAGAAATATTTAATTACATACCTACATCATTCGTAATGGCTACGCTGAGTAATGCAACTTCTCTTAAATGTCAGAACCTTATAAGTATGTATACGATTTTTTGAGCTAGTAGATAAATAGTTGAAGAACTGACTTGCCCTTGGTAGGTGGCAGGTCCAGTGCCTTATGACGGACGACGAACAAAAGCAGTATGCTAATAAGTTGGTCAGCATCATTAATATAGCGAATGGCATTCAGCAGGCGCGACGCGAGGCGGCGCGGCGGCGTCGCTCGCGCATTCCTCGCAAGCTTCTAGGGCTTATGGCGCACCGCACCGCACCGCGGAGGCCTAGCCTTACAATAACCATTCACGTTGGTACCGATCAATGAATTTCATCCGAAGAAGATACAATGTAATAAAAAAATTATATCAATATGCTATCGCGGACTCTTTTGTACACCTATGAGAGAGACAATTTCGCCATACAAAGTTTTGATATAAGTAGCTGAAACGGTTTAGGCAGCGTCTTCGATAAAGCTCTCACTGCTCTCAGCAGTCTCGGCCAGCCGAACTTTGTCCGACTGGATTAGTAAATGTTTTAACCAATTCAAATAAATTATGTATGTACACTATGTTACAGTCACCGGCATAAATAAGTGATGATTTCTGTAGGTACCCTGTCGCTTTTAATCATTTAACAATTTCGTATGACATTTCAAACACGGCGTTAATGTGACAAGGTATAGAAATCATCACTTATTTATGCCGGTGACTGTAAATACCTAAACCTACACAAGGATCACCATATTAAGAGGATACAGTAGCTAAAATGGAAAGGAGCCCCCCTTTCAACTTGGGAATTTTAGTTAATATTATACAAGTGTTATTAACTAGATTTATCGAAAAAAAATTGTCCATTAAGAACAACTCAGTCAAAAGATATTTCAAAAAAATCTTTAAAATCGAGGTTCCGCTCTCGACTCTTTCCTCCTTCAAAACTTAATCAATCGGAACGAAATTTGAGAATCTGAATAACAATGAAATAATCTATGTCGGACCGTTTAGCTTTTTTGGTTAATTGTTACCAATCTTGAGTATCATACCTTTTTTTGCGCCACAATGAAAAAGGCCATTTTTGGAAATTTTTGATTGGCTCTAGATTCTTTAAAAAGCAGGGTATCAAAAAAATCAAAACGGTCCGACACAGATAAAAATAATAACAATCTGTGTTGAAAAAATCATTGCTCTATCTTCAAAAACCAGGGAGGAAATAGTCGAGAGCGTCTGTATGGAGAATTGACCCCTACCGTATCGTCTTAATAGTATTTCAGTTCAGTAGTATTTTACTTTATCGCAAACAACACATACACACGCGGACTGGTTATCCATACTAATATTATAAATGGGAAAGTGTGTTTGTTTGTTTGTCCATCTTTCATGGTAAAACAGAGCGACGAATTGAAATGATTTTTTAAGTGGAGATAGTTGAAAGGATGGAGAGTCACATATAGGCTACTTATTGTCTCTTTCTAACGTGAGCGAAGCCGCCTGCAAAAGCTGGTATATATTTATTAGGGACACGGTACTAGTGGTATGTACTACTAACCTATGTATTAGGGCCTAATACATAGGTTAGGTACAATCGATAGGGATACCCTGTACACTGTGTGTAGGCTGTAGGTAGATATAGCATGTTAAATTAAAGCGATGATATGCCGATAAAATATAAATATTAATGATTTTTATTTGCGGAATACGTAGGTATGTAAATGGCGAGGCCACTCATCATAAAGCGGATAACAGATGCTACAAGAAATAAACGGTTGTCTCCATATATGTACTAGCTGACTAGTTACATTACACACGTATTTTAGCAAAACCAAGTGAGGGGGCGTCATTATGACTATCATAGTTGTATGAAAGTTGTTAGTTGTTATAGTTGTTGTGTAATGATATAATACATTAGCACACTATGTCCTAGCGCATACATTCATGCATTAAAGCGCGTTAGTTTATCTCAGTCCAACTGTAGGTACCTACGAGGGCTATTACCAATTACTTCACCCCCTCAACTACAACTGTAAAGAAATATAAACGTCATGTTGCTCATGTCGTGTTTATATTATTTCTCGTTCAGCGCCGCTACCACGAGATTCACGTTCTATCACAGGTTCTACGCATGTCACTCCAACTCATCTTTCAATCATAGTTTTAAATAGGGTGAATGGAATTTTTGCGTAATTTTCAAATAAAAAAAATACATTTTAATCACGTCTTCGATATTTATAAAAATTATTAGGCTGACAGAGACCACAATGCTGAGCAAGATCCACTAGATTTACAAAATGTCCAAGGAAGTTTGTTACTTTTTTTGTTACTACCAGATTTCTTAAAACTTTATTTTTTTTTTGCATTTTCGACAACAAAACAGTAAAAGAGTTTAGCCTGTGTTATATTACAAATATTACAACATTATGTCTGTACTGTAACTACTGTAAGTACTTATAATTTCTGTATCTATAATTGTAGTGCAATGCAAGTAATGCAACTAGTGTCATATTATAGTCATAATTATACCCTCTCAGCGGGTTGCTTTTGTTTCAAAATCAAAAATCAAAATCAAAATAATTTATTCAGCAAATAGGCCACAGGGGCACTTTTACACGTCACATGTACATAGGTATTTAAAAAAATATTTAAAATTGAGTTGAAATTACAATTGATACTATTATATACTAATTCTAAGTTCTAACTAAAGTTAACTCTATACAATTAATTAGAGATGTAGAAGGTCTCTAAATGTCGAATTACAACCAAGAACTACACTAAATTTTAATATAAAAAGTACAAATACAAAAAAAAAAAAGTCTAAAATTACTTTAGAGGTGCAAATGACTCTAAATGTCACAACTAAAAATAAAATGTATATCTACTTAATCTAATTCTCCTTAGAGATGTATATGGTCTCCATGAGTCAAAATCATATATTTAAAATATTCACTAAAAGAAAGGAAACAAACGACAACCGAACAAAGTGTCCTAATTTAATAAAAATTAGAATTAAAGTTACTAAGTTATAACAGCCCCAGTAAGCTTAAACAGACCGGTCTTCACAGACGGCACCCGTTCACGAGTATGACGCGTATCTCAGCCATCTCAGTTTGACTTTCAAACTTAAATGAGGATCCTATTTATAATACAATTGTACCTACACAATAAACTTGGGAATATGTTTGGAAACATGTAAGGATTTTATACAATTTCTCGGTAAGTTAGTCTTGCTCAAGTGCTATTGGTTCATTACAAACCAGTTGTCGGCACCTTCAAAGTCAATTAAAACGGTTAAACTTTAAATTCGGAACGTTGTTCTGTATTCTGGAGTCCGGAGCCTGTATAGTAGTATACTATACGCTGCTGCGATATTCTTATTTATGAGCAAATACTTTTCAAGTCGTCGAAACCTTAGTCGATTTCACATGATGCGATCCGATATCGGATGTAGGACCGATATATTCCATACATTACAGGCGCCATCTTGGATGTTTTCCTTTGAAATCATTCCTACATCCGATATCGGATCGGATTCGGAAAATGTGTAAACGGACTTAGACGGTCTCGGTTTGGTGATGACACCTACATGGTGTGTATAAAATATGTAAGTACTTATAATTATTATGTAGTCGTTCAAAATATTCTTCTTTTACTTTCCTAATCAAAAACGGTATAAAAACGACATTAGGGAAAGCACACACTAGCGTGATAAACGTCAGCGTTTATTCGGGGACGGGGCTATTGGAAAATGGCATCGCTGCTCAGGGTGTGTAGCCAGGCAGGCAGGCACAATGGCACAATTGGCACAAATTCTCACGAAACGCTCACGAAACGGAACAGTCATAGATATTTATCTCTATTGCTCATGCGTATTGGCGCGACAGAGCCAGACTACCTTTCGCGGCGTTTCGTTTTCGTTTCGCGTCGCAGAAATGTCATTCGGCTACGGTACCAGTTGCAGCAACCATTGCGAGGAGCAGTCATAGAGTTGGCTAGACGCTGTGCGGGTAACTATTGAACTGAGTAAAGCCTCCGCCAAACATAGAGCGTTTTGACAGCGCAGCGTTAGCCGAGCGGAATACGTGCGCATGCACTGCTACGCTCTCAAAACGAGCATTTGCATGTGGCCGAGCAGTAATGCTCTGCTGAGTATTTCGATTTGATTTATAGTTATTTGTTATACAAGGGGGCAAAGTTGTATTTTAACGCCGAGTGTGGAATTGAAAAACGAGCAAGTGAAAGGATTCTATAGTTGAACCACGAGCGAAGCGAGTGGTTCGAAAATAGAATCCTGAACTTGCGAGTTTTTTAACACACGAGAAGTAAAATACATTTGCACCCGAGTGTAACACAAAACTTTTCCCCTCACTACAGCGAGGAAACTACAACGCAAAAAATGCGTTTATCACTGCTTCCAGTAGTTCCACAGGTGGTAAATCATCGTCATCACTAGATTAACCCACTTTTATCAATTTCAAAGCAGGAAATTTGCCTATATTGAAGGTCAAATTACTTTACCCACTAGTGGATAAAATGCGTTTTTACCCGCTGGTATTAAAGGACAAAACACGTGTTTCCGAGCTAGTGAGGGGAAAAATTTTTTATCGCATACGCGACAACTGAACCCATGTCCGACAGTAAACATCTACGACTCCCACCGGAGGAAAGGGCTTAAGCCATCACCACACGGGGCATATTACGATTAAATAGGTTTAGGAGTTTTAGGACTGACCTGAAATAGTCGTTCTTGCAGAATATATTGCTGTCCCTCGCGTAGCAGCGCTGCTCGGAGTCAAGCGGCATCTTGCACTCGCAGCAGCGCAGGCAGGGCGTGTGCCAGCGGCGCTCGAGCGCCAGCAGGTAGTAGCGGTCGGTGATGCGCGCGCCGCACCCCGCGCACGCGCACTCGTCCGGCTCGTCGGGCGGCTCGCGCTTGCGGCACGACGTGCACGCGCGCGGCGACCCGGGCGACAGCGCCGCGCCCGCCCCCGCGCCCGCGCCCGCACCCGCCGGCGACAGAGACTCGCCCTCGCCCGCGCCAGCCGCGCCGCCGCCCGAGTACGATGACAGGTACCGATCGTTCTGTTGCTGCTGCAATAACAACACACTACTTACAATACAATACAACCCTGCACACCACACAACTGTCCATTTCTATTATTATTAATGGGGAGGCAAAGGAGCACACAGGTCGCCTATGCCGGCAATGGACAGCGATAAACCAGAAAAGAAGAGGTCTGTGTACGCTCTTTTCTTGAATGTTTACTAAGAATACTAAGTAGTATCGTAGATATCGGTTCGGAAATAATATATAGGTACTTAAGTACCAATTCCCTATTTCAGACTAGCGTTGTGTTTCTTCGCGGGTATTGTAACAGACTGTTTTTCGAACGATAACGACCTGACAATTTTTTAACAGCCTTTACATGTTGCTTATGGTCTTAAGCACGTTACAAATCCCCTACGTTTGGACTGGGTCTGGGGGCCGATTTTTGAGTCTCACGGCGTTCGAATTCAGAAAATTGTCACTGAAAATAATAGGCAATTCACCGTTTTCAACCGGTATTTTAGTGACAGTGAGACTCAAAAATCGGCCCCCTGGTCTGGAAGCGCCAGCGCGAGCGAGCTACAAGCTTGTACGCACGCGTGAAACGAACACTAGTCTGCAATCGCCCTTAGTTGAAATACATGAAAATTCCGTTACCTACGAAAATCAATTATACAAATAAGGTGGTATTTTTTCCCATTGATGTCAAAATAACTGGGATGTAAATACAAGTGTATATGGTAGTAAATGGTTAACCAGAATAACAACATCGTAAACAGTGAAGCCCCGAGCCTCGGCCAAACATCCCAACTAGGATTCATCCTCCCACGCGACATCACAACTGACTTAATAAAAGCTCTTTCACTTTTAATGCGATACCTACTCGAAACGAAAATAACATTCATTGTACGAATAATGTGAACATCGCACCAATCGGTCACTTGCTAAAATCAAAAATTACGTAGGTACAGTGAGTGAGCTCCATGAATTTATTCATTCATTGATAACTTCATCATACACTCTTGCAGCTGCAGCTCACTGTACGTTTTCCGTGACCAATACGCTATCGAGAAACCTAAGGTAAGGGGGGGGGAGTCATACTCGACTGGTGGTTAGTTTCAACTGAAAGATGTTTTCCAATGTTTCAATTTTCGCGTTATTAACTACATTACCATATTACTCTACCGAACACGCGTGCTACAATACCACGTACATATTTTTTCCGTTAACCTTTTTTATATTTATTTTAAACTTGTTCTAAAACGTCAAAATTCGTGGTAGATGTTCTTAAATAAATCGCTTTAATTTCATGCATTAAAGTAAACTTGAATGAGGATTTTTACTTAGTAAAAGTAAAAATTCTCAAAAACTGTTTAAGGCAAAAATTATGTACTTATAACTTTCTCTGTGATAAGTACTATAAGTAGTGCTGCACTCTGGCGACAAAATAGTCCAGTAGTAACTTTGTAATTGCCGTAAACCAAAAGCCTACCTTCCTACTTAACTATTATTAATTAATTATTGCACACGAATATAGTAATTATTAAGTCTGCACGCGTATTAAACGCATTCGTTCATTGTATGATTTTTATTTGATTATATGTTTACATTTATATGCTCGTTGTTCCATTATAAATGTATTATATTATATGTTGTTATTATTTATATGTCGCATGGCGTAATACCTACATCGTTTCTCTACTTTTAAATGTTTATCGTATAAAAAAACCGGCCAAGAGCGTGTCGGGCCACGCTCAGTGTAGGGTTCCGTAGTTTTTCGTATTTTTCTCAAAAACTACTGAACCTATCAAGTTCAAAACAATTTTCCTAGAAAGTCTTTACAAAGTTCTACTTTGGTGATTTTTTCATATTTTTTAAACATATGGTTCAAAAGTTAGAGGGGGGGGGACGCACTTTTTTTTCCTTTAAAAGCGATTATTTCCGAAACTATTAATATTATCAAAAAATGATTTTAGTAAACCCTTATTCATTTTTAAATATGTACCTATCCAACAATATATCACACGTTGGGGTTGGAATGAAAAAAAATATCAGCCCCCACTTTGCATGTAGGGGGGGGGTACCCTAATAAAACATTTTTTCCCATTTTTTATTTTTGCACTTTGTTGGCGTGATTGATATACATATTGGTACCAAATTTCAGCTTTCTAGTGCTTACGGTTACTGAGATTATCCGCGGACGGACGGACAGACAGACATGGCGAAACTATAAGGGTTCCTAGTTGACTACGGAACCCTAAAAAGAGCCCTTGTGTTGTTGCCGTGGTCCTACTTGCCGAATAACGAATGAATGAAATCAATTTAATCAATTTATTCTGGAAATATATTCCATAGATAATTATAAACTATAAATAAATTATATTCATAAACGTCTGTATACGTATTCGTATTATGTATTTGTAAATATATCAAAGGTCAGACTTCAGATGTTCGATGACTTCACTATTGACTGAAGCGTTACCGTAGGTAAGTCTACAGTTCTACTCTACACTTTAACTGTGTGTTTCTGTTTACTTCATTTCGCTAATGTAAGTCCGAACCGAGTGATTTTTTTTTAACCACCTCGGTGGCAAATAGGTATACGGCCCGCCTGATGGAAAGCTTCCTCTAACAGGTCGCAATTCTCAACTGATTGAGGTGAAATTTTGTGACCAGATAATAGGTAATTATGGCTAAACAAAATAGCTTTGATATTTAAAAAAAATGCACAATTGACATAAAGGATTGAATTATTTTTTAAAAACCTCAACAGCATATATCTATGTTAACTGTAATAATGACATTAATGATTGATTAACTGTGATCATCAATGTTTTTCACTTGACTTTTTCCAAGCAATCCGCGAGGTGTTTCCTATTAGAGTGTTATTACAAGCAACGTACAACAATAGGTACCTGCAGACTGGGTGACGTGTGACGTGTTGTATGTTCATGTCTTGTCAACGTAAAGAAAATCTGAAGCAGGTGATTTTATACTTGACTACGGCAACGCAAATGGCGTTATGATTCTGAACGGTATGTATTTATAGTTAGTCTGATGTCTGATATATGAAGCCTATGTTGTAATGCTTATATTATCAAATGTATAGGTGCCTATATGAGATAAGTATATCACATTTCATATTCAATTAATGCAAAAGTCCATTTTTTAATAAGTAATTCTAGAGGAAAGTTGTCTGTGGCCGACGGGAGCGGCGGCGGCGGCGGCGGCTGGCGCGCGGCGAGGGCCTACCGTGAAACAGCAAATTGAGGACAGAATTTCTATTGTTTATTAAATAACTTTTAAGTAAGAGTCATTTTTAAAACGAAATACCTAATTACTTAAAGGTTTCAGAATCATAACTAACGATACTCTGGCAATGATTAGGTACACCATGATTTCAATAATTTGGTCAAATGAAGGAATCCGCTATTTCATTCACACTTAATACTTGCACTTTATTCTCATTTAAGCAATTAAAGCGATTTACGAATTTCGATATTCTTGTATGTGTTACGTTTTGCGCCAAGTACATGATAACGGATTGGAAATTAAGCCAATTTGTTGGTTGTAAGTTGGCTAGTGTCCACTCGCGCCGTCTCCGTCGTGTAGTGATGAGTGATAACATCGGCAGACGCCGTGATAAGTGATAAGGCGACCTCCGCCCGCCCCCGCCGCCGCCCCGTCGCCCCCGCCGTCGCTAGATACCAGTGACCCACATTCCTACCTGACCGTCTACGTCTGCCATCCACGACACGACACGCACTAATACTCACGCTACTCTATACTAAACAACTAAACACACCTGTAATGGATGCAATGCAATAACCGTGTACGTAACTACGTCCCAGCGTACTAGTATTTACTTTTACAACGTAAATCCAATATTTTCACTCTTATAATATGTACCTACCTACAAAATAAGAAAGTTTAAAATTATACATTGTTTTTTATTTTATTTTAAGTTCCTCAATACTAGCAAAACCTAACTAGAATTAGAAATTAGATTTAAAGTTTTATTAAACATAAAATAAAATGTATGGAAAATTAAAACATAAAGGAAAAGGACTGATCAGGAAATCCACCTTCAATGTTTGTACTTTAAGTAGGCCATTTAATTTCAAATGTATGCATATCCTCTATATCTACCTATATGTCCACAAATGTTACAATCATAGTTAAAATATAAGCGGTAATTCAGCGTTATAATTTTGAATATTAGTCGGAACAGCAAATTATCTTCGCAATATGTATTATCTACACATAATGTGATCTGTGTAGGGTGTCCTCCGATATGTATTTAATTATTTATAACTATTTATAATAATTGATAATAAGTACAAAATCAAGGATTCATATACTCGTATTTAACCTAGCAAGTTAAGCAAAACACAAGCTTGGCTGATAGAGAATGCCTTATGGCATTAAGCCCGCCTTTTGGGCTTCAAGGTTTTCTTTGGTAACAACAAAAGTTAAACAAATATTAAAATAAATAGTAATGAGATATTATGTACTAGTTACTAGGCAAAATAACTATGTACTACTTGGAAATACCTAAGTAAGTAATAATTACTTTCAAGTAGGTACAGATGTAGTGCGAACATATTGTTCTTCGTATATTTACGGAAACGTACGAACGTGTGATGCTATTTCAGTCACTCTCAGTACAAGAAATACTGACACTGTTGAACTGGCATCACATATACGATCGTTTTCGTAAAATACGAAGGAAAAGCTTTCCTCTAAGTATACATGTTCTTGTGCCGACGGAAAACTGCCAAGAGTGCCACGATCCATACTAATCCAGATCCGACGGGCGGAGGGTGAAAGGAACCAAGCCACTGGTCATTCAGCTACATTTCGCCTCCTAATTTATATACTAATTTATTTTAAACTGCCACGATTTTAATATGCGGAGGAAAGTGTCTTGGAGAGCACGGAAACAACGCCGTCCTTGACTTCCTTGAGGTTTTAAAACTTTGTAATACCTACGCGATGCGATCTAGTCCCGTTACAATTTTAATTAATTATTTTATTTTATTTGTATGTTTTTTTATAGGTCATGTTAAATCAAAATGCAAGAAGACCCACTTCTTATTTTTTAACAATATCAGTTTCAATTCTTATTAAACTGTTAACAGCAAAGATAAAAAGTCAAGCGAAGCTCGGATGCCTAGGTATACGTACTATTTTATTTACTTATTCAAACAAAGACTACCTAAGGTAACGGACCCAATCATGGACAGTTTAAGAAAAAAATTCGCCTGTTTTTGATATTTCACTGACAAATGTAAAAATTCTAGCGCTAAGCGTGTTAAATCTTGAATGTCCTAACCTTCTTTTACATTTCAAACGTATTTCAGAATAGATACACCTATTGGTTTCTTCATAGTTAACAAATTAAAACTAGGTGTTTTTTCTCCAATTATGGACGGCAGTTCTCCAGTAATGGATCCCCCATTATGGACAGTGAAATAAGTTTAAAATTTTACTTTCAAAGCCAACTGATACTCAATGAGTCAATTTTATATACCATAAATAAAATTAGTTTTGGTTATTTTAACGTAGGTACGATTGTTTCTTGTAAATTTTGGTTTTGTAAATTGTTCCTTGTCCATCATAGGAGGTACGCAGTTTTTCGGTTCCAGTAATGGACACTCGCAAAATAACGCTATTTCTTTATATCTTTGGAACAACAAAGTAGTATGTTTTATACCTTATCTCATGCTTAATGCAGTAAGTAAAACTCATTTAAGTTTACACCGAGTATTATTTTTTTATTTTTTTATACATGAACTCAACTCTCTTAGCAACATTACTAAGAATTCGCTTGAAATTTGAAACTTCAAAATGAAACAGTTCTACAACTCTAGTTTATGGTACATTGCCGTCAGTTTTTAGAAACTAACTTTAGATATTTATTTTTAAGGATTTGTGTTTTTTTGTCCATAATGGCATCACCGTCCATTATAGGGTATTTTACATTACATTGATACTTTAAATATACACAAGGTAAATATTGTATTTCTTGTTGGAATATTACATAATTTCTATGGTTGAAACTAGTAGTAGTAGTTCGTGATATCAGGATATTATAAGTATTATGTTCAGGCTTATGATTTCTGAAGAAGTTACAAGAAAGTGATGTGTTAAATAGTGAATAAATAAATATAAATGCTGGACTGTAGTTGTAAGCATCGTACCTACATAGTAAAGAATACAAACGATAGGCAAGTCGTTACTGACGATGTATTATTGTTATTGCCTGATATTTATAACCGACTGAAATATTAAGCTCGGAACACACTACGCGGACGTCCGTCGTAAATCGACCGCGGACGGGAATCTGGACAATGAAATTACACATAACCGTGCAAACTATCGGTCGACGGACGTGGACGTGGCCTTGAGCGCATGGACGTCCGTTCGAAATCTGGCTCGCTGGATGTTTTGTTCCGTGCACACTGTTCGGTCGCGGTCGCGGTCGTTTTACGACGGACGTCCGCGTAGTATGTCCCTAGCTTTATCGTTTCGTATAAAATCGTATTGGAATAACTAGTGCACCTCACCTGTTACCCACGCTTATTAAAAACACGCAAATAAATAATTGAAAATAAAAAATATTTCCTTGGTTTCATGAACACAAAGTAATACACCATACCTCAGCAGTTCTCGAAAATGTTTCGCCAACGCATTGTGTAGAAGGCATATGTATATGTAGCTATTAATAATTAGTATATTAAAGTACCTGTATTAATGCACCTATAATACGACCATAGATAATACATCGATGAGTAAATAAATAGTGTGCGAAGTGTCAGACATAATTTATAGATACATAACTATAACGCATGCATTGCTGTTGCGCAAATAATATTGTAATTAGTTTTATATAGATAAAATCTCTAACAGTTTTATGTAAAATACTTAATAATAAATCCTGTAAAAATGACAAACTTCATTCTAATACGAATAACTGTTATTTGAGAATGTTAAAATCACGATTACTACAAAAAATATATTCAACGGGTGCAAATAAATGGCAAAGTCAAGCGGGTAATGTGACACCGAACAAAATAACTTACACTTACATTTAAATGTTTTAACTTCTGTTTAAAAAACGCCGACTATCCAAACGTGTTGTGTATTCATTCAAAGCATAAGCATTAAAAAAATCTAATGTTTACGTACTTAAAAACTCTATATAATCACTACTACGGTTTGTCAACTATCGAAACTAGCGTTGATTTGATATTTCTGTCAGTTTCGCGTTGTTTGTTTTTTTTTTGTTGAGTTATTTTTAAATGAAAATGGTCCCTTCCCTAAGGTATCATAATACAGTAGGTACCTACGTATATCGCAATACTTTAGTGCCATCCCTTACATTTACTTAGTTTCACAAAAAATATATTATATGAAATAGAAAACCTTAGAGCACAAGCTGTCACACGTGAAAAGTAGTTAGTGTTCAATAAATACCCGGCTGAAAGAAAAGGTTTCGGGTGAAGGGCGCGAGCTTACCCAGTGCATCGCTCCCCTGTCCTCGTAAACTCCCATCTGGGGTTCAATGTTTCCGTTGAGTATGGTTGGAAGGCTGGGCTTGGCCCCACTGGCACTCACTCACTCACTCGCGTGCGCTCGCGGCGCGCTCGCCGGCGGACTGGCGGCGGCCGGGGCCCCGCCCCGCGCGTGGGGCGTGGGGCCCGCCCCGAGGCCCCCACCCCACCCGCAACCCACCTACACCAGACACACCACCACAACTAAATACATTTTTCCAACCAACATTTGGGGTGCCGATGCCGGGGGTACGAAATGTAAGGTACTTAATACATACTGTATGCTTTGAGGCTCACTAGCTTTTTGCTCATGACTTTACTCATAGATACTCGTAGATAATGAAAAAAGAACCTTAATTATCCTACTCCATTTTTCATCACTGTTTAGTGATATTAATTGTAACGAAATGCGCTGAAAATATCTATCCTAGCAATTAGCACTATACCTAACTGTTACATCTTCAAGAGCCGTAAGAATTTCTTTTTATCATTGTTTAGCTTGAGCGGTTTCATATGCTCTGTCTACCCCATTTGGGAATACAGGCGTGAATTCATGTATGTGTGTATGTCTTTCTGGTAAGGTGCTGTATTTATGAGTTGTATGACGTCTGATGACTATAATTATTTGTATCTAGTATTATTATATCTGGGCAACCGAGCTTCGCTCGGTTCTGTTTCGTATCCTTGACATGTGTCGCCATCTAGTTCAAAAATGAATAGTACCTACATCGAGCGAAAGAATTCTCAGCCTTAACAACACAACTACTCCACACGAGATGGCGCGCATTTCGCCACAAAAACTCAAATAGTGTATTTTCTATTCGTTTTAGCCTTGACCTGTGTCGCCATCTAGTTTGCAATAAATAGTACTTACATCGACTGAAAGAATTCTGTCTTAACAGTACAACTACTGCACACGAGATGGCGCGCGAAGAAAAACGCATGAAAACTCGAAAATTCGCGTTTTCCGGGACCTAAGGATAAGTTAGACCGATTTTTCACCCCCAAAAACCCCCACATAACAAATTTCTGCGAAATCGTTAGAGCGGTTTCCGAGATCGTCAGTGTAAATAAATATATATATAAATAAATAAATAAATATACAAGAATTGCTCGTTTAAAAGTATAAGATTATTTTTCATGCATTCATTCAATAATATAATGTCAATAATAATATTGAAAACAAAAAGAGTAAAAAAAACTTTTACAAATAAAATTTATTACAAATATTTCTTTTTTTAGCTAATCTATCTAATAATCTAATATCAAACAGGAAGTACCTAATCCAAATGTAGGTATAACTTTTTACATAATTAATAAAGGTTTGAATCGCGTACCTAATAATGGACCTTTTTTAAACTACTTAGCCATGAATTACGTACAATTTTAACTTACAAGTCTAATACAGCGAGGCTTTTCATGTGGGTGATTTACAATTTAACACAACACACAATAATTTTGTAAAATAAACAAAAATGGAAACAACGTGTGAAGTTTCAAAAAATAAAAACGACGAATCAGGTCCATAAAAGATAGGTATTAGGTACCGTACCTACCTAGTGCAAGGACTTCGCTTGGCGCGTCTTGGCGGGGGCACTGCCGTGCCTACAGATGTACCTACTACCTAATCTCGCGACTCCGGTGTCTACTTAAGTACCTACAATTCTCTGATGGTTGTCAATTTGTTTCAATTTGAAACTAATTCAGAGTTATTAGTACTTATAGAGCTTTATAATTTTGCATACCGGTCGAGTTTGAAAATTACTCTATTTGGCAGGTACGAGTATCCTTTTAACCGGTATGTTTTTGAAGGTTTTAAAACCCCCGACAGATCAATATTTTGGTTAATTTAGAGCTTTTGTTAATTATGTAATATGTATTTACGTAATAACAACCACTATCAGATTACCCCATTAAAAAAAATAAACTTAAAACCAAAAGAACGAAAAAAATAGCTGTATTTTAGTATCAGAAACCGTTTTTTACTCCAAAAAAAAACCAATCTCAAAAATATAAAAATTTCGTGATGACAAAAAATTGCGAATTTAAATATAATTATGAACATTTTTACTATTTATCAGCGAGCGAGCAATTCAATTCAATTTTAAATATATTCTAAATATGTACATGTGACGTGTAAAAGTGCCCCTGTGGCCTATTTGCTGAATAAATTATTTTGATATTTGCGAAAACCACGTCCATTCATCAGAAATAAAATTTCACAAAAAAAGGCTATCTGACACAATCTTATTTCTAGAAGTAAAAGAGCGTGTCAGATATTTATGCAGCCTTCTATTTATTATAGGATGTTGTTGCCGGTGACTATACGTTTTTAGGGTTCCGTAGTCAACTAGGAACCCTTATAGTTTCGCCATGTCTGTCTGTCCGTCCGTCCGTCCGTCCGTCCGTCCGCGGATAATCTCAGTAACCGTTAGCACTAGAAAGCTGAAATTTGGTACCAATATGTACATCAATCACGCCAACAAAGTGCAAAAATAAAAAATGGAAAAAAATGTTTTATTAGGGTACCCCCCCTACATGTAAAGTGGGGGCTGATATTTTTTTTCATTCCAACCCCAACGTGTGATATATTGTTGGATAGGTATTTAAAAATGAATAAGGGTTTACTAAGATAGTTTTTTGATAATATTAATGTTTTCGGAAATAATTGCTCCTAAAGGAAAAAAAAGTGCGTCCCCCCCCCTCTAACTTTTGAACCATATGTTTAAAAAATATGAAAAAAATCACAAAAGTAGAACTTTATAAATACTTTCTAGGAAAATTGTTTTGAACTTGATAGGGTCAGTAGTTTTTGAGAAAAATACGGAAAACTACGGAACCCTACACTGAGCGTGGCCCGACACGCTCTTGTTTACTGCCGTCATTGACACTTAAGCACCTATTGTACTTAGGTACTACCTGTTACATACAAGCACCAACAGCGTCCGAGTGGAGTTTGATCCATGCGCGGATCCTTGAGATTTTGTTTATTTTTTATTTCATAAGGTACATAAGACAGACAGTAATCGAAATTAACAAAAGAGATACAGGTTAGAAAAGCTTAAGAACTAGATTACAGTTCAAAATGATATGTACCTACGATTATATTATACGTTCATGCAGTGAATCATTAATAATTATACTTACATAAGTATAAATATTAGGCAGTTATAGTAATAGGGCCACACGGTAAGCTCAAGAGGGATTGTCTTGTGGATACTCAGACCAGAATATCATTAACAGTACACCTTATAAGTAAAACCAAGTCCCCAACCTCGTCTGGCTAGGTTCACACTGCGTTAATTTTCCTGTATATCGTACCTACGCGAGATTTTATTGAATACCGTAGTGCTCAATATGATAACTTTCACATTTTGATAATTACGTAAGTATTACATAGGTACAATCTCTTGCCAAATATTATGTTCAGAATTATTTAAGAAATATGAACTTTTTCAAATTGTTTGATTTAATCAAACATAATCCAGTGTTGCAACGCTAGTCTTATACATAATATAGTTGATATATGTAGTGCAGCACTGAGATAATCATTTTGAATCAAATATGTACACGAGCTCGGGCTATAGTCCCCATCTCGCCACGCTAGCCCAATGCGGATTGAAAATCCACATATTCCTTTCAGTTTCTTCGCCGTTAGTATGTTACGCAGGTTTCCTAATGACTTTTCCTTCGCCAAAATTACATTCCGCACATACATTCCTAATAAAAACTCATTTGACCAACACCAGCCACCTCCAGATTGAGAGTCGGCGTCAACTGTTACACCGTTTCTACTTTATATTCGCTTACGAAATTTAACGATGCTATTTAAGTAGTTTCCTCCATTATTGTACCGACACGATATATGCCGAAACGAATAGAGATTTGTAAAAATAAAAACACTGAATTTACACTTACTTAGTAAAGACAAAACGACAACTGGCGCCACCTGTCGCAGACGCGTGGCATTCGGTCGAACTCGTGCCCGGCGCTGCAATACAGCGTGCCCCTTCACTACGCAGGTCCCACGGTCAGCCCGCAGGTGGCGCTACAAGTCGTGCTCGCGCCACAGAATAAATAATATTACTGACGACAGACAGGACACTTCCTACCAACAGAATTTTGGCAGCTGTTCAGGGTTTAATGAATGGCACCATATACCTGTCGAGTGTCGACTATATAGGGTTGTCAAAAATCAAGTTATCAGCATGGTTTTCTTAAAAAAAGATCCATTGATACGAACCTTATTTTATTTAATGATTACTTGTCAGTCTTGTCACGTCAATTGGACAAAGGAGATCAAGTCGATGCTGAGACTATAGTAATCGCATAGATCATTTTCTACTTCTACAAAAACTTTTATCGGTAGGTATAAGAGAAGACCTCTTCCGATGGTTTTCCTCCTACGTATTGAACAGGTCTCAAGCGGATGTCCTGAACGGATTTTCATCACCTTGGGTGGAAATCACCTCAGGAGCGCCTCAAGGATCTCTACTCGGGCCATCAGTGATATTTCGCAATGCTTCAAACATTCAAATATTCTCTTATTCGCCGATGACATGAAGGTCTTCCGGATAGTCTTATCTTACTTATCTCCAGGAAGATCTCCTTATACTAGATCAATACTGCGTTAACAATAAATTAGATTTAAATGTTTTGCTATTTCCTTTACTTACTCGTAAGCGCAATGTCTCTAACTCCAATTATTTGTTAAAAGGTGAATTTATTTCCAAATGCAATGAAATAAGGGACTTGGATGTCATAAATTATATTCAATAATTAATCATATTAATTAATTCCATTATGACTCATAATTGACAATAAGTTGATCTTCGATCGGCAAGTTGACTCGATTGTAAACAAAGCTTTTAAAGTGCTCGGTTTCATTATAAGATCGTGTAAAAATAAAAACCTTAAAAGACTAAAATCAATCAAAATTATCTACTGCACATTTGTAAGGAGCCATCTAGAATACGCGTCTCAGGTTTGGAACCCGTGTTATACTATTTATATTTCTAAAATTGAAAGAATTAAAAAAAAAGTTAATTCGCTTTCTAGGTTTTAAATTTAAACTTCCAAAACTAAGTTACACTCAACATTGTGCCAAACTTCACTTGCTATTAATTCGCTTTCTAGGTTTTAAATTTAAACTTCCAAAACTAAGTTACACTCAACATTGTGCCAAACTTCACTTGCTACCTCTTTACGTCTGGTGCAATATCTCTGACGTAATCTACGTTATGAATATTGCTCAAAACTATGTTGACTGTCCGGATCTCCTGTCAAGCTTTAGGTTCTCAGTCCCCTCACGCCGTGTCTTGCGTGGGCGACGGTCGCGCGACCGTCGTGCGACCGTCGCCGTCGCGTCTCATACTTCCAAATCGATAAGGTTTGATTTCGTATGCGTCGCATCGCCGTCGCGCGACCATCGCGCGACCGTCGCCCACGCAAGCCACGGCGCGCGGCGTCACGCCTTTCGTCTCGCACTAAACGAACGTTTCAAATCCCCTACGCTAACACTAACTTTAGGAAGAACTCCTTTAAATATTATAAGAGCCATTAGGTCTTTTACCGACACGTCTGGTACCGAATCTGTTTCCATGATTTATTTCCTAAATAATTGTTGAAACTGCCTGCACGAGCGGAAATTCAATGTAACTTATCTTTTACGCATTTCTGCTTGTGAACATTCGTCTGTTGAAGTTTATGAGGTTATTACATTTATAACCCAATCCAGTACTCAGTTTAATCAATAAACATTATTATGTTTATACCTTCAACCGGTCAGTATGTTCCGACTACTAAATGCAGTAATTGGTACGTGGTTGCCATATATCTATAAATAAATGAAAAGTTCTATTCTTGTATCTGTATACTTGTTGGGCAGCTATTATTTTTAATCTACTTATCTACGGCCCTGAAAGTTAAAAAAATATGCGAAATAAGGAAATAGGTAATTGTGATTTTTTCTGAGAAATTGTTATCTCGTGAATCTTTTGGTAATTTTGAGGTTTTCGTAAATCAGTTTCGCCACCTGTTTTATTTTGAATTATTAATAAATAGATGACGTGAATAGCAGCAAGTTCAGAATTCAATACGCACCGCCACAAATATTCTGCCGCGGTCCTGTCGTCGAATCCCGGGAAGGGCATTTATTTTTGTGATGGATGAGATGAGACTGATGAGCACAGATACTAAATTTGTTCCTGAGTCATGGATGTTTCTTATGTACTTAAGTATATAAGTATTTGTATATCTGAGTACCAACAGCACAAGCTTTCTTGAGCCTACCGTGGGACTGAGTCAATCTGTAAGAATGTCGCACAATTTTGACATATTTATTTTATAAGTATGTGATGTTGGTCCCTTGTGATTGTGGCAGGAGCGTGCGCGCTGGGCGCGGCGGCGGCGGCGCCGGCGTACCGGCCGGCGCGGCCCTCCACCGACCTCTACACCATCTTCGACCCCATATTCGGCGTGGTCACTCCCTCTCGCTACATGAAGAGCATGGCAGATTTTGCCTTCAGGTACTTTACTCATAACCTGATATTCAGTATAACCATAGAGAAATATAAGTAAGGAAAGAGCGGTAGGTAACTCTATACCATCCAAAACTTAGAATTGAGCTTTGGATGGTATGGAGTTAGCTGCGAAAGTGCTCATCTGTGTAGGATCAGTTGCATCAAGCCGTCTGTTACCGAAGTGACCGTGAGCTAGTTCGTTAAATGTTACTGTGTGAGACAGTGCACAGACTGCTGCGAGCCTGTGGCCGATGCAACTGGCCCTTACTGCCCTCAGTGTTTTGGACTTCAGTCGAATTGATACCCACTTATACCCAGGCGACACAAGTAAAATATAAACAGAAGACTGCTTACTTAAATATTTTTTTTCTAAATTTTTATTGTATAATAAACTGATATTTTAAATATTCAAATGTAGGGGCACTGCTATGAATAAAATATAGTTACTTATCGAAATCAATATCCAGGGAGGAAAGAATCGAGACCAGAATTGGTTTTCTCGTATAACTCTTAACTATGTGAAGGCTCTAAGTTTTTCTGGTGCAGGGCTCGGCGGCACCAAGAGAACGGGACAACGAGCAGCGGCGCGGATGTGCGGCCCACGCAAGCGATGCTCGCCAACTTCTCCGTGGATGGTGGTTCCAGCAGCATCGACCCGCAAGCGGAGGGGTTTACCGGCAACAACGGCGCTGGGTCCACATCTCCTGCGGCACTGGCCCGCCGTGATCTGGTCGACAACACGACCGACGCCGGGTCGACATCGACGTCTACTGTGGCACTGGCCCGCGGTGATCAGGTTGACAATAGGAGCAGGAGCGACACTGCATCTACATCTACAGCGGCACTGGCCCGCCGTGATCTGGTCGACAACACCACCGACACCGGGTCGACAATGTCGACGTCTGCTGCCGCACTGGTCCGCGGTGATCAGGTCGACAATACTAATAGTAGTACCTACACTGAGTCTACATCTACAGCAGCGCTGGCCCGCGGTGATCAAGTCAACAACACGAGCAGGACCGGCGCTGGGTCTACATCTCCTGCGGCACTGGCCCGCCGTGATCTGGTCGACAATACGACCGCCATCGGGTCGACAATGTCGACGTCTACAGCCGCACAAGCTTGCGGGGATCGGGTCGACAATAACACCGACGTTGGCTCGACGTCTACAGCGAAAGATATTTTATCTGCACCGAAATAATATAAATAGATCGAATATAGGTAATGTAAATACAAACTGAGGTAACGTTATTTTCTCCTATTCCGATAAGTATTAGGTACCTACATTTATATTTCAAACGCTAAGTTATTTAACGAATCGGTATTATAGTGTAAATAATATCGGTAGCGTAGCACCGTGAATACCGGAATGAAGTCCGCGCGTCTCTATGTGGCAGCAGAGAGCAGGCTGATCGGATGCCCTCGCTGGTCGGCAGCCCGGCGGCCGGCCCGGGCCCGGCCCCGGCCCCGGCCCCGGCCTGTCGCGGAGGCGCGGAATAGAGAATACTCGGGAAGCCGCCTCACAAATAAATTGACATAATTACATTTTTATAAATGATACCATCAGGATTTACGTCAGAAACGCGTGGTTTAAATCATTCGGGTTATTCAGGTCCACTGTGTGTAATCATTGAAAAGCTCGTGATTCTGAGTAGAACATTTGCGCAAATAAAAGTGGCAGCTCTGAATCAGCTATGTGGCGTCACTTCCCCTTTAACCTATTTTTAGGTTTTCGATTTAGGGACATTGAAAATTTTGAAACTCGAAAAAAAATGATTCTCGGTATGCCCTCCTATGTGGCAGCGGCGCCCTGAGCGTGAGCGCGGAGTTTTACGTAATATTCGAGTCGCCAGGCCGGCGCCGGCGACGGCGCAGCTCCTGCAGCTCGCCTCGTCTGCTGCTCCGCCGCACGAGCCGCTACCTCATTCATCTCATAAAGTGACTTCTAGCTGTTCATTCAACAAAATAACATCAAATCCCACATATATCATTAAAAGATAAAAGTTTATCAGTAAATTGAACAACATACAATTATTTATTATGACCGTGAAATTGAATCTATATTTATTCTTCGATACTGCTTAGGCATATGATTAATTTTATTGATTATAGCTTTGACTTTGCGCGCAAATTACACAAACCTGCAATCACTGCCTCCATCACACGCACGGCTCCACGCCTTGGCTGCACGCTTCTAAAACGTGGTACGTATTTGTAAAGAGCGCATGTCTCGTCCTTTAGGCTAAGTTCAGATGAACGCGCGGTGACGCGCGGTTTTCTCACCGCGCGGTTTAAGATTGTAACAAAATCAATGGCGTTGTTTACATGACCGCGCGTTGCCGCGCGTGACCGCGCGCGCCGCCGTGCACCGCGCGCAAAATCTTGTACCGCGCGGTGCCGCGCGGCTCAAGATCTACAATCCAGTATCGACCTGTTCAGTTGACTCGCGCGGTTTGAGGCGGACAGACACACGGAGCCTCGAAAAATGGAGGACGAAATATCTTTTAGTGACATGCAATATCTTATAGCACCATCTGTAAGTTGCTAATCCATTTCTACGCAATCATACCAAAATCAAAGGATGCAATGGACATCCTAAAGTAGTTGAAAAATCAATCAACGTGTCACAAACAGGCTTAAAGAAAGTATCTGATTTAATACAGGGTGCACCTAGTATCGCCTTTGCTTTCGACGACAACGTCGCAGTTTGAGGTATAGAACCCACAAGCAAAATGCCTCCTCCACGTTCATTATCACTGAATGTTCACGATAGACTGCCGCGTGTAAGCCGCCGTCATCTGAACAGCTGAACCGCGCGGGACCGTGCGTCACCGCGCGTTCATCTGAACTTAGCCTTAATGTTTAGGGATCTGGATATACAGTAGCCATCTCGGATAATGTGTAGAGGGCGGGATTAAAGTTTAGTAAAAATCGTACTGTTTCATTTACTTTCATTACAGCGAGAAACTCCAAACACACCGAAAAGTGAAGCCTCCGGTGTAGAGATGGGGGATGAACCGTCGTCGCGGAATGGAGGAAGAGCCTCGTCGGTGCGGGAGCGGGCTCAGCGGGCCGCGGCGCGGGAGCGACCGTCTCTAGCGGACTCTAATGATCGCCGTGCAGTTCCGTGTGTGTAGCGTGTAGAGGCGGCCCCGGGGCGCCGCCGCCGCCGCCGCACTCGATTAGATTAGAACCAACCCGAGCCAGTGGGCCGCTAATGTCAGCCAGGCCAATTCGAATTGACTCATATCTTCAGGATATCACTGAGATACGCGTTTCGCTTGCCATTAAGTATATTGGAGGAAGATACTGCAATATTTATTTCCTGCATGCGTATTTTTAATAGTAATTTTAGTATATAAGCGACTTGGTTTTGTCATGAACTGTAATGCTTATGTACTTTTTACACAAATAAATAAATAAATAAATAAATAAATAAATAAGATAATTAAATGACTTGACTCAAAAGATATCGTTCTGATGCCGGAGCCCGTTTGAATTGGCCTGAGGCTCGTTGGTCCGGGCGTGGTGCGGGTTGTAAATTGTAGTTTTTTTTAGGCTTTCAAACTGAGCCTAGATTTGACACTGCTATTTTATTTTGTAACCGATCGGATAGAGCTGTAGAATACAATAGTAAGGCGAAGCGTCCACACGGGAGGGCTGCATGAGGGCTGTACCTACGGGAGCTGCTCGCTGCATGCAGTCCGAGTCGGCTTGCAGCCCCCGTCCCGTCAGACTCGCAGTCCGTTTGTATCCGCATGCACCAACATCTTCAGAGAGGCAGGGCGAAATGAACATTCACAATTATAAAGTTCTTAGATATGTACATACATACGAGTATATGGTATATTTAATATGGTGCATATTAATGTATCTGTTTCTTGTAATTGGTGACGATATTTAATGTTTTTAATGAAATAAAATAAGTCGTATCGTACGTCATAGCGACTTGACGCATTAGAAAATGCGTTTTCCCACGACTGTACCACGTGCACACGCGCACCTCGCTCGGGACTCGCGGGACTCGCGCGGCGGGACACTTCGCAAACAGGTGAACGATTTGTATTGCACTTCCACTAAGGTAATGGCGCCTATTAACGTGGTACTTAAGCAGATTTCAAAAGATACCAAAAAATTAAGGGTATCAAAGCTCATTAAAGACCACAAATATTTTTTTTATGGAAGAGTATTTATTGAACTATTAGTTTTGAAGAGTTTTAGGATCATTTTAGTTTATTATATGTCATAAAATGATTATTGAAGCCAACATACCTAAATTTTCTATTACCGTGGTAATGAACAGGTTGCAGTTCTATTAACGCGAATTGAGATTTCATTACCGAGGGTATGAATGACAGTGTTTTTCTGCCATCGGTAAATAGAAACCCATCTCAAAATTCGGAGCTTAATACCGACGGTTGAATATACAAATTATGACAAATACATATACCTATACTATCCTGTTTTATGAATACCCACAGAAGACTCAGTTTCACCTAAGAAATCTGTACTTACGGTACACTAAATGTCATATTTTGATACAAGACTAATATGTCGCTCGGTAATAGATACTTCTATAGGAACCCATTACCGACCCAAACAAATATTGCATGGATCGGTAATAGATTCTTATATATTCTATTACCGAGGGTTATCTGATCGTACCATCGGTAATAGGCATAAATTGGAGTATTATAAAATCTAATTCCGACCCATAAAAACAAAGTCATACAGATGTATTTTCATTACAAATCAAAATAAAATATTGCAACCTTATATTAAAACCAAGCTTACATAACTGGTAAGTAAGCATCAGACTTTATGTCAATGTTTAAAAATTGACAAATTAACGGTTTTCATAGAAACTACGAAATCAGTCATGAAGTTTTTGCTAAAAATTAAGGTTTTGTTGAATAATTTTCATACCGCGTAAATAGTTCTTTGATAGCGTGAATAGATCAAGATTGAAACAACTGTAAGACATTATATAACTGATCACATATACTTAAAATAAAGCAAAAAGAACTAATATCACTACTTTAACTATTACCGTGGTATACCACAGTAATAGAATCTACTCACGAAATGGCGCCTTTCACCGCTGTCTTTTAATTTCTACTTTAAACGCATTTCCAGGCTAAACAATACGTAAAAAGTACTCAGAAGTCATGTAGAAAACTATAAACAATAATTTGAAATGCATAACTTTCACCTGTTTGCCATAATTATTACGTAAACTACTAAATGAGATTGGAGTTCACTTAGGTTTAGCGTCACACGTCAGTATGACACAACCTCTTCTCGCGGCCCCGTGGCAAAAACTGTCAAATAGCGAGCGTCTTCTTTCATTCACACTCTCTATCGCCTATATGTGCGTTAGTCAACTAAACAGGCTTCCTTTGTGTGAGTAACTTTTTTTAAGAAATTGGTCGGTTTGCCTATAAAATGCGTATTTGCAAATGCGGCGGTAATGGACGTCGATTTCGATACCCGCGTTGATAGCCGCCGTTACCTTATCTTATTGTTCTCGATTGTTTAATGGTGAATCACAAAACTTTATCTTCGCAGATGAGAGAAACTGGAAAGTGTGCGGCTTCCAGTGGAAGGGTGAGTAGTTGAGTACCCTGAGCGCCGCGCCCGCGCCGGCGACATGACGACGACTCGACACATTCAATCACTTATCCTGTCCAGTAGTACTTAGTGGAAAAGTCTCGAGTCTAGTTAAAGTGGGTTCAGTTCATTTCAAGTTCTTTCACCTTGGACGGAAGGTTTGATTCAGCAAACGAAACAAAACTACTTCCAAGTTGACAGTACGGACGATGTTACACCAGTATCGGAAGGAACGAATGATTTTAATTTTAAACAAATATGACAGTTTTACACATAATTATGTTCTGTAATAAACTGCCGTTATCTAGTTTGCAACAGGAACAGCGACATCTATGGGGAAATTGAGTAAACATAATACTTAATACTTTACGTATCTATATTATCGTATTTTAACTTGTCTACTTGTATTGTTGCAGTTTGGAAATGTGAGTACTGTACTGAACAAATCAAGCGCGTTTACATTATAAACAGAAGATAAAATGAAGTATACACTTTTAGAGTTCCTACCAAACAAATACCGTCATATATGTTTCTTAAGATATCCTAAATAAAAAACCTGTGTGAGAAATAGCAAATGGGTTTCAGTTTGAGCTCGTGCTAGGCTTGGTAGCCTGGCGCTAGTTTTCAAACTGCGGTGCGGGCTTGTGCGGGCGCAGGGTACGTGAACCGGATCCCGGAGACGGGCAGCTGCTACTGGCTGTCGACGTGGCGCTCCACCTTCTACTACGCCAAGTGGTACTGCGAGGGCGACGGCGCCATCCTGCTGGTGCTGGACTCCGAGCACGAGCGCCGCGTCGTGCGCAGCTACGTGCAGGAGGTACACACACACACACACACACACACACACACACACACACACACACACACACACACACACACACACACACACACACACACACACACACACACACACACACACACACACACACTGCGAGGGCGACGACGCCATCCTGCTCGTGCTCGACTCCGAGCACGAGCGCCGCGTCGTGCGCAGCTACGTGCAGGAGGTACACACGCACACACACACACAC
This sequence comes from Leguminivora glycinivorella, assembly GCF_023078275.1. NCBI lineage: Eukaryota > Metazoa > Arthropoda > Insecta > Lepidoptera > Tortricidae > Leguminivora > Leguminivora glycinivorella. Next base: position 55,385,167 of record NC_062998.1, read on the forward strand.
ACACACACACACACACACACACTGCGAGGGCGACGGCGCCATCCTGCTGGTGCTGGACTCCGAGCACGAGCGCCGCGTCGTGTGCCACTACGTGCAGGAGGTACACACACACATGCAATTCTGATAAGAGCCGAAGCCGAAGGGTAATCGCACTGTACACCCACACACGCACGAGACTATCCCGACACTCTACATTTATTTAGGTAATTCGCTTTGATCAGCAATTTTGTTTCGGCAGGACAAAAAGCGGTATGAAGAATTAACGCGCTACATGTTCATTGGCATCAGGACCGATGATACCCGCGTCTGGTACACCGTGGAAGGTCAGTACAGTTGTCTTCAGGCGCAAACTCTCATTCCTGACGGGGTGTATAAGTTGGACGTGTCTGTCTGTTTGAGTGTGTGTATGTCTGTGGCATAGTATCGTAGCAGATTTAGATTTAGTGATTATTTTTTTTTTTAATTTTAATTTGATGTGTAGGTAAGATGATATAAAAGATAAGATGACGAATCGTTTTGATGAGTGTGTGCGTGTGTGTGTTTGTGTGTGGCAGGTGACCTGTTGGACGACATCGGGTTCGCGCCGTGGGCGGCGGGCGAGCCGGACAACTACGGCGGCTGGGAGGAATGCCTCGTGATCAACACCACCAGCTTCGAGTACTACGACAAGTGGTGCCGCCTGGAGTACAGCAACTTCGTCTGCAAGAAGCGCGCCCAGTCCGAGCTCACACGCTACACCTGACGCCACCAGCCGCTCCTACCACTCATAAAAGTGATAAAATATAATCGTTCAATCTAACCTCTAGTTTTACTCTCCTTTGTAAGGGATGAAATTCCGAAGGGGGGTGGGGTGACGCGTGTGCGTAGGCGAAGTCAGGAACGGCGTGTAGTAGTCTTAGGCGTGTATTCAGTCGGCACTATACTAAGCTAAGTATAAACTAGGTATCAAAGGCCGTACAGCGTCCTTGAGGACGGCAGTCGAGCGCTAAGGGTGTGGTAGTGTGGTAGGTTCAGCCAAATGGTCCACCAAGGTCCCGGTACGGTACATACACAAGGTGTGCTCGAATTGACACCTAGCTAATATTTCTCAAATAAAACATAATTCGATACAAGAGGTCCTTCTTCCAAGTTCCCAGAAAAATCTTAATATCGACAACTAACTTTGAGATGCGCCACAGTACAGCGACATCTATTGAGTTTTATGTGTAAACAGTTAAGTTGGTCTTTTTACTCGTTAATACTTACATTGTCGTTTGTTTTTTACATGTTTTACTATTTATTTACAGTCTTTACATAAACTAGTTACTCCAGTAAAACATAGAAATTACGGGAGCGTTATTCCATAATTTTACATATATTCAAACAAGTAAGTTCGATATCACAACATTGAACCTACTAGCGCCATCTGTTGACGGGCGGCCAAACTAACAATTAAACTAATTTTACCTGGGAGTTACATATCGTCTTGGTTACTATAACATTCTAGGGACCCGTTAACACATGTTGCACTAGGTTTTAGAATTTTAAGACTACGGGAACACTAAAATATTTACGAAGTATACTTGAGAAACAGATACCACTAGCGACATCTAGTATCGCCCGGTTAAACAAAACTTGTTTGCACTGATTTTATACAATTTTGGTAAACGTTCGCGTTACACCCTTGTTTTTTTTTCCTTTCCATTACGGTATTTACATGGTTGATAGTATATATATAATACACGATGGGAACCATCAACCATGTTCAATGTAAACAAGCTTAGTTCAACAGAGGCCTATCAGATGGCACTAGAAGTCCCGGACTGCGACGAAAACTTAGTGAATATTTAAATGTTTCCGTAGCCTTCAAATTCTTTAGGTTTTAACCTGGGGGCCGATTTTTAGTCTCAGTGTCACTAAAATACCGGTTGAAAACGGTGAATTGCCTATTATTTTCAGTGACAATTTTCTGAATTCAAACGCCGTGAGACTCAAAATTCGGCCCCCAGGTGCAACAGGTGTTAACGGGTGCCTACAATTTTATGGTAATCAAGGCAATACGTAACTCCAAGATAAAATTGGCTAAATTGATAGTTTGCCTCCCCGTCAACAGATGGAGCTAGTAATCTTAATGTTGTGATCAGTTGTGATATTGTACTTTGGTGTTTGAAGATGTAAAATTATGGAATAACGTTCTCGTAACTTCTGATTTTAAAAATGAGAAATAAGAGGTTGACCTTGTTTGAACGTAAAAACAAATAAATTATAAATTTAAAAAACCCCCGACACAAAAAAGGTGAATTAAATTATAAATTAAATAAAAAAACCGGCCAAGTGCGAGTTGGACTCGCCCACCGAGGGTTCCGTACAAACTTTCAATGGTTAAAATAATCATACTACTTATACTCATATTCATTTATTCATATTTGTAACGCCATTTTACACGTCAAGATTTGATTTAAAAAAATAATATTTATACAGCAATAATACTTAGAGAATAAATAGACAGAAGATTGAAATTACAAAAAGTTAGGCAATATTCACATAAAAAATGCACAAAAATATTTTTCTAATTAGGTAATAAAAAAATTGTCATTAGTGTAGAACGGGTGCTCGACCAGCCAATTTTTTAAGCGATAGGTACTTAAAGTTCGACACACTAGGCGCTTCAACCACATATTGCGGCAATTTATTATAGACGGCAGGGTCCATCACATGTGTTAATTTGACCGTAAATTGGATTTCGCCAATTTACGGTCGATACCTACTAACTTTCCGGCATTTCAAATGTTATACTTGGAACACAATATGTTGTTAGTTTTGTCACAGAATATATTATGTATAATAGTACAAGTACAGAAGGCTCCTTTGATGTTCACAAAATGACGCCATTCTAAATTCTTACCTACATTAACAAACGGACCGCACGCGAGCAGCCAACATTGAATTTTTCCCCTCACTAGCTCGGAAACACGTGTTTTGTCCTTTAATACCAGCGGGTAAAAACGCATTTTACCCACTAGTGAGTGGGTAAAGTAATTTGACCTTGAATAAATTCAAATGAACTGCTTTAAAATTGATAAAAGTAGGTGAATCTACACTCTAAAAAATGAAGGCCAACTAAGAGCAGTTTTCTCTTAGTTGACGTTAAGTTAATCACTACAATTACGATCTTATACAATTCAAATAAAGCTGATTACTAAAACAATAAAGGAATGTATGATTGAACTAATAACTTAGGTGTTTTGTTATTCCTAACCAATGAACACCTTGAATCAATTATTAACTTGTTAGGCAAAACTATGTAACATAGGTTGATTCAATCCTGAACTAGTTCATTAAAACAGATAAGTATGTTAATAGTTCTGAACATTTTTATAGTAAATTTGATTATTTTATCTTTGTTGATTCAAATAAGATTAGGTATTTGAAACAACTAAACATAGGTAGATTCAATCCTGATCGAATTCATTAAAACAGATAAGTATGTTAATGGTTTTAAACATTTTCATAGTTGATTTGATTATTTTGTCTGTTGGTTCAAATAAGATTAGGTATTTAACAACTAAACGTGTAGGTACATTCAATCCTGAACTAATTCATTAAAACAAATAAGTATGTTAATGGTTTTAAGCATTTTCATGCTTAATTTGATTATTTTGTCTTTGTTGATTCAAATAAGACTTGGTATTTGACATAAACTAAATCTAGGTTGCTTCAATCCTCAACTAATTCTTTAAGACAGATAAGTATGTCAATAGTTCTAGACATATAAAATTTTGAAACAACGAAGATACATTTCTCAATCCCATTATGATCAAATTGTTGTATCAATTACGAAATGAATTGAGTTCTACTAAGAATGAATTGTTAAATCTATTATCATAATAAACAAATTAAATAATTGGTAATCTGATCAATCAAGTGAATAGTAGGGGTAAGCGTTTGTACATCCGCCTTCCGCCCGCGCCCCTCCCGCAGCGCGTGCGAGTGTTGCCAACTCGGAATAAAATATACCAGATCTGGGATATTTTCACGGCTCTTTCATCGAAAATTTTTATTTAGCATTGGGCACATATTTTTACATATTTGGTCTAAGGCATCAACTTGAAAGCAACCATATTTGTCATCGCCATATGGTATTCAATTTTATTATGAATTTTCGTGTGTGGCGGACGTCGATGTAATATAACAATTTTCAAAATAAATGGAAGGGTGAGTTATTTACGGATTGCCATGCTGATCCTATTAAGCTAACCATGCTTTTCATATTTGATAGCCCACTATGAAAGTGTTGTCAGAATCGTTAAAGTTATTTAATAATCGCAATAACGCTTGCACACTGTTATCAAAAACGCTGCAGCGTTAGCATAGCCGGACTCGATATGGGTTCAGTTTTGTATTCTTCATGAGTATCCAAGTCAGGAACGGATCCACCCCTTCCCAGAAAAAATGCTATAATTGGCTCAGCTCAGACGCAGTGCCGGATAAAGCAGCGCAGAGCCTGTAGCAAGTTCTATCTAGAAGCCCTAAAGGGTGAAGCCACACTAGAGCAATTTCGGTTACGCTAGATATATACGAAAATATAAAATTTGTGTGGCACTATTGTGACACCGAAAGCCCAAATCTGAAGTCCATTTTGGTCTATCTCTTATCGTTTCCGAGATATAATGTTGGCAGCCTGTATCGCAACTGGAGGACCTACGGAAGTAATTAGGACAATAGATCCTTCCTCCTTCCTCCTTCCTTCCTTCCTCCTCTTTCCTTCGGTCCTTTGAGTCGTCGGCACCCAGGCCCCTTCTAAGTACAGGTTTGTACAAGTTTCTAATGAGTCGACTCGGCAACGCACATGTGCCACTCCTTGAGTGGCAGGCGTCCATATGTAACAGTGACCGCTTTCCATCAGGCGGACCGTATGCATGTTTGCCACCTACGTGGTACAAAAAAAATCTCGACGAATTCACCTTAAACATTAAAAACTAAATCAAAATCGATTGATTCGTTCGGGAGCTATGATGCCAGACAGACATGTCAAGCGTCAAACCTATTATTATTATAACACTCCTTCGTTTTTGCGTTGGTGGTTAAAAACAAGAAACCTCCTTCAAAACTATAATAAAACACAACTTTCTATGAAAATCGGCAAAGTGCGAGTCGGATTTCGACATTTCCATACAAAAAGGTCATGAGCGCCTGACGACATGTGATAGCAACGTACACTAGATTTGTACTTTAAAGATTTTGCGTATATTTTGGAAACTATAAGAGATAGAGCAAATAGACTTCAGATTTTGGTTGTCGGTGGCACAATTTCATTGTTTTCGTATATATACACCATTTTTTGGACCTATTAGGGCAATATTATGGTCAGTGCAGTTCTAAACAGTCTTAAGCGCCTCTTTTTTTTTTTAGTAGGAACTTAAGTCATTTTGGCAAATGATTAAAATTTTTTTTTAACAATTTCTAAACAGAAATGAATTTCTTTCTACCTGTCCATGGCGCTCACAAAATTTCAAAACATTTAGTAAGTACTTGCAGCGGCAGTGAGTGAAAATCTCAATTTGAGTTTTTTTTTCTCTTAAGTCCGACTTACGCTTGACTGTAGATTTCTAATAGGTTTCCTGTAATCTACAGGTAGAGGGCTACCTCGTGTATTTTTTTTGAAAATTTTACGCTAAGTAGTTTCGGAGATAAGGGGGGGGAATGGTCATTTTTCTTAAATTCTTAAATAACTTCTAAATTACCAAAATAAAAACTAAAAAAAAAAAAAATATATTTGAAATGCTTATAAAATGCTCTTTCATTTGATATGTATCACAATATAGTTCTAATAACTTTGATTTTTAATGTTCAATTTTACCCCCCAAAATAGGTTAGGTTAGGTTAGGTTAGGTTAGGTTAGGTTAGGCTTTAACACCATGCCCTGGGAATCAATAAATGAGGCCATGCGTTACCACGGAGTCCCTCCTCACCTAGCCCATATTATCAGGGCCTACCTCAGCGAGCGAACTGTCACCTGGCCAGAGCAGCGCACCTGGGGAAAGAAAAGGATGGAGTGCGGTGTCCCTCAAGGCTCAGTTTTGGGCCCGCTACTTTGGAACGTGGGATATGACTGGGTCCTGCGGGGGGCAAACCTTCCTGGCGTCAGCGTATTGTGTTACGCAGATGACACGTTGGTGATGGCCCGCGGGCCCAGCTATCGAGACGTGGCCATCTTGGCAACTGCCGGGGTTGCACATGTAGTCAGCCGAATAAGGAGATTGGGCCTAGAAGTTGCCCTACAAAAATCAGAGGCGATTTGTTTTTACGGCCATCGCAAAGGCCCTCCGGTAGGGTCCCAAATAACAGTAGGTGGTGTTCCAATTGCTGTCAGATCAACAATGCGCTACCTGGGCATTGTTCTCGACAGCAAGTGGAATTTTAAGGCTCACTTTGAGGGTTTAGCTCCAAAATTGCTCAGCGGTGCGGCGGCCCTAGGGCGTATACTCCCAAACCTGGGAGGGCCTAAGACCTCATGCCGCCGTTTATACACGGGAGTGGTGCGCTCAATGGCCCTTTACGGTGCACCTGTATGGGCTGATGCCCTAGGACGGCAACAAATCGCTCAGCTGCGAAGAGCGCAACGAGCTATGGCGCTACGAGTAATCCGGGGCTACCGCACCATCTCTACTGACGCTGCCTGTATCCTAGCGGGAACGCTACCTTGGGACTTAGAGGCTAAAGCCCTTGCAATCGTTTACCGCTGGAGAGAAGAGATGCGCGACAGGGGTGAGTCACCGGCCCCAGGGGAAGTGCAGGGACGGCGCGAGGAGATTCGGCTGGAAATGATGACATGTTGGGAGGAAAGGCTGGCAAATCCAACTGCTGGCCATCAGACCATAGAGGCTATTCGACCGGTCCTAAAACAATGGCTTGACCGGGAGCACGGCCCTATGACATTCAGGGTGACCCAAGTCCTCTCAGGACACGGGTGCTTTGGACGGTACCTTTGTAGGTTGGGCCGAGAACCAACGCCGGCATGCCACGGCTGCGGAGCAGCTGAGGATACGGCGTTGCATACGCTGGCAGCATGTCCAGCCTGGGCGGAGCAGCGAGCAGCGCTGATGGCTGTAGTCGGGAGTGACCTCACGCTGCCTGCCGTAGTCAAAACTATGGTAGACAGTGTCAGGTCATGGAAAGCAATGGTCTCTTTCTGTGAAGAAGTAATGGCAAAGAAAGAGACCGCTGAAAGAGAAAGGGAAGAAGACCCAGCGTCCCAACCGATGCGTCGCAAGCGCGTGGCACGGAGGCGCCTGGCGTGCGACCGTCAACTTCCCCCCTAAGGGAACCCGTGGGTGGCAGATTCGGGGAGGTCTGCCACCTACACGAGGGTCCCCTGAGAGGCCAGCCTTGAAGAGTTTCTTCTGAGTGTGGTCTGAATTTTCGGACAGCCGCTGGTGGGGTTTTCGGAAGCTTGTCACCCGATACCCGGGCCCCACCCAGAAAGCGTTGACGCGGCCAACAGTGAGGTTTTAGTGGGTATACCTGGGGTCTCATTAGCCCACAACAGGGAGTCCCACATAACCGCCCGGTTCACCCCGCTCCGGAGCGGTATGCGTAACGCATTTCCTCACTATAAAAAAAAAAAAAAAAAGGTTAGGTTAGGTTAGGTTAGGTTAGGTTAGGTTAGGTTAGGTTAGGTTAGGTTAGGTTAGGTTAGGTTAGGTTAGGTTAGGTTAGGTTAGGTTAGGTTAGGTTAGGTTAGGTTAGGTTAGGTTAGGTTAGGTTAGGTTAGGTTAGGTTAGGTTAGGTTAGGTTAGGTTAGGTTAGGTTAGGTTAGGTTAGGTTAGGTTAGGTTAGGTTAGGTTAGGTTAGGTTAGGTTAGGTTAGGTTAGGTTAGGTTAGGTTAGGTTAGGTTAGGTTAGGTTAGGTTAGGTTAGGTTAGGTTAGGTTAGGTTAGGTTAGGTTAGGTTAGGTTAGGTTAGGTTAGGTTAGGTTAGGTTAGGTTAGGTTAGGTTAGGTTAGGTTAGGTTAGGTTAGGTTAGGTTAGGTTAGGTTAGGTTAGGTTAGGTTAGGTTAGGTTAGGTTAGGTTAGGTTAGGTTAGGTTAGGTTAGGTTAGGTTAGGTTAGGTTAGGTTAGGTTAGGTTAGGTTAGGTTAGGTTAGGTTAGGTTAGGTTAGGTTAGGTTAGGTTAGGTTAGGTTAGGTTAGGTTAGGTTAGGTTAGGTTAGGTTAGGTTAGGTTAGGTTAGGTTAGGTTAGGTTAGGTTAGGTTAGGTTAGGTTAGGTTAGGTTAGGTTAGGTTAGGTTAGGTTAGGTTAGGTTAGGTTAGGTTAGGTTAGGTTAGGTTAGGTTAGGTTAGGTTAGGTTAGGTTAGGTTAGGTTAGGTTAGGTTAGGTTAGGTTAGGTTAGGTTAGGTTAGGTTAGGTTAGGTTAGGTTAGGTTAGGTTAGGTTAGGTTAGGTTAGGTTAGGTTAGGTTAGGTTAGGTTAGGTTAGGTTAGGTTAGGTTTTTTTTTTTTTTTTTTTTTTTTTTTTTTTTTTTTTTTTTTTTTTTGGTGGGTGAAGGAAATCCTCATTGGATACCACCAGGTAACCTGTCCTGGTGGCATGCCCGACTCGACTGAAGATGGCATCCCGCCCTAGGATGAAATGCCATCGACAGTCGCCTACGGACTAAAACCTCCACCCTGTGTAGTATTTTGTTGAACCATGGATGCGGTGCTAATGGTGTACACGTTATCCATGGGTGTGAATGTATGAGGGAATCGAAGTGATTTGGTCTTGCGAATTTATGTTGTAGAGTTGTTGTTTTGTATAGAATACCTAATGTCGGTATCAGTGTATGAGTGGAGAGGTTGTAGGAGAATGTGGAGATTAGGTTTGGCTACGAAGTAACCAAGCGAAGGTTTTTAAGGGGGATAAGTTCTGCCGCCCGACCGCTCGCCCCATAGCTAAGTCAATGAGTGCGGGCGGCCGCCCGGCCACTGCCCCCCTTGCAGAGAAAAGAGATTAAGAAGGGTGAATAAAGCGAATTAGAGAATTTGGAGGGGGGGGGGATAAGTCCGGCAGCCCGACCGCCCATCTCACGATGCAGTATTCAGTGAGTATGGGCGGCCGCCCGGCCGACGCCCCCCTGTAAGAGAGTGGAAGTTACATAGGGTAGTTAAATATTATAGATGCTGGTATGTGAACAAAGCAACTTGGTAAAATGTTAGGGGGAGGGGGTGAAGTCCGGCCGCCCGACCGCCCATCTCACGAGACAGTATTCAGTGAGTATGGGCGGCCGCCCGGCCGACGCCCCCTGTAAGAGAGTGGAGGTTACATAGGGTAGTTAAATTTTAGGTGCTAGTATATGAACAGAGCAACTTGGAAAAATGTTTAGGGGAGGGGGTGAAGTCCGGCCGCCCGACCGCCCATCTCACGAGACACTATTCAGTGAGTATGGGCGGCCGCCCGGCCGACGCCCCCCTGTAAGAGAGTGGAGGTTACATAGGGTAGTTAATTTTTAGGTGCTAGTATATGAACAAAGCAACTTGGTAAAATGTTAGGGGGGGGGGGTTAAGTCCGGCCGCCCGACCGCCCATCTCACGAGACAGTATTCAGTGAGTATGGGCGGCCGCCCGGCCGACGCCCCCCTGTAAGAGAGTGAAGATTTTTTATATGGTAGCAAGAATTTAAGAGTCGGACAGGAGATACATACATCGGTATACAATTATATCGACCTCCATTAACCAAAGATAATTTTAAATATTAAGTTTGTTACATTATTAATATAGAGTTTACAATGAAATCTTATCATATATGTACTTATATGCGTTTGAAGGGTGTTACAATATGTGCTGTATTTATTGAGACATTTTTAAAACCATGAAATGAACTTACTTAGTATTCTATGCGCGCTCTAATTCTGAGTGACATAGAACGCATGCGAGGGCAAAACGACGATGTAGCGCTATGTGCTGTATTGTATCTATTGCTAGCTTCAGTATGTTGTTGGTTATGGGTTTCACAGTTGTAGCACTTTGCTTTGGTTGAGTCTTCTTTATTGGGGCATGATCTGTACTGATGGCCGGTCATGGCGCAGTAGGAGCAAATTGCGTTAGCTTTACAGTGTTTTCTTGTGTGACCAAAGTCCATGCAGTTGTAGCAGTGAAGCAGAGGTATATGTTCTTCAACATATATTTGTTGGTGATCAATATTTACTTTTCCTAGCTGCATAAATATTTTAAAAGTGGATGGTGTTGTCATCAGTATAGCGTTGTACAGTCGAGTGTTTTTATTGCTCTTCTTGAAGTGAAACGATACTTTATTGTCTTCGTCAATGATATCTTTGAGTGGCTGGTTTTGATTTACAATGATATCAACAAGATCCTTGGTAGGTATGTCTGCAGAGATGCCCTTTATTGATATCATGGGACGCAAGGTCTTAGAGATGGCGGCAACGACTTCTGCACTCTCGACATTAGTCTTAGACAGTGCCACGTCCCGTTGTTCTTTGGTGTTAAACTCAATGCGGACCTTGCCGTTAGAAATGTATTTTGTGGCTGTTGGGGCAAAGTCCGTGTCTCGGAACGTAACCACTTTTCTCCATGCCTGTAGTGTGTCAGGAGCGCTTTCGCCGGTCTTTCTTGAGGATATAACTATCGCCGGTTTTGCGATGGGAGGTGCTAAAGCAGGCTCTGGTCTCGCAGTATTCGCTGTTTTGTGTGTCACAGAGACATCAGGTTTGTTTGTTTTGGTAGCTGGCGGCAACAACGTTTCTGCCATCTGATGTATTTCTAGTTTAAGAGATTGAATTTCATCTTTTATTAATTTAGCAGTATTATTTTCTATACAGCTTAAGAGACCTTCAAGACCTGCTGGTGGCGGCAGCCGCGGCTGCGGCTGTGGCGGTGGCGGCGGCGACTGCGGCGGCCCTGACGCGACGTCTGTCTGCACACCAATTGTGCGTGTGTCTATATGTTTTGTAGTGGTGGTGATAGTAGTAGGTCTGCGAGTGGCAACAGCGGCGACCGCGGCGGCAGCAGCGGCGGTGTCAGAGGACGTGACACTCTGGTGTCGTTCCTCAGTTTTGTTAATGGCTCTGCACAGTTGTAAAAGATCCTTGTAATATTGTTCTGAATAAAAAATAATATTCTTGCCCGCAGTTTTTATTAGTTTTTTATTTTCAGTCGTAACGCTTTTGTGTGTGCGGTTGGTCTTTAAGTTGTCTTCTATTTCTTTTACCTCGCGCTCAAGCCGATTGTGGAAGTTTAGCAGACACTCTTCAATGTCATACATCGTATCAAGCATCGGATCAGGGCCGTCAGGGGGGGCTGGGGTGATCGGGCGCTCTGGTTCCGTATCCATAGTTGGCTGACTTGACACCGTAGGGTCCCGTCTAAACATCTGATTCAGATCGCTGCCACCACAATCATCACTGTCATAAATATAGTGCTCACTTATGCCCATTTGTTCAGGGGTGATTTCTTCTTCTGAGCAACTGTCATACCCTGGTTGAGATCTTATAATATCTCGACAAGACCGTAATTTCCTTTCGCCACTCATATTGCAAGTTATAATTTACTATATACTCTATATATATGTATCTTACGAAACTAGACAATGTTCTAATAGTTCTAATAGTCAAATGTACTTACTGTTTATCAAAATTAACCCTAGGTACATATACAGAATTCAAAACTAGTCAGTTTAAATCCCGAAATCTTAAATCTCTAATTATATATAATCCAACTGGACAACAAGCATCAAACTATTCCTAAACCTATTTTTTAGTTAAGAACAAGCAATCAAAATCAAAAAATGTGGAAAAGAATGCAAGATAAAAAAGTAGGTTTTTGAATTATATTTACGTCAAACCACGCTGTTTTAAGGAGGGGCGCAACTAGATATTACTTTACACAGAAACTACTTTATGGAAAATTATGAAATTTTTCATGATTATTGTCCAATAACAGATACCTCGAAGCAATATGAAATGAGTGTGCGTCGTCTCTGAAAGTTCCGAGAAATTAAATGTCAAAGTTACAAGTTTGATAAAAATATGTTTTTAGGTTACAAAATCTTGAATATCTCGAGAACCATTACACCAATTGGAGTTTTGTTTTCTGTTATATGTTTCTAATTAGTTAAACAATCAAATTATATTATCAAAATTTACCCTACATATACAGAATTCAAAACTAGTCAGTTTAAATCCTGAAATCTTAAAACTCTAATTACAGATAATCTAACTGGACAACAATCATCAAAGTATTCCTGAATCTATTTTTTAGTTAAGAACAAGCAATCAGGATCAAAAAATGTGGAAAAGAGTGCAAGATAAAAAAGTAGGTTTTTGAATTATATTTACGTCAAACCACGCTGTTTTAAGGAGGGGCGCAACTAGATATTACTTTACACAGAAACTACTTTATGGAAAATTATGAAATTTTTTATGATTATTGTCCAATAACAGATACCTCGAAGCAATATGAAATGAGTGTGCGTCGTCTCTGAAAGTTCCGAGAAATTAAATGTCAAAGTTACAAGTTTGATAAAAATATGTTTTTAGGTTACAAAATCTTGAATATCTTGAGAACCATTACACCAATTGGAGTTTTGTTTTCTGTTATATGTTTCTAATTAGTTAAACAATCAAATTATATTATCAAAATTT